>NC_063235.1:7003428-7303428 GCF_020740725.1 Corvus hawaiiensis
CAGACACATCCTGCTTCCTCTGTGGCTGATAAAGGCTCTGCATAGACTAACCTTTCACAGAAATGCCAGACCCTCCCCTGCCCTTTGTGAAGACAATTGAAGCAGCCTCTCTCTGCTCAGACTATTCCCAAAATGTTTTGCCGATGACCTTGAGTGAGAGCGAAGAAAATCAACAGAACACCCAGCCCATACCCAGAACCCCATTGCTGCCGGGAGCTCTGGCTGTGGGGCCGTGAAACTGCTGTGAGGGCTGGAGTGGGAATCGATTCAGGAGCAGGGATGAGGGGAGCTGTATCCACAGCCTGAGCTGCTGTAGGAACACGATGAACAGCCAAAGGCTGTAAACCCACACGGGAGGGGAATTAGTGTGGAAGTGGAAGCAGAGGAGGGTGAGGTGAGGCTGTGAGACCACACTGACCCGAAGAGCAGGGCCAGAACAAAGCCCAGAAGAGTTTTGCAACAAGGAGTTCTCCCTCCAATCCTGGTTGTGCAAGGATGTGCTAATTCCAGAGAGACCTCACCACCCCAAAAGGAGGAGGGTCCTGCAGCATGTGTGGGCCTCTGTTGGTGGCAGCTTGGGGGCGTGGGTTTAGAAGGACATTCAGAAATTGGAAACAGAAACCCCCCTGGCATTGAGTCAATTCTGCACATGCATTTTCGAGGGCTCAAGCATAGACAGCCCCCCTCAGCTCTTCCATAACCAGCTGGATTTATCTCCTCCTGTCACCTTTTCCTCTGGGGTCCCCTCTCTGCTGATGAGCTTCCTTGTGGCCGCCTGCTGTCCGCTGGCTCTGTGTCCTATCTCACACAGCCTTGTTTTCCATCCTGCTGCTCCAACTGCCTCGTTGTCTGCCAGGGCCTGGAGTTCTGTGTCTCTTCCAGCTGCTGCTCTGTGCTCCCTGTTCTGCACTGTGATCTCTCTCCCTGTGCCTCCCGTGCTCTATCCCTGGCCCTGCTTTCCCTCACGTCTCCCTAAACCCTCTGTACCTCCGGATTTTTCCTCACCATCCTCTCCTGGCCTCTCTCCTGACTTGGCACTGGTTTTGCTGCTTTGGATCCCCATGAGGGAAGGCGATGATTTGACATTTCAGACCCACTTATCTGGGAGATAAAGGAGGTTCTGGGCACGTTCTTTTCTCTTGGAGGCCAAGGTCCTTTAAACAGTAGCTTCCTCTGAGCTGTTACAAAACACAGCAGCTGTGAAGGCCCAGTTTGTCCAGCCTGTAATGCTGGTAAAGAATGTTTTCCTGCAGGGGGTCACTGCAGGCTGCTCTTTAACCCAGGGACACGGTGCAGATGGGCTCTGTTTCCTGCAGACCCCTCTCCACGAGCCTTGCTGTGCTGTTTGACCCAAGGCTCAGGCTCCCAGCGGCACATCCCATGCTGGCTGTGGTTTCTGGGAGGGCAGGTCCCTGGGACAGGGCTGTGATGATCACTGTGACCCCACAGAGCTGCTGTGACAACAAACACAGCCCCGCTTGGCTGCTCCAGCCCCGCTGAGCGGGGAGGGCAGCTCTGTGAGGCTGTGTTTGTTACAGCCTCCCTCCAGTGCAGTAAATAAAGGCAAGTAATTGACCCTTTACAGGAGCGAGAGCACCCTGGGGCTGCTCCGGGGTCAGCAGATTCGTGCAGTGCTGCGTTGGATCTCACATTTAGAACTTACCTGCTTTATCACATCATTTTGTGCCGCTGCTGAGGTTTCTTTCCACCCTCATTATGTATCTCATTGGATATTCATCTGGATTAGCGTTACATTTTGACATTTTTCTATTCATTTCTTTATTAATTTATTAATGCCACACTCGCCTGGCCAGGACTGGCTCCCGACCCCGCCGGGGTTCTTGGGGTGCCCCTTGGAGCCGCGCTCGGTGCTCCCGAAGCAGAAGTGCTGCTGCAGCCTCTGACCCTCGGCAGGGCAGGCTGAGCCCGGCACGCTGCTGATCTAATGGCCCTCTTTGTCTGGAGGCAAGCAAACAGCTCAGGACCTGCGATGCTTTTCTCTACATCACAGCCAGGGAAACTTCTTCTTGGGTTTTTTTTTTTCGTTCTCAGAAGGATCATTAGTTTTCACCTCCTGTAAACAACAAACCCTTCTCCTCTCCCAGCCAAGCTTCCCGGCGCCATCTAGTGTCACCCCCACCCTTCCCTGTCCCTGGAAACCTGTCACCTGCTCGGGATTAACTGCAAGGAGATGGAAAATCAAAGTGACGACACCTCTGAGGTGGCTCTGGGCCAGCACCCGCAGAGGCTGCTTTGGGACCGAGTCCTTACACACAACCCCATATCCTTCAGGACATTGCCCTGTCTGGGGGGTTCCAGAGAGGCCCAGAGCTGTGGGGTACCAGAAGGATATTTTATCCCAAAATATCTGCGTAGGGCAGGGTGTCACTGCTCTTCCAAAGCTGTTTTTCAGCTGAGCTGTTTGGGAGGGATTCCTCTCCCACAAGAAATGCAGTTTGTGCAGTCTGTGTGTTAGCCCAGTCCTAAACAATCTCTGTAAAACTACAGCTCCATCCCACTGGAACTGATCCTGGAAACCTGTGTCTGTCCTAAATCTCTCTGTGTGTCCTTTCCATGGCCCTCATGACACCTGGGGTGCAGCACATGCCCCTGGCAAGGGCAGAGCTGCCCTGGGACAGGGCCACCGCAGGCTCTGGCTGTGTTTTCCTGGCAGTGAAGGCTCCCTGTTCTCTCCTTGCAGTGGCATGAGCTGGAGCTGGGGCTGGGCATCCGCTGGAAGCAGCATCTTGGCAGAATTTGGGACCTTGCACTTGGAATTCCTGCACCTCTCTGAGCTCTCTGGCAACCCAGTGTTTGCAGAAAAGGCAAGTAACCCCCAGCCTGGGCCTCTTCATCCTCCTGGGGTGTTTTTCCCAGTGTGGGTGAAGTTGTGTGAATTTTACTCAGATGAGGGCATGGCCAAGATGAAGCCATCAGATGGGTGCAGATCCCTCAGAAACCTGCTTTGAGGGCAGAATCCAAACTGCCCCCCATGAGCCCAAGGGAAATGGGGCTTCTCCAGAGTGCCACAGTGGGGTAAAACCAGTAGGATTGCCCAAAAACCCTTCCAAAATGATGCTTTTCCAGGATATGTCCAGTGCAGGTCTGTCAGCTGTGAAACAAGGAGGGAATTTGAAGGAGAGATGGGAAAAAAAGGAGGAAGAAGCCGGGAGAGCAGAGTGGAGCGAGGATGGAGTGGATGGAAAGCAGTGAGGGTGGGATGAGCAAGAGGAAAGTCACAGAGGAGGGAAAAGCAGAGGGTGAAGGGAAACAGGAAACTCTGTGGGAAGATAAGGAGAGGCTGGGGATGTGAAATAAAGAGACAAGCCTGAGGTTCCTGAGGACAGGGATAATGACAAACTGCTCCCAGGGAGGGGGAGGCGAGGAGAGGCCAGGGAAGGGAGCAGTGAAGGAAAGAAAGGGAGTGAGGGGAGGGGAGAGATGAGGAAACACTGGAGATGCACTGCTGAAAACCAGAATTGCATCCTCATTCTGGGTTCAAACCGTGGCATTTTGAGCCAGGGTCATACCTCTGTCCCCAACCTAATGGATTTTCCTCTTCTCCTCCTAAGCCCGTGGAGGGAAAAGGGTAAAACCTTTCTAATGGACTCTGCTGGGCTGATGTGTGCACAGAAAATGGATCACATCCACCCTGACACCCTCAGAGAGGGAAAATGTGGGATGGTGTGGGCTCAAACAGCCCAACCTGTGGGAAATTACTGCAGAGGAGCAGATCAGCTCATGAACTCCCAGCTTGGGACTTGGGTGATTTTAGCAGGAATTAAATTCCATCTGTGTCTTTTACTCAAACCTGTCATTAATATGCCAAGCTCCCAAACTCCAGTAAACATCACGGAGCCTGACAACTTCCTTGGAAGCACTGGCTTAAGCCTGTAGCCAGCTTTTGGCATGCAAATTGTCAGATTTTGTAAAAGGTTTAGAGTGAATTAGCTGCTCTGTAGGTTATAATAGAATATTTATGCTGCATGGAGTTTAACTGGGTCCCTTAAGGGAAAGGCCGATTGGATTTAATGGGGGTGAAACCAAGGGAGGCTTTAGAGAGTTAAGTGCTGGCTGTGCTGGGGTATTAAAGGAACTGTCCGTTGTTGAAATTAAAGGCCCCAATTCATCACATTAAGTGACCACATGGTGAATTTAAGTGCTGTGTGAGTCACTCATCCCTGCCACTCCTTTCCCTTTGGATCATGGAAAAAATCACCCCTGGCATTGCTCACATCTCACATTTCCACCCAGATCCCCAATCACAGAATCAGATTGGGGTTTGGGAGGCGCCTTAGAGCTCCTCCCATCCCACCCCTGCCATGGGCAGGGACACCTCCCACTGTCCCAGGCTGCTCCAAGCCCCAATGTCCAACCTGGCCTTGGGCACTGCCAGGGATCCAGGGGCAGCCACAGCTGCTCTGGGCACCCTGTGCCAGGGCCTCAGCACCTTCACAGGGAAGGATTTCTCCCTAATATTTCATCTAAACCCGCTTCCTTTGAGTTTTAATCCGTTCCCCTTTGTCCTGTGCAGCCCAGCAGCCCTGGCAGCAGAGCAGTAACCCCACCCTTGTGTCTCCTCTCCCACAGGTGATGAACATCCGCAGGGTCCTCAACAGAGTGGAGAAGCCACAGGGCCTCTACCCCAACTTCCTGAGCCCGGTGACGGGGAGCTGGGTGCAGCGTAGGTATCACCCTGCCTCCCCTCCTGCCTGCAGCATCCCAGAGGAAGCAGCAGCCCAAGCAGTGCCGAGGCAGGCAGGCTGTGGTACATGTGATGAGATAACACAGCCTTTGCAGGGTGCAGCGCAGCAGTTGTGCACTTACCCCATCAGCCCTGTGTCCAGCTGAGTGTCCCACGTCCAGAGAGAGAACCAGGGCCTTCCCTGCACAGGGGAGGGTCCTGGCACATGGTCCAGCACACAGGGATTGGGAACCAGCACAGCCCTGTGGGATCTTGCACGGAGCCCACAGAGCTGCTTGGGTGAGATTCCCCTCCGGAGTGGCTGCAGCAAGTGAGGAACCACCTGGAGAGGCAGAGGGCTTGGAGGAGTCGTGGATCCCCCTCAGATCCAGGGATGAATTCTCCTGTGTGCATTCATGTTCCTGTTACCATGGTACCCCTGCAGAGAGTGATTTGGGAAGGAAGGATGAGATAAGAATGTTTTGTTTTCTCCTGTTGGGAGCCCAGCACTGCAGATGTGGCAGGAGGGAGATCCTGGCTCTGGTGTGCAAGGGGAGCCAGAGTCAGGGAAGGTCTTGGAGAGAGCGAGGGAGTTCTGGAAGCAGTGCCCCCAGGGAAAGGTAACACACACAGCCCCTTCCCCACCCAGGGAGGAGACTGTGCCCCTCCTCTTGGGCCACCCAGGGGCAGAAGTTCCTGGGGTGGGAGCAGGAGATGCCACTTGTGCAGCTGTGCCCTGACTTCCACCTTCTGCTCTGTTACTGATCTGCTTGGTTTGGCTGCTGGATTTGATGCTCCTTTGTCAAAGCAAAGTCTCTTTCTGCAGAGGCTGGTTTGAGCCTGTCAGTGGGTGACATGTATTATTTAGGAAGGTGACTCTGAGTCCTCACATTGCCTGGTGTCCCCATGTTTTGTTGCACTTTTTGCCGGGCTGGATCACTCCAGACCTTTCCCATTGTCGCTTTTACGGCTCTGGTGGCAACAGTGGCTGAGGCAGGGACAGAGCTCTGGCTGTGAGCAGTCCCTGACCTTTCACTGGCAGGGCTGGTCCCAGCAAAATGGCTGGGAGGGTCACAGTTCTCCCATTAAACCAGAGCTGCCCTTTGGTGCTGTGAGGAAAAACCAGGTTTCTGTTCACCCCATTGATTGATCCTCGCTCAGGGTTATCCCATCCCTTTGTCAGCAGCTCAGCTTCCCCTCTGCAGAGTTGCTGTTCCGTGTTTCCCCTTGAAGAGCTGATCCCCCATCCCCTGCTGCTCCCTGAGGTTCCCTTCCCTTTGGGTTATTCCTGCTGGCAGCTGCCAGTCCCACACTGCACATCTGGGCAGACACCAGCATCAGTTCTGCCTGCTCAGTGCTGCTGAGGGGACGAGGAGGAGTTCCTGGCTGCTCCGTGACTGATCCCTATGGAATCTTTGGGAAACTGAGGAGCTCTTACCCAGCTGGGGGCAACTCTCAGCTGGATACCCAGCCCTCATCTCTTCTGCCATGAATTTAATTCTATTTTCTGTCTGCAGATTTCCCTGCATTGCCCTGAAGTTGCTGATGTAAAGAGGGGCCTGTTGGTGCTTCTCAGAGCACATCCAAAGTGGCCTCTGACTGCTTGTGTTGGGAGAGGCAGATTCATGCCAAAGGCCTGGAAATTTCCTGTCTCCCAGACAGACTTCCACAGGCTGTTTGTGGCAGCTGCTGAGGATATGACCTTGGGATCTGACTCCAGATTCCAGGGAGGGAGAAGAGTGATCAGCCCCTTCTGCAGCTCCAGTGCTGCTGGGGAGAAATAGATGAGGACCAGAGCAGGGAGGCATCTGCAGCCTGCTCCCCGGAGGTGCCAGGCTCTCATTTTCTCTCTCGTCATTAAAGCTCTTTGCAGGAAGCTGTTTTCCTTGAGATTGCTGTGATTTTCTTAAAAGGTGTATCTTTGACCTGGCTGAATGAGCAGATGTTGTAAGTAAAGAGGCTGTGCTGCTCCTCAGTGAGTGCAGTTGTTACCTCTGGGAAATGAAAGCCCAGTCCCCTGCTGGAGGCAGGGATTTGTTTATGCAGAGTGCCTGGGAGGCAAACGCTGCCAGGGCTGCTGCCATATGGAAGGCAATTATGTACCAGGGCTGCAGCTTTGGTGAGTTTATGAATGACACACTCAGGATCACAGAGCTGCTCTTTAAAGGCAGGCTGTGTTTGCAAATACTCTGCCCTCTCTCCTCGCACGGAAGCCGCGTGTTTAATCCCATTGTTTTGCCATGGATTATTCCCTGGATCATTGGACACAGTGTGTCAGGGATGTTTGCTCTTCAGGTCAGGAAAATGCATGGCTGTTAGTTTCTGCTGCTGGGAGAATTTAGCATTTGGAATAAGCCTCGGGACTTTTTCTGTGTGCAAGGAGACGGGAAACAAAAATCTGAGCAGCTCTGAGCACCTGCTGCATGTGCTTAGCTGGGAGATGAGGATGGGGCAGAGCCAGGGGTGGACACTGTTAATTAACAGGGATGGCTCAGTCCAGGGAGGGTAATTTGTCTTGCTCTGCTAAAAATGGGACTGCTTGACTGCTTTAAAGAGTGAGAAGGCTGCTGTTCCCCCAGCGGTACAGTTTGAAGCTGTAAATCCATCCAGCAGCTCCCCCCAGGCACAAACCTGCAGCCATCAGGCCCATTTCACACTGCAACCCCTCAGCACCTCCTGCAAGGTCAGAGCAGGGGGTGCTCTGAGCAGACAGCCTTGGAAGTTTGATTTCTGCAGGGGGAAATATGCAGTGCACATCCCTGTACCTGACTTTATCATTTTAATGTGCCAGCAGCCCCCAGCCTTCCCCAGGGCTCAGAGTCCCTCCGTGAGCCAGGAATACAAATGGCACCACGCAGGAGTGTCTCCAGCAGCCCCTTGCTGGCAGCTCTGTGGGATGCCACACCTCTCCTTCCTTTCCTGAGGCAGGGAGACAGCTCCCAGGGGCTCCATCTACACGGAAATCTATCAATACCCACCACTGCTTTTGGTTTATGAGGGCGGATTTATGATGATGGCTCCATAAACAGGAAGCATCTTCACGTTGCAGTATAAATAACGTGTAAAATAAGGCCTCTGAATGGTTCTGGTAAGGGATACTAATGCTCTGCAAAATGACAGAACATTTTTCTTCTGATTGCACTTTCCACCTTTCTTCCTTTCTGAAAAGCAGTGCTGCAAGCTCTCCCCAGGAAGCTGGGAAGAGGAAGGAGAGAACAAGGGCATTAAATAGGACATGATTGTTTCCCCTTTGTAGAGCAGCTGCTCATTGTATATCACGAACCTGAAGCTCTTTTCTGGCTTTCCCACCACAGACCACGTCTCCATCGGGGGGCTCGGGGACAGCTTCTATGAATATCTCATCAAATCCTGGCTGATGTCAGACAAGAAAGACTCTGAAGCTAAAAAGATGTACGACGATGCCTTGGAGGTGAGGAGCGAGGTGCTGCTCTGTGGTTTTTGGGGGGGACATGGTTCATAAGAAGGTTTCAGACCTTCAGAATAAGTCCTTGGATTTCCTGGGTACTCACTCCTGTCACTAAGTAACACTGAGTCAGTTTTACTTACTGTCCACCCTCTTGAAATGCTGATTTTCATCCCTTCAGGCGATAGAAAAGCATCTGGTGAAAAAATCTGCAGGAGGCTTGACCTACATCGCAGAGTGGAGGGGTGGCATCCTGGACCACAAGATGGGCCACTTGGCCTGCTTCTCTGGGGGCATGATTGCCCTGGGAGCCGAGCACGCCGCGGAGGAGAGGAGGCAGAGGCACATGGAGCTGGCTGCAGAGATCACCAGCACCTGCCACGAGTCCTACGCACGCTCAGGTGGCCTGGGGGGTCCCTGGGGTCACCCACAGCCCCAGGAGAGTGGGGTTTGCCTGGCAGGGGTTTGCTCTGGGCTGTTCTGTGCCTCAGCCGCATCTGCACCCCTGGGTGGGGCTTTCTCTGGGCTTTCCTGGGCTTTCCTGGGAGAGACAGAAATGTGCTCTGTGGAGCAGCAGCTGGAGCAGAGGGACAGGCAGCTGGGAGCTCCTGGGGCACAGCTGGGGCTGAATCCTGGTCCTGCCTCAGCCACAGTCCCACAGGACATCCCTTTGCAGGCAGGAGGGGAGGATTAGCAGGGATTAATTGCAGAGTGTCCCATTATGGAGCAGAGCAGCTGAGAAGCCCAGCAGGGCAGTGCTGGACACCTGCAGCTGCTGGTGGGAACCAGAAGAATGGAGTTACTGAGCCTCTCCCAGCTGTCTGAGTCCTCATTTCACAAGTACAATTTCCTTCCACCATGCAGAGCTTTGGAGAGCAGTGAGTGGAGAGGAGTGGGGGACTGGGTTGGTTCTCTGCCTGCAGGAGCTGCTTTGGACACCACTGCTTTCTTTGTAGGCATCCCTGCAGCTCCTGGGAGGCTGCAGGCAGCTGAGGCAGCTCTCCAGGACCTTGTCAGGCACAGGTCTGTCTCCACAACTGCATCCAAGGATTGTTCCACACCTTCCCCACACCGGCCAGCCCAGTTTGGCAGCTGGTGCCCAGCATGTTTGCCCAATAAACTTCAAGCTAACCTGAAATGATGTTTGCAAATAATTCTTTTTCCCCCCCTCCAGCACTTACAGAACTAAAACAAGCCATGTGAACTAACAACCCTGTTTTCCAACAGGGAGAGGGTTGGTGTCAAAAGCACAGATCTGAGTGCTGGAGAGTGCTTGCAAGACACTGGGATTTTTAACTCAAAAAGACCAACATACCCCTGATGTTCTGTTGATAAAAGCAGTGAAGTTGGTTCAGCCTTTCCTGATCCCTTCTCTCCAAAGGCGCTGCAGAAGAAAAAGCTTTAGTTGAGTGTTGGCATCCTGAGCAACATAACAGCACCTGGACAGTGCCCCTCTCATGTGCTCCCCTCTCAGTGCCCAGTTCTGTGTGTGCTTCTCCCCAGATACCAAGCTGGGCCCCGAGGCCTTTCGCTTCGACGCGGGCAGCGAGGCCATGGCCACGCGGCTCAGCGAGCGCTACTACATCCTGCGGCCCGAGGTGGTGGAGAGCTACATGTACCTCTGGAGGCTCACCCACGACCCCAAGTACAGGCACTGGGGCTGGGAGGTGGTCAAGGTAAGGCTGGGGAGGGCACAGAGCTCTGCAGGTGGCTGCATTCCTACAGAAAGCTTCGCTTCGGTCGGTGGAAGGAGCGGAAATTATTTAAATTGTGTTAAACACCGAGATACGTCAGAAATGCTCGAGGTCGGGTTGGATGGGGCTCTGAGCAGCTGGGTCTGATGGAAGGTGACCCTGTCCATGGCAGGGGGCTGGAATTGGGTGATTTTTAAGGTTCCTTTCAACCCTAACTGTTCTCAAACCCATGAGCAGTGGGGCAGGAATACACAAAGTGCCTCAGTGTAGGTGTTATTTCCGTTGTGGATGTTTTATTCTCCCTTTTGGGCTGCACTGCCATCTATCAACCAGCCAGTTCAGGTGGCTGGTGTTTCCCTTGCTGGTTCCCAGAGCCTGGAGTAACCCCCACGCCCCTCGGTGAGGGACAGAGGCTGCAGGAAACCTGGATTTGTAAACTGGCTTGGAACGCAGCTGAGGCTGATGGATGAGGTACTCCCCACTGCTGCGTGTTGCTGAGGTCTCTGTTCCTTTCCCAGGCCCTGGAGAAGCACTGCAGGGTGGAAGCTGGGTTCTCTGGCATCCGGGATGTTTACACCACCACCCCCACCCACGACAACATGCAGCAGAGCTTCTTCCTCGCAGAGACTCTCAAGTAAGTCTGGGCTCACAGGGGCCTTCCAGAGCAGCACAACTCCTGCAGCATCCACTTCATGAGCCTCAGATTAAAAAAGGGGAGTCTTTTCTTCCAGGGAGAGGTGTCCCTGCCCAGGGCAGGGGGCTGGAACGAGATGAGCTTTAAGGATCTTTCCAACCCAGCCCATTCTGTGGGGAAAACTGGGCAAGGCAGTGGGTGCTGCAAAGCTTTGGGAGTTTCCTGCTGCAGAACCACTGCTGCCATTGGCACCCTCGAGGTTCCTGCTCAGGTGCTGGGTTTGAAGGACTCTGCTGTGACCCAGAGCTGGGTTAGGTGGGAAGGGTGGTGATTTTCCAGGGAGTTGGGAGGGTGTCACCACGTACAGAGGCAGCCATCACCTGTGCCTGCCTGGAGTCCCTCCTGAGCTCCTTTAACCCCTCTGTGTCCCTCTCCCGTGGCTCCAGGTACCTCTATCTTCTGTTCTGTGAAGATGATGTGCTGTCCCTGGAGGATTGGGTGTTCAACACCGAGGCTCATCCCCTGCCCATCAACCACACGGACTTTAAAGCAGCAGTGCAGCCCTGAGGCCCCTGCCCAGCTCCTGCTCCCCCAGCCTGGGCAGACTCTGCTTTTCCTTTCCATTAAAGGAATTCCTGTTGTTCCTGAAATGGTATTTGGGGGCACTAGTCCAATTCCGGACAGTATTTTCTTGGGAAGATGAACCATGACTAAGCACCTTCTTTTCCTCTGTGAGGAGCTCTCTTAGGCTGATGATGAGATGTTTATTCTGGGCCGTACACAGTTCACAGACGTTCCTTTATACAGAGAATTTATATGAAATCCACTGATTTTGCTTTCTAGTGGCCAAAGGACTGGAAGTTTGCCATAAAATAGACTTTACACACACACACGCATCCTCCTTTCCTTCTTCTGTTTCATTTCTGCCTTTTATCTGCTCCTGGATTTATCACCTTTCCAGTGAACAGTTTTCAGTATTCTGGGATTTCTGGTGCTGGGCTTTGGGGGCTCTTCAGGAGGGACAGGAGAACGAGGAAGGGCAGTCGTCCTTGGTGTGGGACAGCAGCTGGAATGCTTGGGCACGGGTGAAGAGCCAGCTGAGAACTCAGGAGTGAAGGGAGGACAGAGAAAGGTGACGTTTTAGTGGGAAAAGAAGAGGATTAGACCCTCCACACACAGGAGCAGCCTCAGGTTGGAATTTGCAGATTTGCAGGCCCTGCTCCTCGTGGGGGACTTGAACCACCCTGATCCCTGCTGGAGGGGTAATTCAGCAGGACAGGAGCAACCCAGGAGGCTCCTGCAGTGGATTGGTGATAAATTCCTCCTCAAGTGACAGAGGAGCCAACAGAGGGGCTCTGCTGACCCCAAAGTGAAGATCCAAGGCAGCTCTGGCTGCAGTGGCCATGAGATGGTGAGTTCAGGATCCTGAGGGCAGGAGGGAGGGGGAAAAGCTCCACCCTGGGCTCCAGCAGAGCAGACTTGGGGCAGGGAGACCCCAGCGGTCCCCTCCAGCCTCAGCCATTCTGTGACTCTGTGGTGTCAAAATTGTAACTAAACCAAAACCTGTCTGCAGGATTCTTGCTCCTGATGTATTTTTTATATACTTTTTTTCTGTGCTCTTAAAACACATTTACCACCCATCACATCTCATTTAACTTTCCTTTATCGGGTTTTTTTTTGTGTTTTTTACTTTTATTTGGAACTAAATGTTACGAGTCACTTGTAATAATTTTACTGCTGTAATAGTCAGATCTGTGAAACAGAATAAAAGTCTTGTAAAATAAAAAGCCTGTTGGGGTTGATCCTGTAAAAGACCAGTTACTCCATGCTTGGAATGAGACAATGCTGGTGAATTTAAAGAGTTTTGCACAGCAGAAGTTGATTTCTGGGGGAATCCAGGCAGTGTTTGACAGCAATTCCCAGCTCTCTGAAACAGCTGGATCTGGGATCAGCATTCCCTCTGATCACTGCAAAGCTCTGTGGCCCTGGGGGATGGAACATTTTTGTTCATTCTTGTGACAGCCTCGTGACAGTTGGTTCATTCAGCAACTTGGGGGAAATAAAGTTGCTTTGAGGAAGTTGTGAAAACAGAAAATGTTGTTTCTAAATTCCTGCCTTTGTAATTCCCTGAGAGAAATAAGATTGTCAGATGGGGACTTAGCATTATCCCAGGGATAAAGATGCTGGCTGGTAAGCCTGGCCTAGAGGAATGGTTATTGGTAAATAAACATCTTGGGAGTGAGCTGTGTTATCCGGGAGATTTGGGGATCGGGAAGCTCTCGTAGCTCAAAGGATTTTGATAATGGATTAAGGGAATTTCTTAAATAAGAACGCCCTGCTCTTGGAATAACACTGAACACTTTGCCTGGCAGAATTTAAACCCCCAAAATAAACAGCAAGGTTCTGGTTTCCTTTAGGAACAGATCCTGGTGTTACCTGAGAGCTCCATGGTTGGCTTCCCTTTCACACGAGTGAGTGGCAACATCCCACACCCTGCCAGAGGAAGGTTCCTGCAGCTCAGCAGCCACACCACAGGTCAGGAGGTGTTTGAACTGCCCTGAGGAGGCAAAGCTTATCCCCGACTCTGCTCCCAGGAGCTCCTGGCCAGGCACAGAAGAAGCTTTTGGTTGCAAGCGGCCGCGCTCGAACGTTTCCGATGGTGCCGAGGCAACTCTGCAAACTCCCCTGCCTGGGCTCCCAGACATCCCTGAAATCCCCAGGGATTAAGCACAGGCATCAAGCTCAGCATGGCTGTGTTTAGCAGGACTTAAGATTTACTCCAAGGATCAGCTTTGTTCCAAGGCCTGGCCCTGATCCACACCAGGGATTTTTCTGTCCCACAGCACTGCAGGTAACAGGAATGTTTGTCCTGCTGTGCCTTGAAATGCTTCTGCTCCTCCCTTCCCCGAGCCCTGGCCGGATGCTGCTGCACCCTGGGAGCCCTCCCTGTGGAAGCAGGGGCTGCATCCGAGCCCAAATTCCTCCTGCCAGGTGGGATTTTCCTGCCCAGAGGGAACCCCTTGGTTTCCAGACTTGGAGCAGGTGAGTAAATGGAGTTGCACTGAACCAGAGGTTTGGCTGTAAATGCCTCACGGGAAGGATCTGGGGAGATGTGTGTCCTTCAGCTGCTTTCCTGCCTTCCAGGCTCAGGCATGTGGGAATTCTGTTGGGTTTTGGTGTTTTTTTCCTGCTTGGAGTCACCAGGCAGTGCCACCAGCCTGGGTTATTGCCCATTTCCCCTGGAACATTCCACTTCTACTTCAGAAGCTGTGATTACCATCTTAATTTTCACCATCAGAGCTTGTGGCCCTCCTTTATATCAGAAGGAATTTCCTGTAAATGAAGTTCTGATAACAGAAAGTTGCATCAGTGGTGGAGATGAAAACTCTTCCCTATCACTTGTACAACCACGGGCTGCTGTTGCCTGGCCTGCACAGAGATAAAACAAAACCATCCAGAAAACAAATGCACCTTTTTGTAACCCACACTTCATTTTTATGGCATTATTAAATTCCCTGGGAAGGCTTTCAGCAGAATTGGTTATTGGATTCAAAAGCCTGGCAGCCAGAGTATTTTTCCACATAGGTTTTGATCTGATCTCTTTATCTGATTGTTTCAGATGTGATGCACAGCCCTGGCTCCCAGTGCCAGCAGGGTCCCAGCAGCTCCTCCTGAGCACGTTCGGGGCTTTGGCCTCATTCCCTGAGGAGCCTGCAGCAGGGCTCGTGCTGGAGTCAGGAACTCTCTCCATAAAACTCCTGCTTCCTGAAGGGTTTTGTGCAGGATTGCAGCCTCCTGAGAAGGAAAGGCCAAGCAGGAGTTAGGAATGCAAGACACAGGAATTGGCTCCTGCTCTGCACTGAAGGGTTTGAAATGCCTCAAACTCCCATTTCCTTTGCTGGCCGTGCTTTTTCTGGGATGAACTCTCTGATTTCCATGGCTGTGAAGCCTTGTCACCTCTGGTTTTCTTGTCCCCTTCAAACCAGACCTGGATGTTCCTTGTTCCTCCGAGGTTTTCATCCCTGCTGCTACCAGCCCCTCACCATTTTCCTTATTTTCAGCCCACCTTTCTCCCTTCTGACCAAGGGGAAGTCTGGAATAGTTTTTCCTGCTGGGTGGAAATCTTCCCTGTTATTTTTTTTTAGGATTCCCTTTGATACAGGTGTGCCTGGGTGGGCCCCAGAGCAGATGTGTGGGTATTTAACATTCTTCCTGAGTGCTGTTACCCCAGGACTCAGCAGTGGAGAGCCAGGAATTGCTGGATTTGTTCTCTTTTCAGGAGCATCAGCTCCCAGCAGCCACCCTGAATTATTTTATTTCCCCTTTCATCTTTCATTCTCTTTCCTATCAAATACTTCCCCCATTTCTCACCTTGATGTGGTGGCTGATGACACTGGAAATGGTTCAGGTGTAAAATGAGCCCTTCTGCCTCTCATCATCCAAACAGAATCACCTCAGCCCTGCCACCATCCTGCCAGGTCCCCTCCACCAGCTCCTGTCCCTGCTCCTGCTCATTTCCCAGACAAACCAGCACGTTTATCCTGTTTCAAACCCTTCCCATCCTGTTACATTCCGTGGTTCGTGCTGGGTTATTCCAGGGAAGCAGCAGCTCTGCACCCCTCACTGCCCAGCCTAATGAGCCTGGGAAGTTTTAAAGCACATCTGCTCCAAGTGCTGAGCTCATCCCCACCTGTCCCCCCTCCCAGACATCATTTCCATGCTCTGTTAATCCCATTCCTCCCCACAGCCCAGGCACTGGGTTCTTTGATGAGTTTTATGGACGTTTTCTGCTGTGGTGGAGCAGAAGGAACCTTCCCCTTCCTCCCTCAGTGCAACAACCCTGATGTGAACCACAAATCTCCCACTTGGTTCCATTGCTGGGCTCCTCTGCCTGGTCCCATCCTCATCCTCCCTCCCCCATCCTCCTCTCTTAATGGCTTGGTCATGCTCTCCCTCTTCTCCATCTCGAGAGTTCTTTAAACCTAAAACAAAAACGATTAGGCAGGCTTAGGAGACAGCAGAGCTTCAAAGGATTAAACGCTGACGCTTCCTGCTACCCTGGTAGAGATCAAACACTCGCTGCTGTTGGCCCTGCAGCGGCAGCGAGCGGCACTAAATCATCCCCAGCAGTCGGGCATTCGGAGTGGGATTGGAAGCACAGAGGAGCAGGAGGCTGAGATATGGGGAGGGATTAAAATGAATAAATACGTGTGTCTTGGCCCAGCCACCGCTAAGGGACAGCGTGACAGCAATGCCACAGCGTGGAGGGACCTGAAGGGCACTGAAAACACGGGGAGGTCGAAAAGTTTGGGGTGGAAATGACCCAAAATGTGGCACGGTGGTAAAAATGACCCAAAATGTGGGGATGATGCTGGAGACAGGAGGCTGAGGCTGAGCATTGTCACCCAGTCATTCCCGTCCCCTAATTCCCATCTCTGGAGCTCAAACCTCAGCGGAATCACTGCAAGGGAACCCACTAATACCTGTTTTGTTACAAAAATACCCATTTTGGTGAGCTATAACCAAGCAGAAGAAGTGCAGGATATGGCTGGTTTAGAGAAGTGCAAAGCAAGTTCAGGGTTTTGTTCTTTTTGGGAAAAGCTGAATTAAGAACCAACGACCACTGGCAATCTGGGGACACGCACAGACCCCACTCTGCCATTGATAATAAAGGCAAAGCCCACAGAGAGCAACGAGACCACTGAGGACGAGGGGAGGGAGCCCTCACAGCAGAGACATTTCAGGCTAAAAAGTGCTTTTTCCTCACAAGTGCTGGTCATTTAACATTAAAACGTGGTGTTTTCCTGACGAGCGCCGGTCATTTAACACTAAAAAGAGGTTCTCCCTGACCGAATGATAGCTACTGAACACTAATAAGGGCCTTCCCCTGACCGAGTGATGGTCATTTAACACTAAAATACATTTTTCCCTCACCGGGTGCCGGTGATTTAACACTAAAAAGAGGCTTCCTCTGACGGAGCGCCGCTGATTTAACACTAAAAAGGTTTTTTTTTTTTTCCGCGGCCGGGTCCCGCGGGGCGGCCGCGGCCCCTCCTCGCCCGCCTGACGCCTCCCCCGGCCGGGCGGCCATGGCGGCTCCGCGGCGCGGGCCTGGCGCGATGGCGGGGCCGGGGCCCGGGGCGGCCCCTCCGCGCCTGGCGCTGGCCCTGGCGCTGCTCGCGGCGCTGGTTGCCGTCAAGTACTACCGGGACGCGGAGACGGCGCGGTGGCAGGTACCGGGCACCGGGCAGCGGGCAGGGGCGGGGACGGGCCCGCGGGGACGGGCGGAGGGAGGGGGAATGGCGGGCGCGACCCGCCCGGGCGGCGTGAGGGGAGGCGGCGGCGGCCGCGCTGAGGGAGCGGCGCGGGTGGCGCCGGGGCTGAGGGGGCCGGAGCCAGACTGAGGGGGCCACCAGGAATCGGTGGGGTATGAGGTGGCCATAGGCAGGCTGAGGTGACCACCGGGCATCCCAGGTGGCCGCTGGGGTTGAGGTGACCACTGAGCTGTGGTACCACGCTCCAGCGGACGTGGGCTCGAGGTGACCACTGCGACGCTGAGGCTCTGCGACGCTGCGAGCTTGAGGCAGCTGCGGGGATTGTGGTGGCCACCAGTGACCAGCAGTGACCAGCTGCCCCCTTTGGTCCAGCCCCTGGCCCTGCTCTTGGCTCTCCATCTCACGCTTCCTCTGCTGCAGCCTCCGAAGGTCGCTGAGAAGCAGCAAAAGAAGGGAGGGTGTGAGCTGGAGAACAGGAACGGTTTTTTCTGGGGTTTGTGTTTGGGGTTTTTATTTTAAATGAGGCTGATTGACTGTTTTTTATTGTAATCCGTGTAATTCCAGGGGCTGCAGGAGCTTTGGAGATCTCCTTTGTTGGAGATTGCGCTCCCCTGGCTCTGCACTTCAGCCCTGAACATCTGAGGAGATTCTGGGAAAAGAGCAGATTTCTCCTTCTTGATACTCCTCTAGTACAAAGAGAAGTGTTTTTAAAGGTCATTTTTAAAGGATGCCTCTTTTCTTTGTCTCTTCTTGCATCACAAAAAGGGACAAATGGTTTAAACAATTTAATTAGAAGAATTTTTCCAACAAGGACAGGAGGGTGAGGACATTCTCACAGCCTGACAGGTCTGCTGGAGGTTTGTTTTTTCTGGAGGACTGGCAGACAGTTGTCACTGGGTGCTGCTGGAGAGGAGAACAAAATGTGAACAGCCCAAGGTTTTTATTTTTTTCTTCCTCTTGTTTCAAACATATGTCTTGTCTCTTCCTATGGAAATGTTTATTTAGCTGAACAACCCACAAGCAGGTGGGAGAGGAGAACTCTTTGTGGAAACCAGAACTCTGTTCCTCTACGGAACAGCTCAGTCCTATCCCTCTGGCCCGAACAGGGAAGCTGTCTTCCTTATAATCCCAGATTAGAAAGAGAAAGGAAAAAACCCACAAGCTCTGGGAGCTTTCTTTAATGTGAATGTTATCAGAAAGCAAAAGGCCAAGCCCTGACATCTCTCTCCGCTTTCAAACACGGCTTTTGTTGACCCTGGTGACCACACGCAGCAGGACTGGAGTGTTCTCCGTGGGATCCTTTGTTCCTCTGTGGGTGGGGTCTTACCTCCAGTTGGGTGGGGTCTCCTGGGTCCCACTGATGGGTGCTCACTGCCCAGCCCGTGGGTCAGTGCAGCTGAGGGACGTGGCCGTGGCTCTGTCTGGACATTGCCTTTGGGGTGCTCATGTCCAGCACCTGTGATCCCACCTCACGTCCTGCTGTCTCAGCCAGAGGTGTTCCCGTGTCCCTGTGGGGCACAGCTGGTTCTCCTCCTGCCTCCAGCCCCGTTCACTGAGGGGAAAAATGACTTTTCCCCACCTTCCAGCAATGCAGATTCCAACCTGCTGTGAAAACTTTGCCTGCCATTCCTCGTCCCTCGAGGTCTGTGCCTATGAAGTGCAAAATGAGGAGAGGCTCTAAAAGATCCATCGGGGGGGCAGTTCTGTGCCGAGGAGAGCACGAGGCAGTGGAGCATCCCTTCAGAGCCCAGCATGCATCCAGGACAGCCTGCTCTGCCCGGGGGAGGCTCCTGCTCCCCTCCCAGAGCCGTGAGCTGGCTCCCAGACCAGGAGTGATCGCAGTTAATGAACCATGTGCCCAGCACAGGTGAGATCTGGAGCTGGGAGAGGTCCTGGAGCCTGGCACGAGGCTTGTGTGACCCTGGGAGATGTGTCAGCACCTGAGCCAGCTGCTCAGCAGAACTGTTACCTATTTCCAGAGCCAAGGATGCTCATCCCCGTTCATTCAGGGCACAAAAGCAGGTTTACTGTGGACAGTCCACAGTGGATTGTCCCTGTGCTCAAATAACCATCTCCCTTTATTTTTTCACGTCCTTGGCCATGTCCTCATCCAGATCTCCGTTTTGAGTTCCGGGGTCTTTATTTCAGTCCTGGAACTGCCCTGGAAGGCTCTTAAGTGCTTTTGTAGCTGCAGTTGATGGGAGCAAAGCCTTCCAGGC
The DNA here is from genome assembly GCF_020740725.1 of Corvus hawaiiensis. Taxonomy (NCBI): domain Eukaryota; kingdom Metazoa; phylum Chordata; class Aves; order Passeriformes; family Corvidae; genus Corvus; species Corvus hawaiiensis. The sequence goes on from NC_063235.1 coordinate 7,022,359, forward strand.
TGCACTAGTGCTGCTTCAGGCTGGCAGGCAACAGATGGAAAATAAACTGGTTCAGGAGCTCTGGGGATGGTGGTGGTGCTGCAGGCGATGGAGAGCAGGCACGGATCAACAGCAGAATGCAGAGTGTTTGTGCTCCCAGCTCCGGGCTGTTCCGGGGGTGGCAGGGCAAGCTGATGGATCCTGGGGGATGTGCCAAGGGCTGGCTGGCAGTGAGGGGCTCCTGTCACCTGTTCTTTGTCTCTCCCTCCTCTCACACCAACGTGGAGCTCTTGTTCTGCCTCCAAGTTGTCCCTTCAGACTGCAGAGTGGAAATGTCTGGAAGCATCCAGAGCCCTTCTGGGCTGCTCCAAGGGAGAAATCATCTTGGTGAGCCCCGTGTGGGCTTTGCAGAGGAAAAAACTGAGGCGTAGAGAGCTGGGATCCTGTGGAAATTTCTGGAGAAGACTGTGGGTTTTGTGACTCCCTGTTGGATGGCTGAGGGAGCAGGAAGCCAAAATATTCCATGCAGTCCCGAGGCTGGAGATTTGGAGGGGCACTGACTGGAGCAGGGCAGTTGTGGGCAGTAATGCTGGCATGGATCCCACCAGGAATGGAAGTTACCGATTCCAAGGGCTCAGCTCACTCCCTCTGTGCTTTTGGAATGTGGTACTCACATATTTGACTGCCTTTGTTTCACTGCACATCAGTTTATCCCAGCAATCACCACCTATCTCCATGTGCTCCTGATATCCACAGTTTTAGGACTAACTAGCTGGAAAAAATGGGGAATTTTTCTGACAAAAGACACTGGATGTGAGCACATGGTTCAGTTGGAATTACTCAGGCAGATGTAGGTTCAATATCCTCGTGCCAGCAGTTCCTGGACACCAATCCCTATTGCAAATAGCACCAAATCCTGCCAAGGGGCGTTAATCTTTTCCCTGGATGTGCTGGGAAGAATGGGGATTAACTCCAGAGGGGCCAGAGTGGATTTCTGCAGGAAGTCCCAAGGAAATCTCACTTGCCTCTTCTTCCCAAACCAGGAGCTGGCTCTGAAGTCCCTGGGGAATGAGGGCCTGTTCCTCTTCTCCTCCCTGGACACAAACAAGGATCTGTACCTGAGCCCCGAGGAGTTCAAACCCATCGCTGAGAAGCTCACAGGTAGGTTCCTGTCTGCCTCCCAGAGACCTCCCTGCACAGAGCCAGACATAATGAACTCCACAGCTTTAATTCACTGAATATTTTACTCACTTTATTATTTTCTGGGTGCTGTTTTGGGTGTTATTTACATGAAGAGAGGCTGTGGAGCTTTGCACGTTGTTGAAAAGGCTTAAGCACCAGACATCACTTTGACAAAGTGCAGTTTTTATAAGGTGGAGGATCCCTTGCTGGACTAGCAAAGTACATAAGTTACTTTGGAGCTTAAAGGGGATTTGGGGTGGGTGAATGCAACAAATACAGCTCAGCCCAGGCCAGGCCAAAGGCATCAGTGAGTCACCGATGAGTGAGTGTTCCATTCAGCTGGGGCAGCCTCTCCTGGACAGCAGTTGTGGGAGATCATCTCTGGAGACTGTATCAGCACAGAGCAAATGGCTCTGCTGGTGCCAGGCATGGAGAAGTGTGGGGATGACAATGGACAGTGGGGACACAGACAGTGTTTGCTTGTGCTCTCCTGGACTGGCTCCAGCACGTGCTGGGATGGCTCTGAGGGGCTGTGAGTCTGCCTGGCTCAGCCTGGGCTTTGGAGTTAGGGAAACATGGAATTCTGGAATGATTTGGGTTGGGAGGGACCTTAAAGCCCATCCAGTTCCACCCCTGCCATGGGCAGGGACACCTCCCACTGTCCCAGGCTGCTCCAAGCCCCGTCCGACCTGGCCTTGGACACTGCCAGGGATCCAGGGGCACCCACAGCTGCTCTGGGCACCCTGTGCCAGGGCCTCCTCACTCTCTCAGGGAACAGTTTCTTCCCAATATCCAACCTAAACCCACCCGCTCTCACTTTAAAGCCGTTGAGTTGGTCACTAAAAGGAGGACTCCTCTTTAATTCACACAGCCAAAGCTGGTCTGGGGATGGGTCTGAGTTCTGCTGTGTGGGGACAGCTGGGAAGCTCCCAGTGCTCCTGGATTTGCCTGGTAAATGTGTAACCACTTCACAATTGCTTAAAAGGGGAGAGAGGGGAAACAGCTGCTTGAATTCCTGTCCTTTTGTCTAGGGGTTGCTCCTGTCTCAGAGTCTGAAGAGGAGGAGACGCCGGATCCAGATGGGGAGACTTTGTCCGTTGTGGCCAAATTCCAGCCCTTGGTCATGGAAACAATGACGAAGAGCAAGGATGGCTTCTTGGGAGTAGGTGTCCTGCAGGCCACAAATTCTGGGATAAACACATCTGGAGGGCTGGGAACAGCACCAGGAATATGTTGGGAGGGGGACGTGGTTGTGCTGAATCCCGTGGGATTTGCTGTGGCAGGGAACTCGCTGCCTCCCTCAGCATTTCAGGGTTTCAGCGCACTCAGCAGCACCATGCCCCAGTTAGAACAGCAGGAATTGGAGCTGCTCTCCTGCAGCTGAGTGCAGAAGCAGTGGTGTTACGTGGCACATTCCCCTCTCCTCTGTTACTCACATTCTTGAAGGCTGACAGAACTGTTTGGTGGGTAGGAAGAATGTGGGATGTGATACGCATTTTTCCCCCCATTTTCTAAAGCCTCCCTACATCCATGACATCACTGCACGTTGGGAGGGTCCAGTCTGGGCTCTGACAGTGTTATTTGTTCACAGATTTCTCACGTGGCTCTGTCTGGGCTGAGGAACTGGACGGCCCCAGCAGCCCCCATGAGTGTCCTGCTTGCCAGGCAGTTTAAAGCATTTCTCCCTCCAAAGAACAAACTGGATCTTGGGGATCCCTGGTGGATAATTCCCAGTGAATTGAACATCTTCACTGGGTATCTCTCCAACAACAGGTTTTACCCTCCACCTCCCAAGGGCAAAGAGGTGAGATATGAAACTCACTTTCTGTACACCTGAGGTGTCGTTGCTGTAAATGTTCTGCCTCATAGCCCAGATGAATCAGAAATCCCCAGAGGGATGAGGCTACTGCAGTTTGTTTCCCTGGACTTTCTAACGAAGCAGAAAATCAGGAGCACCTAAATTAGAGGTAAAACTGAGAGCAGGCAAAAGCTCTGGGTGTCTGTCACAGCCAGATGAGGCTGACTTGGGTAACTTCATCTTTGTTAATTGTGTGGGATTTGAGGATAGCCTTTCCCAGAGAGGGTTATTCCGAAAGCACCTGTGCAATCATTGCTGCTGGAACAGTGGCCAGGTGAGCATTTAGGTGACAAGTGGGACTCTGTGTGTGCTCAGCAGGTGAAGCCTGGCTGTGCATCCCCTCCCCTGGGTGCTGGGCAGGTGCTGGTGATCACTGAGCTGCTGCCCCTTCCCAGCCTGCTGGGATCTGTGATTGCACTCCCACTCCTTCAAAGGCTGAGGCATGGGCAGAGGCAGCCTTGCAGATCAGTTTGCTGTTCTGCCTGGGGTGATGGAGACCTGCAGACCATGGGAATAGCACGGAAACCAGGGAAGATGGATTGATTTGTGTCAGCAGTGCCCTGCTTTGTCTCCTTGGTGCATGATTAGGTCGGTCTCTGAGCTGGGTTTTGAATCACAGCCATTCCCTCACCTTGCTTCTCAGGTGGATTTGGGGTTGCTTTGGAGCTGTGTGGAGGAACAGTTCTCGTTCTTGCTCTCACAATTCCTTCTCCAGGTCATCATCCACAAGCTGCTGAGCATGTTCCACCCGCGGCCCTTCGTGAAGACGCGCTTTGCCCCGCAGGGAGCCGTGGCCTGCATCCAGGCCAGCAGCAGCTTCTACTACACCATAGCATTCCGGTGAGCCCGGGGGGCTGGGGACACTCCTGAGCCTGTCCTGTGTCCCAGGGGAGCGGAGGAGGCTGCTGGGAGCCCCTGGCAGAGAGGACACGGGTCATGGCACGTGCAGGGGTGTTCCCAAGTGACACCAGAGGTGTTCTGGCTGGGAGGGAGGGGAGGGTGGTTCAGTGTCACTGTGCCCACATGCAGGACATCACCCTTGGAGCTACCCCTGCTTGAAAGGGGAGAGTCAGACTAGCAAGAGTTTTGTTAGATTTTGGTTAATCAGGGCGTGGAGTGTCTTTCTAAGGGGGAGAGTCCACAGAATTGTTTCACTGGGAGTGTTACACACAGCTTTTATGTGTTACGCGCAGCTTTTATGTGTCTGATTGAGCTGGAAGGGGAGGCTGAAGGGGTCCTGTTCTGTCCCTGTATTTCAAGGAATGATCATGTATTTCATCCTTCCTGGATGCCCAGTTTCAGAAGGCATCAATACAGGAGATGCTCCTGACCCAGGACATCTGTTCCAGTCTTTCACCCTCTTCATTGTGTGACATGAAAAGCTTTTTAAGCTCCACCTCTCTTGCCCAGTTTAGGTTCATAATTTCGGGTGCCTGGAGACAGCTTTTCCCTGCTGTCACCTGCGGTGCAGGATCCCAGCTGATGGCTGCTCTCTCCTTTCAGGATCCACGCTGAATTCCAGCTGAACGAGCCACCAAACTTCCCGTTCTGGTTTTCCCCGGGGCAGTTCACAGGTTACGTTGTCCTGTCCAAGGACTCTTCCCACGTCCGGGACTTCAGGCTCTTTGTTCCTAACAACAGGTACAGCTGTTCCCCTCTCGTTTCTTGGAAAATCTCAGTGATCTGAGCTCTGCAGTTGCCTGTAAATGCATCTCTGCATTGCTGAGGATCCCTGACCCATCCAGGGTCTGAGTGACTCCGCAGTAACTGTCCCTTGGTGCTGGGAGGATGGGGAGGGGCAGGGAGGGTGTGGCAGGACTGGCAGCCCCAGTGCCTGGCTGTGAGCACTGGAGCTCAGCAAGGCCTGATGCTGCTGCTCCAACAGATTTTTTTGCTTGGAGTCTCACAGGTTAAGGTTTTGTGTGCAGAGCTTTGCACCAGCTTATTCCTGCTCTCTGGCAGGGAGCTGGAAGTGTTTCAGGAGGAAGAAGCTTCAAATCTCTTTGCCCATGACGGGAGTGGAAATTCTATTACAACGTTACCCTGGCGACTCAACCCTGGTGGCTCTGTCAGCACATTTCTTACAGCCAGCAGACACTTTGGGCTGTGCCAGCAGCCTTTTGCGTCCAAAAAAACGCTTTTAAAAGTTCAGCAGGATCAGAATGTGGGAGCGAAGTGCTGGGAAGGAAGAGGGAGCAAAGACATCTCTCTGCTGTCACTTGACAGAGCTCAGAGTTGCTGAGTGGGTGCCTGGGCCCTGGTCCAGCAGGGATCTGGTGTTCCTGGGCTGGGGCAGGGAACACGGAGATCTCCAGAGGCTCTGGGTTCAATGCTGACCCTATAAGAGGATGTTCCTGTTTGTTTGGGGTTTCCCATGCACAGCTTTAGCCCTGCCTGACTCTTGGGTTCCCCGTGCAGGTCCCTGAACGTGGACATGGAGTGGCTGTACGGGGCGAGCGAGAGCAGCAACATGGAAGTGGACATTGGATACCTGCCTCAGGTCTGTGGCCTCTCCCAGTGCTCCACACGTGTCCAGCTTCTCCTCAGGGGTTTGTGCTGCCAGGGCCCTGAGCTGTGGAACCTCTGGGACCCCCATTTCTTGGAGCTTTCTCTTGATCATTTCAGTACAACAATAGAATTTCCACTTACCTGTGCCTGTCCTCTGCAGCCGTGTGGCTCCCTATTCCCAGTTCTTGTGATATTTTCCTTTTTCCCTCAGTGTGGGTTGAATCCTAAGCTCCTGGAGAGTTTTTCCTTTTTTGAAACATTGCCTGACAGGCAGGAGGGAAGGTGAGGAGCTGAACCCAGGCCCTGAGCCCAGAGCAGGGTATGAACAACAGTGGGTCTGGATTTAGAAACTGCACAAGGTTATTCCTCTGTTTTGTGGTAATCCAGGCTTTTGGGACAGGAAACATAACCCCAAATTCTGAATGCCTGAATTCAACAGTCCCATTTTCTCCTAAACTAGATTTGTGTTTATTTTTAATTGCCCAAAGTCGGGAAGGCAGATTTAATGGAATTATTTCAGCTGTACCAGAACATGAACCACAGGGAAGCTCCTGGGCAGCTTTTCCTGCTGCTCCCTCTTGTGGCTTCCCAGGGCTGAGCTGGTGACAGGAGCAAGAGCTTCCAATTAGCCCAGCAGATGCTAATGATTTTAAGGATCTGGTGTCCCACAATCAGTAATCTCCAGTGGGAAGGAGGGAACATGGAGTCTCTGCATTTCCAATCCAGAGAGTGCAGCCAGACTGAGGGAAGTGAAGTTCCTTTCCTGGTATTTCACTGGTAAAGCGCAGCTCCAGGAGATGGGAGATCAAGCCAGATCTTCATTAGGAGCTGCACAGTGTTGTTTTGGATCTGTATCCTGTCCTGGAGCACAGAAGAACCAGGAGAGGGCTGTGTGCAGGGTCCAACCCAGCCTGTTCTGCAGATGGAGCTGGAATCCACAGGGCCTTCGGTCCCTGCCGTGATCCACGACGAGGACGGGAACGTCATCGACAGCAGGGACCCCTCGGGGGAGCCCATCCAGTTCGTGTTCGAGGAGATCACCTGGCAGCAGGAGATGCCCTGGGAGGAGGCAGCCCACAGGCTGGAAGTGGCCATGTATCCATTTAAGAAGGTGAGGAAGGGGCTCTCGCTCCCTTGGCACACTGATCTGGGGCAGATTGTCCTCCCTGAGCCATCCAGCCACCTCGAGGGCCAGCAGAGTCCAGAGGCCACAGCCTGAGCAGCGTTCAGGGCACTGGGAGGGTCTGAGCACTGGGAGGGTGTCCCAGGGCATTTGGGGTCACGCAGCAGCACAGGCAGGAGCAAAGCCTCCATGTCAGGTGTCCCCAGGATAGGATTGTGAGTGTAGGCTCATCCCTCCTGCCTCTTATCAGTGGCTGCTGCTGGGATTGTGGAGCAGGCAGGTAATCGTGCTGCTTACAAATGGTTTTTCCTCTGGCATTACTTCTGCAGCACCCAGGTGCCTCTGGACCGAGCTTTCCTTATCAGCAGAGAACACACGATCTGCCTGTGCCTCTGCAGCCCGCAGCCAGACACAAATTTATAGCTCTGGGTGACCCACACTATTTAACATGCCAGCAGCCTGTGGAGCAGATGGCTACTGCCTGTCACTGCTTCCTTGGCTGAAGGGACACGTTTCGGTAGCTGCCTCCTTGTGCCTGAGCTTACAAATGTCCCTTCAGACTGCCAAGATGTTAATGTCGGTTCCTTTCATTTGAGCGATTGGAACAGTGTCCGTGCAGAGTCCCTCACAGCCAGTTCTCAGGCTGTTTCAGGAGGTTTTGTAATAAATACCTCAAGGCCAGATTTCCCCAGCAGCTGAGGTGGGGTTGCAGACAGCCTGGCCACTGTGGTGCAGATGTTCTCTGTAAGATCAGGGCTCTGCAGGTGCCAGAGGGACCACAGTCTCCCCAGGAGCTGACGTTGTTCCTGGGGACATCACCGCAGTTGTCACTCGTTTAAATCTGTAGGTCCTGCTGCAGATTGAACTCTGTGTGTGTCACCCCTGCGTTTGGTTCCTTCAGAGCTGCTCCTGTTTGAGCTGGGCTGTTCTGTGCCTGTTCTCATGCTGTCCTTCTGCCCCCAGATCTCCTACCTGCCCTTCACAGAAGCTTTTGAGAGAGCAAAAGCAGAGAAGAAGCTGGTGCACTCCATCCTGCTGTGGGGTGCCCTGGACGACCAGTCCTGCTGAGGTGAGGACATTCCCAGCATGGCTGGAGGGACGATGTGGGAAGAGCTGGGGGTCGGGGAGCTGCCCAGGAGCCAGCAGTAAATGTTGTGTCACTTGTTTTAGCACTGGAGGTGCTGAATAGACAAAGGCTGGGAGTGGGGAATTGCTGATGTGAGCTCAGCTGCCCAGTGGCAGCACCAGGACCTGTCTGAGACAGCCTGTGAGTCAGGTGCCTTTGTCGAGGTGGAGACATGGATCTGGCCTTTCCTTTCCTCTTTCCTGCTGGGGGAGAGGCAGCATTGGCAGGGAAAAGGGGCACTGCTCACTCTGCCTTGTCCCTGGCACCTGCACAGGAGAGGCCAGAGCCAGACCTGGCCTTGGGGCTGTCCTGATGTGCAGCTTTGCTCCCTCAGTGCCTGAGAGCTGCCGTGCCACGTTGGGCAGGAGGGATGGGTGGGAGGGGAAGGGTCTCTTTAGTCCTGTCTGCCCTGAAAAACCCTCAGCACTGGGCTGTGCTTGGCACGAACAGCGAGTGGCACTCGGGGTGGCTGCCATGGCTCACTTCTCCTGGGCCTGCTGTGCCTGGCTTGGGCTCTGCTCTGCTGAGTCCTCTCTGCCAGCAGCACCTGTAGGGAACAAAAGCCATGGGAAACTGCCAACAAAGGAGCAAAAAGACAGTGGGGAGGGCTGGGGGGAGCCAGAGTCAGCTGCCACTCAGCTTGGTGGCATCGAGAGTGGTGACAGTGACCTCAGGAAACACAGCAAAGCCTCCTGTGCCTCTTCCTGTGCCAGGTTCGGGGCGAACTCTCCGGGAGACCGTCCTGGAAAGTTCGCCCATCCTCGCCCTGCTGAATGAGAGCTTCATTAGCAGCTGGTCCCTGGTGAAGGAGCTGGAGGAGCTGCAGGTGAGGCTCACACCTCTGCTGGGGGTGCCACATGGTGCCAGGGGCAGGGGGAGCTCCCGCCTGTGCCAGGGGGATTTTGTTCCAAGCCCCCCCTGTCCTCGGCCACTGCAGGGGCCAAGCAGACACCAGATGGAGGCAAGCTGAGAAGTGGCAGAGTGAGCCCCTTGGCTCTGTCCTGGTGCCAGGTTTAAAGCTAAACCAGATGCTTCTCCACGAGACAGCCCTGCCCAAGGCCTCTGGTGCCATCAACCAACTGACTTCCCTGCAACCCAGGGGACAACCAAATTACCAAATAACTGTCTGAACCCTGAGTCTCCTGACTGAGCCTTTCCCCACTTCTGAGCCTGTGCTCTCAGCTGGGATCAGTCACAGAGCTGGGGTCTCTGGGAAAGGCTGGGATCAGACTGTTGGTGTGCCTGTGATGGAGTGATTTTATTGTCTGGGAAGAAAATCTGCAGCTGAAATGTGAGAGGGAGCCTGAAAGGGAATGGGAGAGCAGCCTGTGAGAATGGTACCAGCTACCACCACGCTGCAAAGCATCTCTCTGGTCCCTCCCTCCCTCTCTCCTGTGTGCTGTGTGCTCCCCCTGTGCCATTCTGCCACTTCTGAGGTGTGCAAATGTGTGGTTTTGGTGTCTCCCTGCAGAGCAACAGAGAGAATGAGTTCTACAGCAAACTGGCCGAGCTGCACCTGGAGAAATACAACTTCCCTGTGGAGATGATCATCTGCCTCCCCAACGGCACGGTGGTAGGCTGGGCTCTTCCCCATGGAGTGTGTTCTCTGCAGGGTCTCCACTGCCCCAGCCAGGCCCTGCCCCTTGAGCCTTTGTCCCTCTACCCAGAAATCTGAAACAAATGAGATTTTATCCAGAGGCAGAACAGCAGCAGCTCTGGGCGGGGGCAGAACAGACTTGAAGTGTGATTCCTCACTGTCCCTGAGCTTTGGGAAGCCACTGTAGCTTTGTTTCCTGCACCCATGGCCCTTTGTGCTCATCCTTTGAAGAAAATCCCCTGAGCAGCACCTTCCAGCACATTTCTCTCTCTCGTGACACCCCAGATTGGTCACAGCAGATCAGCTGTTCGTGAGCCCGCACACTTTGGCTCTGCTGTGCTTCCCAGCAGCCCCCCCAGCCCTTCCCCCCTGGATTTGAGGAACAGTTCCTGACACTTGGCAGCATGGTGCTGTCTGTGTCAGCTCCTGGGCCGAGCTAATCCTGGCCAGACACCTTCAGGGTCCCCTCGCTGTCTCCATGAAGCTGTGGGCTGTGACAGCCTCAGCTCTGTGGTCAGCAGCCACAATGGGTCAGTGTCCCCCTTTCCCAGCTCTGTGAGGCAGCAGGAAGTGTGGGAAGCTCAGGTGCTGGTTTTGCAGCACCCCAGGCTCCATCTTTGCAGCTCTTGCTCACAGACATGATCTGAGCCTCCATGATTTCTCCCAAATCACCTTCATCATCTTCTTAACCTAAGCAAAGGGTCAGCACTCTTGGGAGAAGATCACACGTTTTTCTCTGACTGTAAAATTCAGATCCAAATCCTGGTTCCTGAATTAGCATTTGCAAAGAATTAGATATTCTGTAAGAGCTGTTACAGCCTTGTCACCTTTGTCCTGGCCGGAGGCCAAGGCAGCACATGGGGAATTGTTCTGACCCTTAAAAGTCTCCTCTCATCTTTTTTCCTTGCCAGATTCACCATATCAATGCCAACTATTTCCTGGACATTACTTCTATGAAGCCTGAAGATGTTGAAAGCAGCATCTTTAGTTTCTCAACCAATTTTGAAGACCCTTCAACTGCAACTTACCTGCAGTTCCTGAAGGAAGGGCTGCAGAGAGCAAAACCATACCTGCAGTCCTAGAAACAGGCACCTGAATGCCCCACTGAGATGGCCAAGGACTTCAGAGATCTGTTTTGAGTACAGCAGCTCCTCCTCCTCGTCATGCCAGACGTTGGTGTTGAACTGCAGGCAGTCCCAGGACGGGGCTGTGCTCTGGGTCTTGGTTTGAGGCTGAGTTCCAGGTGGTACCAGTTTACACAACCTGCCCTTTTCCGTTCAGGCACATTTTTACAGGAGGGAAAATACTTGAATACGTCCCCAGTGCACCTGCCTGGGTGTGCCACCCACCCTCATTTCTCTGCAGCTCCTGCTGAGACTGGTGAAACTGGTGTAACCCCAGAATTCCTGATCTCCAGGACTGTTGCTGACTGTGGGGAGCAGCACTGCCATTCCGACCGAACACTCGTGGTGAGAACAGAACCCAGCAGCCGTGGGCAGCCCCCTGCTCCCACCTCCGGCCAGCCTGGGGCCCAGTGGCAGCTCTGGACGTTGACAGTGACGATCTGTGTGACGGGACTGCCATGGGAATGTGCAGCCAGGAGCTGGGGATGAGCTCTGGAGCAGCCCCCAGCGCCCTGTGTGACCTGGTGGCCTCACTCAGGCGGGGTCTGTGCCCCTGAGGGAGATGCTGAGGGTGGCACGGGGACATCAGGAGAGGACATGAGGGCATTAAGGTTTGGTGCAGCTCAGAGGGGTCAGGTGAGAAGCAGTTTGAGAGCCCCCAGGAGCTCCCCCAGTGACCCCTAAAGGGCTAAAGGGCACAGCAGTGAGCAGTGTCCCACCCATCCATCCCAGGGCTCCTGCCCCAGCAGCCCTGGGAGCTTCTCCCAGGGTCCCCTTGGAGCTGGTGCTCTGTCCATGTTTGCTTTGAGCTTCCAGGTCGTGCTGGGTGAGGAACTGTGAAGTTCCTTCTGGGAACTGCCCTGAGAGCATCACCTGGGTGAGAACTGGGCAGTTCTAAAAGCCAGAAGTACAAAAGATACTGTCAGGAATTTTTTTCAAAGAGATTGTTCAGACACAAAGCCATTATCCCTTATCTGAAGCCACCCTGAGCAGTTGCTCCTACTCTGTGCCAACTCCTGGATACAGAGTGAGCATCATTTTGTAATTTGGAGAAGGAAAGGTTAAGTGAAACAGGTTTTAAGGCATATTCCTACAGACATGTGAGGAGGCAAAGCATCTTCAGTAGCTGCCTGCAGCCAGCCCTGGCTGGTGATACTTTTTCTGCTCTCTGAAGCACAATTTTGTTGGACCAAATCAAATTAAGGGAAAAGCCCTTTTTTTTTTTTTTTTTTTTTTTTTCTGACGAGGTATTTTCATTCCTGAGCTCCAGGTCCTGGGAGGAGCTTGGGGGTGGCAATTACCCTGTCCCCACCCTGCCCCAGCCTTCCTGTCCATACCTGAGCCTGGGCTTAGCTGGACCTCTGGGCTGAACCAGTGTCACTTCACTAATTGCTCTAGTGAGGTTAATTAATTAGCCGGGGATGTTTCTCAGTGTTGGCTTTGTAACTATGCATTAGCTCTGCGCTTCCTCACAGTCCAGTGTGACAGGCTGGGGTCTGGCCGTGCCAGAGCCTCCAGGCAGCGTTGGAGACAGAGCTCCTGTCCTCCCTCCGGGGATTTTGATCCCTTCAGGGCTGCAGCTCGGAGGAAGCCTTTGGGATCCCACAAAAGTACCTGTTTATTCCCTCATGAACTCCCTGCAGCCTCCTCCGAGCGCTCCTGGGAGAGCCCGGGTGAAGGGGATGAGGCTGGACAGTGGCAGAGGGAGCCCAAAAGCCACCCCCAAGCTGGAGCAGCCTGGGGGATCCCGAGGGGCCCCAGGGGACCCGCCTGTGTCCCTTTTCCCCGTTAAGCTGCCAAACTGCTCTGTCACTGCCCCTCCGCTGCCGTGGGCGGGCTGCGGACAGCAGCCGCTGCCTGAGGCCTCAGGAACTCGTGCCAAGCGTTCGTCTCCTCTCTGTAACCCGTTTACTCTGCACATTCGGGTCCTGCTGTCCTCCCCTCCCGCGCCTTGTGACGCCCTGGCCCGAAACCCGCGGCGGGCCCGGGCCGATGTCGGCCGGGAGGGGAGGACGGGGCAGGCCCGGTGAAACCATGCGGTAAAACCATGCGGTAAAACCATGCGGTAAACCATGGGGTAAAACCATCCGTGCATCCTCCAGCTCGGCTCCGCTCTCCTTCCTCCGCCGGGGGCTGCGGGTGGGCGTGGGGCGAGCCGGGGGCGCGCTGCTCCGCACCGGGGTGTCCCCAGATGTCCCTCCCTGCACCGGGATGTCCCCAGCTGTGCCCCCTGCACCGGGGTGTCCCCAGATGTGCCCTCTTCACCGAGGTGTCCCCCCTGCACCAGGGTGTCCCCAGATGTGCCCTCTTCACCGGGGTGTCCCCTCCCTGCACCGGGATGTCCCCAGATGTCCTTCCCTGCGCCGGGGTGTCCCCAGATGTCCCCTCCCTGCACCGGGGTGTCCCCAGATGTGCCCTCTTCACCGGGGTGTCCCCTCCTGCACCGGGGTGTCCCCAGATGTCCCTCCCTGCACCGAGGTGTCCCCAGATGTGTCCCCTGCACCGGGATGTCCCCAGATGTGCCCCCTGCACCGAGGTGTCCCCCCTGCACCGGGCTGTCCCCAGATGTGCCCTCTTCACCGAGGTGTCCTCCCTGCACCGGGGTGTCCCCAGCTGCCCCCCCTCGCTGTCCCCCTGCACCGGGGTGTCCCCAGCTGTCCCCCCCCGCTGTCCCCCCGTCACCGGGGCGTCCCCGCCGCTGCCGCTCCGCCCCGGGCCCGGCGCCTGCGCTGCGCTCCCGGAAGGTCGCGGGGCGGGTTCTGGTTCTGGTTCCGGGCGATGGCGGCGGAGGGGCCGCGCACGGCGCTGGGAGCGGGGCCGAGCTGCGCCGCCGCCCCGCAGGTACCGGGGGGACCGGGGGGCCGGGGGAGCCGGGGGAGCCGGGCCGGGGCGCTGCTGCAGCTGCTCGGTGTGTGTTGCAGTGAGAGACGCGGCGGAGCGGGTGCGATGAGCAGCCGGCGCTGAGCCAGCGGAGATGGACGCGGAGGCCGTAAGTGACACCCGGACACTGCCTCTGTCACCTGCCCCGACCGCTGCCCCGACCGCTGCCCTGGCACCTTCCCCCGGCACCTTCCCCCGACACCTCTCCCCAGCCAGAGAGCTGTCATCTCGCTGCCCCCCAGCTCAGGGGTTCGGTTTAAAATACTCAGCAGGAATTTCAGGTCTGTCAGCACGGAGCAGTGCTCAGGCACAGAGTGCAGAACGAGCTCCAGCAATAAGTCAGTTCTTGGGTGTGTTGTGGGCTGAGCTTTGTCATTGCGGTGTCCTCTTGTCACAGGAGCCTGTGAGTGTCAAATGGGCAGAGCATTTCACCTTTTGGGCCCAGTTCAGAAGTGTCCAGAGAGCTCTAAAGCAGTTGCTATTTCTGAAAACAGCCTCCGAGGCTGTTCCCCATGGCCCAGGGCTGGGACAGGCATTGGATGAACTTGTCCCTTGCTGTCACCCAAGAAACGTTCAGCCTTGTCCCAGAATGGGCCAGGTTGTAAGGGACCACTGGAGGTCTCCTGGTCCAGCCCCTGCTCAAGCAGGACATCCTAGAGCAGGTTCCTCAGCACCATGTCCAGTGAATGCCTGCAGGGAAGGAGACTCACAGCTGCTCTGGGATATTTAACAGCGCTGCTTGTATTAGAGATGGTGTGAAGGCAGGAGTGTCCCTTGAATGACACTTTATTTTGATGCCATTTTCCTCCTGGGCCCTTGATGTGTTGCTGTTTTCCTCCTTTTGCCAAGTTTTCCTTTGTGAAAATGCCTGCTGGCAGTGAGTGCTTTTACTGAGTGCTTTTAGTTTTCAGTCCTGAAGACACTACGCCCACGTTCTAAATGCCCCTGTACCTGTGTGACTGTCACCTGTGTCCAGCTGAACACAGTTCTGTGAAATGGAGACCTCGGATATCACCAGGTTCTCAATTAAAAGTGAAGAGATAAATAGAGATCAGACTCCTGACAGTTTATGAGAATGGATTCAAGAAGGGCACCGACTTGAGAAATTAATTGTGTGCTGTGGGTTCTTGTAGACCATCCCCGTCTGGCAGAACAAGCCCCATGGCTCAGCTCGCAGCGTGGTCAGGATGATCGGCTCCAACCTCCCTCTGAAACCCTGTCCCAGGGCCACCTTCGAGGTGAGTGACCCCTGGGCTTGGGGGTGGCTAGAGGAGCTGGGGCAGGACAAGGCATTGCATCAGATGCTGGTTTGCTCCCAGATATCTGCAGAGTTGTAGCCACTAAACCTGCACCAGTACAGTTCTTTTTTTTTTTTTTTTAATAAATTTCTTTTTTTTTAATTCTCTTTTTGTAAAGTGATCACTAACAACTTGAAGGAAATCCCTCCTCAGGCAGTGTCTGAGCTGGAAGAGATGGAATGGTGGAGCTGCTGAGCCAGGGCTTTGTTGTGTGACCTCCAAGGAGCCTCGTGCCCTGTGGGCCTGTTCCCTGAACGCTCACAGGAGTCCCTGACTCACCCTTGGAGTGGCAGTGTTGCACGTGGCCTTGGCAGCACCTGGCCTGGATCAGGTGTCCCCTCCTGCCTCAGACACACAGCAGGAAGGAGCAGGAGCTGACACAGGGAAGCACAGCAGTGCCCAGAACCGAGGGCTTTATTTCCCAGCCCAGAAAACTTAAAACAGTTGTGCAAACGGAAGGAAACCTGCTGGAGCTGCTGCTGTGCATCTGCCAGACACAGCTGCCACCGAGGACAGGGGTTCTGACAGCACACCTGGGGCAGCTCCAGGAGAGCAAACACCATGTCCTGAGCAGCGTTTCCTTCTTGCCAGGTTCTGCCAAGTGTCTCAGATCTGTACTTGAATGATGTGCCCCCCGTGCCCACCTTGGCTGACATCGTGTGGATCGCAGCGGATGATGAGGAGACCTACGCCAGGGTCAGGTTGGTTTTTATCTGCTGGTTTCTGTCACAGAGCTCAGGCCAGACACTGCTCAGATGACCACAACTTCCAGTCCTCTCAGGGTCTGATGTGGTGCCTCTTGAAAGAAGTTTTTCCCAAGAGAAGGAGGAAAAAAGTGATAAAGTACCCTGGGAGGAATTCCTGTAGGAAGTGCCAGGAGCCTGTGCCGTGCCATGTGTCACTGGCTGCTCTGTGCAGAGCAGCTCCCTGCTTCGGGGTGTTTCCTGGTCAGGAAGTGGAAGGGTTGAGTTCTCCCAGGACTGAAATGCCCTGTCCAGTCTGGCCTTGGACACTTCAGGGATGAGGCAGCCACAGCTTCCTCTGTTCCTTGTGCTGCAGAGAGCTCATGCAGCAGCACAGCACATTTGCACCTCTGGTGGTGCACAGAGGCTTCATTTGTTTTGTTGGAGGCTCTGCTGCCCTCAGGGGAGGCCGAGCTTTGTCATGGAGAGGTTTGGGCCTTGTGGCTGACAGGTTTTTGTCCCCAGAAGTGACACTCGCCCGCTGAAGCACAAGTGGAAGCCGAGTCCCTTCACGGTGATCCAGAGAAACGCCTCAGTGCCCAACCTGAGGAAGCAGGAGGAGAAGCTGCTGGCCCTGAAGAAGCCTGGCTTGCCAGCCCTGAGCCGAACCACAGAGCTCCAGGATGAGCTGAGTCACCTCCGGAGCCAGATCGCAAAGATCGTGGCTGCAGAGTCAGGTAGGGTCATGATGAGCTTTATTTCTGCTGGGGGCTGGTGTTTCCTGCAGGCTCACTCAGGGCTGTTTCCCAGCAGAGCCATGGGGGGATGTTGGCTCTGGGGGCAGCTCAGGGGCTGTGTTTAGTTCTGTTGTGTTGGGGAGAAACCGTCCCACGTGGTTTGCTGTGAGTTCACCAGTCCACCTCTTGTTTCCTCTTCCAGCCTCTGCCCAGATGACACCAGATCTGTTATCTCCAGGAAGCTCAAATGCCTCTTCTCCTGTACATTGTTTTGGACCCTCTTTCCAGTCCACCACGTCCTTTGTGATCAGCGACATCACGGAGGAGGAGGCCGAGCTGGAGAGCCCCGAGCTGCCCTCGGTGTCCGTGCTCTGCTCCGCCGCCTCCGAGAGCTGCCGGCCGGAGCCGAAGGACCCCGACGACGACGACTCCGTGTCCCTTTCCAAGGCCAGCAGCTTTGCTGACATGATGGGAATTCTCAAAGACATTCATAGGATGAAGCAGAGCAAGGACTTGTAAGTGCTTCCTGAACTCTCTTTTTATTTTGTGTCAAATCCCTGCAGAGCCTGGACGTGGCACCGGCTGCTGGTGCTGCTCTGTGTCCTTCATTGCTGGGGGAAAGGCCTGTTCAGAGCAGAACGTGGTCACTCATTCCTGGCTGTTTTCCTTTCTGGGATAGGAAATAGTGGAGAATTTTCATGGGGGAAATACCTCTTTGGAGCAGAACTTGGTAACACATTCCTGGTTTGGTTGGTTTTTTTTTCCCCTGGATAGGAAATAGTGGAGGGGAATTTAAACTGCTTAGCCCAATGTTTGGCTCTTCCAGCTTGTTGACCTGACAGAAAGCTGTGTTTGCCCAGATGCAGACCAGACCTGTGTGTGTTGGCAGCTTTCAGAGTGAAGGAAGTGCTGGTCTTAGCCCACCTCACATTCCCAGGCAGTTGGGAAGCTCAGCAGCTTTTCCAGCATGGAATATACAGGGATTTAACACGTGGAGCTTCTCAGCTTCTGTGGTTCTTCATCTGGCTCAGCTCTGGGCGTGGGCAGGGTGAGTTTGCACTTGTCTCGTGAGGAATTGACAAGTTCTGATCATGAGAACTCCTGAAACTGCTCCATGGACAAGATCCTGCCCAGCTGAGAAAGTTCCTTCTCCAGTGCTGGCTGTGCCACCTGCCTTTCACACGCTCAGATCTCAGTGCTGAAGCTCAGTCTCCACATTTCCCATTCTGTTGTGTGAGATTCCTGGCCAAAAATACCCCGCTGGGTGGTGGCTGTTCACAATTGCTGTGCCTAATTCGGTTTGAAAGGAATCAGATTCTCAGCACTGAAAAAATTAAAGTCAGATGAGAGGAGCACGTTCAGCCTCCACACCCAGAGCATCAGGGGGTATTACACCTCCATCTCCCACAAAATTCACCCCTTCGCTCTGGTTTCCCTGAGGGGAGCTGCCAGATCCCTCTCCTGGGATGCAGGGTGGGCAGAAGGACCCCAGGACCCATCCCCTCGATCCTTGGCTGATTATCCAGGGCTGGGCCGTGCTCCTGCAGGGAATGCTGCAGCACCAAGGCTGGAGCTGAACCATTTCCCCCTCATCAGCTTCTCTGCCTCAGCCTCTCCTGCACAACAGCAGTGGTGTTTTGGGGTTATTACAGCTTAATTAAAGCTGGCTGAAGAAGTTGCAGGTAGCTGTAAAATTAAGTTAATTACTGATGTTCATTATTTGTTGAGCTTTAATTCCTACTTCTGGTGCAGTTGTGGAGCAGCCCCTGTGCTCCCCCAGCTATACTGGGCAGCACTGGGAAGCCTGAAGAGGGTCAGGTGCTCTTTAAGTGGAGGAAAAAAGGTGCTCAAAGATGCAAAAGATGCTTGAAAAGATAATTACATCCACGCTTCTCTGCTGCTGCTGTGTAGGACTCGCATCTTAAACTCAGCTTTGGTGTTTAAACTCAGCTTTTGTGTTTAAACTCAGCCTTGGAAGCTCCAGGAACGAGTGAGGAACTTGCAGAAATGTGCCTGTTTCAGCAAATGTGAACTGAAGCCTGTTCCAGTGTCTGGTGGAAATAGGCCAGGGGGATTTTTTTTTTTTTGGTGTGTCTTTTAGGAATGTTTAAAACTCCCATCGTGTTTTCTGAGCAAGGGAAGACTTCAGCTACGAAAAAAAATAAAGCTCTGAAATTATTATTACAGGTTGCAAACAAAACCATGGTACCTGAGGGAAAAGAAGTGAGGCCTCCTGTAAAATAATCTTCTGAAAGGAGCTGCTTGTGTCAACTTGGTGGAGGAGGAAGATTGCTCTGAGAACAGGAAAACTCGTGTAGTGGAAGGAAATCCACACCAGCCCTGTTTTAAAATGCCTGGAATCACCAATATTGAAATAGGAAAGCAGAAATCCATGGTGCAACAAAATTGAGGAAGAAATAGACACTTCTAGACCTTCCCCCCAAACACTGGGTCCTTTATATGGAGGGGATGTAGGTTGTAAATAATTAATGAAGTTTTGGGTTGATTACTTGTTATTAGCACAGTGGAATAAGAATTAGGCAGAGCTTTGAGGGTGAGATTTCCAGGATGCCCCTGGAGCCACAAAACGAGCTCCAGGTGAGTTCCAGGTTTTTCAAGCCAACAGGAAAGGGCTGAATTTTCCCTCTTTTTGTTGTTTTGTGGTGTCTTTCTTGCACCTCCTCCACTCGTGACAGCATCTGATGATAAAAGCTGCAGGAAAACACTTCGAGACTCCAGGCAGAGCTGTCAGTCAGGAATTCTGGCTCTTGTCTGGACTGAGTGCCAGTGCTTTTGTCCCCCTGCAGGAACCGCCCTTCCATGAAGGAGGAGGACCCGGCCGTGCTCATCGCAGAGGTCCTGAGAAGGAAATTTGCCCTGAAGAATGAAGACCTGGCCCTGAAGGAGAAGTGATGCTGCTGGCACTCAGCTCTGTAAGCAAAAGTGTTTATGCTCCCAAAATCTCCTCCACAGTAGCTGCCTTCTCCTAAGGATCGAGCCTTTCGCCTCTTTTATTAATCAGACATGGTTTGTGCACCGGACACTTAATTAGGAAAGACCCTTCGGGTTTGATGTGTTTTCCATGTGTTGTTCTATTTAAGAAAAACCTTTTTAAGAAGATGGAAGCTCTTTTCCACCTGTGTTTTGCTGTTGGTGATTGATGAGGATCTCCTGGAGTGCTGCTGGATGAAGTTCTTTCTACCTACACTTTTCCTTAGGTTCCAACTGAGCATTAACCTGTGAGGATAGAACCAGTTCCCATTTCCAGTATGGACAGGACAAACCTCCAGCCCTTTGTCCTGAGTACGGTACAGAGCTGCTGAGAATGAGCTCGTGAATGCTTCCAGCTCTCCAGGGCTTTGGGGACTGTTGGATCATGGTGGGAAAAGGCGTTTTTCCCGAAAATCCCGGGAAAAACTTGGGTCTGAGGGATTTTGTGTGCCCTGGGTGTTTCTTATCTCACAGATCAGCCCACAGTTGCATGACAGAATGGCCTTAATTTCTTGGCAGTAATTTAATGTTCCATTACCAGTCCTTGTACCCCAAACCTGTGTTTTATTTAGCCTCCAAAGGTCTATTTATTGACGCACCAATGCAAAGGGCCGAGCACCCCAACCAGACCAGGGAAGGAGGAGCTTGGCCTTGGCTGTGGCTGCAGTTCCTCCTCACTCGGAGAGGTTCCCCTCAGCTCCACGTTCCCTGCAGTTCCCTCATGGCTGTATTTAAAGTTTGATTTTTTTCCTTTATATAAAATGGAGCCTTAATAAGACACCGCTGATCTGTGGGGTTCTTGATGTGCCCGGGGTTGGGGTGGGACTTTTTTGGGGCAGGCTGGGCTGGGGTGGAATCCCAGCTGCTGCAGCTGAACAGATTCAGGTGCCAGGGGCTTTCTTAATCCACCTTGATTTCCTTGAAAAATTAAATCATCATCCCCACCTTAAAAACAAGAGAGGAGCCTTCTGTGGCAGAGAGAAGGCAGACGTAAGAATTAATCATTTTTATAGGGAGCTCCTCCCCTCCTGGATGCACCCCCAGAGCCCCTGGATGAGGTGATTGTTCCCCCTGTCCCCACAAGGCTCCTCTGCACGAGGATTGGGTGGATTTTGGGGCCTGCCTGTGGAGATGGAGCTGGCAGCAGAGTCCCTGCCCTGGGAACGTGGTCCCTGCGCAGCCTGGGCAGGACAGGACAGAGCCCCAGGCTGTGATCCTGACTGAAACACTCAAACCCTTACAAACTCCAGCGTTTTATTTGGATTAGAGCAAAGTTCAGAGAACGGAGAGGTGCGGAGGGCTGCACCAAGGGGTTCACTTCCCCAATTCTGACCACTTCCTTCACAACAGCCGCACTCTGCTGCTGCCCAGGGCGGGCTGAGCTCACTCACCAGTGTTTAATGACCCTGTTCCCTTCCGAGTCCTGCGTGAACAGGGCCTCTGAGCCCAGCTCCAGCTGCAGCCCCCGGGGCTGGCTCTGCCTCGGGCTGGAGCTGCCCCTGGCCCTGTGAGCAATGACCCTGTTCCCTTGGGAGTCCTGGGAGAAGAGCTCCCTGCAGGACCCCCCCTGGGCCCCCACCGTGTTCTGGCCCCGCTCTTTGAGGGGAGAGGAACAAACCCCTCTGGGAGCAGCCCCTGGGACAGGATTGGTGTTCTCAGTCCCAGCAAAACCCATCCCAGAATTAACTCTGCTCCAGTGCTGTGGTTTCCTGCTCCCTGAGGCCGTTTCTTCAGGAAATAACCAGGATTTGTTCCTGGGAGCGATGATCCCATCGTACTCCGAGCCCTGGGAGAAGCTGCAGCACCAGGAATCCCCCCCAGCCCCACAGGAGGCTTTGCTCTGGCTCTCAGACTCCATTTGGAGCTCTGGGGGTTCCAGAGGTGTTTGCCATGCTCGTGATGTGCTCTGCACCCCCTGCTCGGCTCCAGAGGGCTCTTCCCGGGCTCCCTCCAGCTGTGGCAAGGCCAGGATCTTCACAGGGCAGGCAGCCAGAGGAACCCCTGTGTCCTTACAGTCTTTATTTGGGGTGCAGGGAGTCGGCCTGGAGTTTTCTTTGTCTCTTTCATCTGAAAAACGACAGGGAATTGGTTAAAGCAGCCGCATTTCTCAGGGTTAATCAGCACCCACAGCATCACTGCTCTCCTCTGTGTGTCCCTAAGGACTTGTCACCCAGCACCCCACAATAATCCCGTGCTGCTGCAGAGGCTGCTCTGAACAGCACCCAAAGCTCTGCTCTGGCTCCCATCAGCCCCTCAAGTGAGACATGAGAGCTGCACCTTCAGCTGCTCCCGCCCTCGGCTCCTCTGCCTCCCTCCCTCGGCTTTCCTGCCAGGTCCCCTCTGCATTCCCTTTAAAAGCAGCAGCTCAAAGTTACCAAAAAACCCCACAGAACTCCCCCGTGAAGCTGCCCTGGCCTGATGGAGGCAGCAAGTCCCACACTCGCCTCTGAAACCATTTAATATAAAATCCAAGTTCTCAAAACCAGCCAGCTCCTCCTTCTTGGGCCTTCAAACCTTCACCCTCTGCACCACAAAATGAACTTTCCTGCCCAGCAAAGCTGCCAAGAGATGAGAGATGGGTTTGTACCACCTGAACCTCCCTCCCCCGGGGCCCCAGGTACCTGTGTGGGAGCTGAAGAAGGTGGGGATGGTGGTTTGCTTGGTGCCAGGCTGTGGGAGCAGCACCGGGGTGCGTTTCCTCTCGGGAACTCGGGTGGGTGCTTTGATCTTGGCGCTGGGGGGCTGCGGGAAGAAACAAGTGAAAAATATTAATAAATATAAAACCAGCTCTACCCTTCTTCCATCGCTGTGGCACAGCTCCCACCTCCATTACACAGCATCAGAGCCACTGGGGTTGGAAATCCCAGAATAACTGGGGTTGGAAGGGACCTCTGGAGATGCCCCTTGTCAAGGCAGGGTCACCTGGAGCAGGTGGCACAGGAACGCGTCCAGGTGGGTTTGGGATGTCCCCACAGAGGGAGACTCCAGCCCTCTCTGGGCAGCTGTTCCAGGGCTCTGTCCACCCTCATGAAAAGAAGCTTACGTTGAGGTGGAAGCCCTTGTGGTTTAGTTTATGGCCATCGCTCCTCATCCTCTCACTGAACACTCTGGCACCATCCTCTGACACCCCTTGGGGATATTTTCCGGATTGATGGGATCCCCTCTCAGCCTTCCCTTCTCCAGACCGACCAGGCCCAGCTCCCACAGTCTCTCCTCATCAGGGCGATGCTCCAGACCCCGGAATGAATCCTTCTCGATGGAATACAGGATTCAGTGGAGCGAAATGCTCCAACCCTTCCCCAGGAGCCCGCGGGGGTCCCCCGGGGCTGTGCCGACCCCGCCGCGTCCCCTCCGGCTCCCCCGGGCCGCTCCCGGTGCCCGCCCGGGCCTCACCCGCGCCGGGCCCCGCTTCAGCTCGGCCGTGTCCAGCCACACCCCGCAGGCCTCGGCCGGGGCCGCGCCGCCCCCACGCCGGCGCCTCATCCCGGGGCTCCCGGGGCTGCCCCGTTCCCGGGTCCCGCTCCCGGTTTTTTCCCGTTCCCGGGGCTGTCCCGTTCCCGGGTCCCGCTCCCGGTTTTTTCCCGTTCCCGGGGCTGTCCCGTTCCCGAGAATTCCCGCTCCCGGTTTTTTCCCGGTCCCGGTTTCCCGCTCGCGCCGGCCCCGCCCCCACCACGCACCGCGCATGCGCCGCCGGCAGGGATGGACCAATGGGAGACGAGGGGTGGGGCCATAGGCGGGGTGAAGCCACGCCCACACGGGCCCTGCCCTATATAAGGGGCGGCGGCGCCACGGCCGCCTCAGAGCAGCGGGAGCGGCCCTGGGCGGGAGTGGCGGCAGCGGAGGAGCAGCGGCCGCTGAGCTTTGGCAGGAGAGGCCGGGACACAGCGGCTGCGGCAGGCCCGGCCGTGTCCTGCCCCGCGTTTGCCCTCTGTACCCACATCGGGGCGGAAGCAACACCTGTTCCCAGCCCTGACCCAGCGCTGGGGGCCCCGGCCTGCTCCTGGGGCTCCTCCATCGCATCAACCCCTCCTCTCCTCATGCTGTGCCCATCCTGCTCCCACAGGGTAAAGCACAGGGCCCTGCCACTGCATGGACAGCTCTGAAAAACACCCTCAGCCCTATAAGAGGAGCCTGAAATGATAATAAATTAATTTGTCACCTTAGTGGTTCAGACCTCACCTTGGTTTGTTTCCATGGGTTAGATTCTAACAGCGGCCAGATGGCCTCTCCTTACCTCATGCTGGGAGACCTGGCAGCTTCCCAGAGCCTTCCCCAGCCCATCAGGGCACATAAAACACTTTGTTCCGACTGTTTATTCAGAGGTGGACTGAACCCGTGTACCATTCTATGAGCAAGCTGGAACTTATGCTGGATTTAAAAAGCATAAAAAGCATCTCTTACTTTCATTCCCTATAGAAAGCACTTGCTGAGTAACAGCTCATGAAGCAGCATCTCGAGGCTTGGGGCTGGATTTGGGCTGAGCTCACTTCTTCTTTACTCTTCTTTCTTCAACTTCTCCTTCACCCTCCGGGCCATGTAGGCGGCTGTGAGGACAGAGCAGGTGACAGTGAAGAGGAACAGGGCAGAGAAGTCGTGAGCCAGGTCCCCCTGGAGGGAGGAATAGATCTCCTTCCTGGACTCGTAGTCCAGCACCACGGCCTCGATCTGCGCCAGCGTGCAGAGCACCAGGAACACGTGGAAGATCTGGTGGCTCTGCCCGAAGAAGTGGCACTTCCCGGGGAACCACTTCTCGGGGTAGGGATGGGAGAAGAAAAAGGCCCCGATGAGGAAGAAGAGCACCTGGCACTTGTGGTAGAGCAGGGCCAGGTCCGGCCGCGCCGAGGTGCAGATGCGATGGACCACGGGGCTGATGTCCAGCAGGTAGGCCAGGCCCGAGGGCAGCTCCTGGCACAGCCGGCCGGGCAGCGGGCAGGACGGGTGGAAGCGGAACTTGGCGTAGCAGGAGCCGGCACAGGACAGCCAGGCCAGCGCCGCCGCCGCCGGCAGGAAAAAGCCGCGGACGCGCTGGTGCCAGCTGGGCTCGATGGCGTAGTAGAAGTGGCCCAGGGCGCTGCCGTACTGGTAAACGGCCACCCCCACGTAGTCCATGAAGAAGAAGCTGTAGTGCCAGAACTCGGACTTGGCCTGCAGCAGGTGGGCGAGGCTGCTGAACGTCAGGTAGGTGATGGAGGCGGCCAGGATGATGAGCAGGGGCCGCGCGTGCTCGTCCTGCCCGAAGTCCACGTGCTGCCAGAGGCGCTGGAAGCGCAGCAGCAGGACCAGGGCGGCCACCAGGTGTGACCAGACGTTGATGGCCTCGTTGTGCTGCTGGAAGAGCGTGGAGAAGTAGTAGCGCCAGGTCTGGCGCACGGGCCGGTAGCCGCCGTGGATGTAGGGCTTCCAGAACACCGGCGGCACCTCGGAGCTGCTGAGCGTGGCCGGGGCCAGCGGGCCCAGCAGCTGCGGGAGCTGCTTCACGTTGATGAAGAGCCGGCTGAGCTTCTCAGTCACCACCGTTGCCATGATGAGGCCAAAGTCCGGGTCCTCGCCGTGCAAAATTACCTTTGGGAAGGAAAGAAAGTTTTGCTGTGGGGTTTAGTAGGGATTTAAACATAAAAATCGACCAGCAGGGGCTGTTCAAATGCTTGGCCTGGTGTTTTGCCCCCTAGAATCCCCCACAACAGTGGCAGAAAGGAGGCTGAAGGGAGATTTAAGAAGCCCTGAGGCGCCTCTGCTGCACAGACTGTGTGGAGGAGCCCAGAGGACATGAGTATGGGGTTAAATGACACAATAATGAACACACCAGGACACAGCAGTGCCTGGCTCACCCCCCTTCCCTGTAGTTTGGGAACTGCTAAACAAACCAAGCATCTCAAACAAACCTCCCACTCCAGATTTCCCCTCCTGTAAACTGTTTGCAGGGTTTGTCCTTACAAATACCAACAAGCCATGTTCCCACAAGCATCAGGGTGACCTGCTCTGCCTCACGAGGGGCATCTGAGAACAGAAATAACCAACACCACTAACAGGGGCTGCAACTCCTGCATTTGGAGTTTTACCTCCTTTTTTCAGCTCCTGATTTTCCAAGCAGCTTCCCACAAAAACAACGTGGCTCGAGTGAGTTCATCCTGTTGCACTACTGAGGTCCAGCAGCGTCATCTTTGTGAGCAGGAATTTCCATATTTACATTTTGGAAGCTGCTGTCCTTACCCAGATAAAGGCAGCCCTGCCAGCTTGTTCAGCCTTTTCCTAAGAACTTCTTGAACAGAACATGCCCAAAATGAGATTCTCCCCCCACGTTACCTGCTCTTGCTCAGACAAGTCCTGAAGAAAACCTGATTCACTTCCACCTCCAGTGCTAATTTATGCCTCAAGCCCTTGCAAGTGCCATCATTTCAGGGACAGGAAAAGTTCTTCAAAGTTTGGGAACAGGAGGAGGTGGGGATGGGACTGTTTGTTTTTAAAAGCTCTCTAATTTCCTCATCAAAAACAGGCTGTAACTCATTCCTGCCTGGATCTGAGGGGCACAGATGCACAAAAATCCAGGCTCTTTGCTGCTCGATCTCCCTCCCCACTGCCCTTTGCCCACCTCGCCTGATTAGAGGCCCCACATCTCAAACAGCCCCCCCGGCTGGGGCAGCGCCTCACAAAGGGTGATCCCAACCTTCCCTTGGCCTCCCAAACCCTCCCGAAAAGCTGCGACTTTCTTGGGCTGCCAGGGAAAAATTCACCCCCTGAACCTCTTCCGGACTCACAGCTCCCGCTCTGAACCGAAACAGCCCCGAGTGCTGCCACAGACAGAGGGCAAAAGCAGAACCTCGCAAGTTCAGCTGTTTTGACCTAAATTCCACGGGCAGTTCGGAAGCAAACACTGCCCGGAGAACTTGCCTCGGTGCCAGGGCTGCCGCTGCCCTCGAGGACGCCCAGGTGCAGGGGAGGGGGCTCAGCTCCGGCCGTGTCCGACCCCGTTCCGGCTCCCAGAAGAGAAATTCCAGCGGGAAAGGCGGCCCTGGCTCTGCTCGGGGAGATGCCGTGTCAGGAGCAGCGGGGAGCAGCCAAGCACGAGGCAGGAAAAGGAGCAGTGTTTACTTCAGCTCCTCCAAAACTTGTCGGAGCAGGACTTAATTTGCCGAGCTCTTCCCAGCTACCGAGCCTTGAGCAACGCTCCGTTATGAAGGGAGCACATCCTGGAAATCCTTCAGCTGCCTCGTACTCCAAAAAACACCCTCCGCCTCCCCACGAGCTGTCGATAACGCTGCCTCAAACGCCTGGCGTTTCCTCCGGAGCACTTCCTTTCCCCAGCAGCATCCACCCCTCCCGCTGAATTTTTCTGTGATGATAAAGACTCGCCCCCGGCTGTTTACATCCCTGTTTGCTCCCGCCACACAGCGGCACCCAGCCTCCCAAAGCACAGAGAGCTTTCATTTTCAAATCACCACGGGTTTCCTCCAGCCCGGGGATCAGCCCCTGACCCACCTGAGCCCCCGCAGAGCCGCAGCTCCAGCCCTGCCAAACCCGGGCAGCCCAGGATCGTTCTCCCTCCCCGGGGATGCTTCCCCCCGCGGGGCGCGGGTGGGGATGAGGATGAGCAGGGCTTCGGGCCCCTTCCCCTCGCGGTGCCCCCCGGGACCCCCAGCACCGCCCCGGCACCTGCAGAGCGGACCGGACCCGTCCGGCCTCAGCCGCCGCCGCCGCCGCCGGGCCCGCCCCGCCCCGGCCCCGCCGCTGCCTCCGCCCGCTGCTCCGAGCCGCTGCCCCTCCCTTCGCAACCCCGACACGGCTCCACATCCCTCCCTCCCCCCCTTCCTCCACAGGTGGCAGAAGCTGTGGAGCTTTTTTTTTTTTTTTTTTTTTTTGGTCCTTTTTTTTTTTATTTTTAAGGAATCTGCTCCCAGCCCAGCCTTCCCCAGAGGGCCCCTGAGTTCCGTTTTCCTGCCCTGAGCATCCCCCTCCCTTGCCCCACTCTCAGGTCATTGCTGTCCTCTCCCTCCTCGCACCCCCCAGTCTCCCTCCCACCCCTCAAAATTCCCCCCCGGGAGCACTCAGAGACCCCAGACCCGGCTGCGGAGCCCCAGCTCAGCACACGCACGGCAGATACGCGAAGCAGAAGGAAGAGGAGGGAACAGAAGGCCCCGTGCCGAGCTCTGACAGCTCTGGCAAGTTCAAACCTCACATTTAGCATCGCTTTGGGCTCCAACGCCATTTGGGGTTTGGCAGTGCTGCCATTCTCCTCCCCCACATTTGGAGAGAGGAGAAAAAACCCCACATGGCATGTGGGACACTATTTCCTCAGCAGGTGACTACATTAAAATGAAGATCTGCGGGTTTGATTGCTGATTGTGCCTCATTTTGTACTCGGGAGCTGCTCTAGGGTTCCCTCCAGCCTCCATCGCGCCGTGCCGGGTGTTCAGCCTCTCTCCTGGGTGCACTCGCACGCCTGGGCTCAAAGTTCAGCTCTGTTTTCCTGCACTCACCCCACCGGCCGGACCCTGACCCCATCCCCACGGCCTCAGCTTACACAATGCCGGACAGTGTCGGGACGAGCCGCCCCAAGCCCCAGAGCCGCCGCCTCCCTCCCCAGCAGGGAGCAGCACAGACTCTGTCTTACCTCGAGCCGCAGAGATCCGAACGCTCCTGGCAATCCCTCCGAGAACAGAGCCGCTGCAGCATTCCCGGCCATCGAGGAGGGCTGTGCCCCACTGCTCCTCTCGCGGATCAGCTCCGGGGTAAGAACAGCTCCGAAGGGCCCGGTGGGACACGGGAAAAGCTTCCCGAACTGAGGCTCCATCTCCATCACAGCCCACACGACAGTCAAGTGGTCCAGGACTCCGTGAGTCCCTTAAAAAACCAATTCCCTACGGATTTTCCATCCTCAGGTGTCACCTGGGCAGCACCAGCTGCTCGGGGTATGGAGCTAAACTGAAAACAAAGCCGGGAGCCGAGCCAGGGTCGAGGACAGAGGAAGGACTGAGCAAGTGTCCCTGAGACCAGCGGCACCAGTGCCACCTCCACAGGGCTGGGACAGCCCAGGAGCTCCAAGGTGTTTTTTGGGGAGGTTTGAGGTGCCTGTTCACAGCCCCAGTGCAGCCCAAGTACCCGGGGGTGGCCTTAGGGGAAGGGTTTGGGGTGCAACACAGCAATTTTTCCCCCCAATCATCTTTCCTCAGAGCACGAGTACAGCCCCTCCCCTTTCTCACAGACCGGGCTGTGGCAGGTGCTGGGCTCTCTGCCCGGGCACATCTGTGCGACACCAAGACAGAAATGATCCCTTGCCCCAGGAGCCTTTCCCTCGGGGCTGCCCGACCCTCCCAGCACAGAGCAGGTTTCTGCGGTGCCCCACAAGGGCAGGCTCCCCTCCGTCCTGTGGGAACAAGGGCCGTTTGTTGGGGTGTCCCGGCCCGGGGAGGTGGCTCGGGGCCCTCAGAACACAAACACCCAACAGCTGACAAGGGCTGAGGTGTCACACAAAGCTCTGATTGTCACAGCCGGACAATGCCAGGCTCTGGGGCACAGCAGCCGCGCCCAGGGCGGCAGGGAGCCACTCCAGACCTTTCCATCCACCCAGCCCTCGGCTCCTGAGGAAGGAACTCGGGATAACAGCACTGTGCAGCTTTATTGAGTCACTCGGTTACAGCAGTATTTTAGCAGACTGGGACAGTCAGAGATTTTTGTTTGAAGTGTAACAGATATTCAGCATGGAACAGTTACTACAGATTCCTTGCACAAAGGTCTTACAGAGCTGATACAGTACCCGCCATCAACCCAGGAGCGAGGGCACTGGCGTAGAAAAGGATGCAACAAGAAGAAAAAGCTACACTGGAAAAGACAACACTTTAGAAAAGTGACACATGGAAGGTCTCCCCTCTAGCCCCCAAAGCAAGTGTACAGTTTGAATCTAATTTTACAGTTCTACATCAGTTTCTAAGAAACTTAAAAACCAAATATATAACCGAACCAAAACCAAAGATAAAACCACTGGCCAGTACAGTCTTTGGATATTTGGAGGAGGGGGAGAGTCAGTTTCCAGAACGGAGTCAGTCGGTCTCGGCCTCGCCGGGGTCTTTCCCTTCTTTGTTCTTTCGAACCTCTTCCACATGCTTGTCCTGAAAAACAGCAGCAGGAAGCTGTGAGATCCTGGGAAAGGCTTCCCACACCACTGGGGGACACCGAGTGGGTACAGGGTGCAGCTTTAGGGGAGAAGCTGCTCCAACTCCATCCCTCCCTCTCATAAAGAGCTGGAATTCTGCAAACCCTTTTGCAGATTTCATATCCAGACCACACCACCAACAGCTCTCCCACCTGTTCACGGTACCCTCCTCACTTGGATGTTTTTTGGGGGGGTTTTACCCACTTTTCCCAGCAGGGAGCATGGACAGCTCCCTCTCCCAGGGCTCCACACCCACCTTCTCCCGCAAGCGCTCCAGCTTGGCAGCCATTTGTGCCTCACGGTTCTCTTTGTTGGCTTCCATTTTGTGGGTCAGCTTCTCCTCTGCCATTTTGCTGAAGTTGTTGTTCTCCTCGATGGCTTTCTGCAGCACCTCCTTCTCATGCTCCCGCTTCTCTGCCAGCTGCTTCAGCACTTCTGCCTCGTGGGACTGACAAGACACAGGGCAGGCTCTGAGGGCAGGGCAGGGCACCCACAGGGGCCACAGGAGCTGCCCCGGCCGCTCAGAGGATTTTCTGCTGTTTGGCTGCAAACAGGAGCCCGGTGCTGCAGGACACAGCTCCCAGGGCTTCCCCCACCCACCCACAGAACCTGCAAAGCTCAGTTTCTGTCATTACTTGCAGATTTTGTTAAATGGGATCTTTCTGGAGAGAGAACATGGATTCGATGTTAACGTTGACAGAACTTTCCTTGAAGACTCTCCCTTCTCAGAGTGGTGAATCATTGGGATTCAGGTCAGGCTGACTTCAATCAAAGCCTCGCCACCCTCAAGGGCTCCAGGCTGCACCCCCAGCCACATCTTTCATCACTCAGACAATTTATTCCCAAACTTCTCATTACAGATTCACTGCTGCGTTTTCTAGGAGAAAATTAATCTGTTCTGGTGTTAATAGACAAGAAAAACAGCTTCTTCCTGAAAGAGCTGCTCCTCTCAGCTACGTTTCCTCCCAGTTTTCCTTCAAAATCAGTTTGGAATCAAAGCCATGGTTCTGCAGACTGTATTAAAGCTTCCTAAGAGCCCCAGGGATTCCATTAACAAGTTCCACTAATATTCCACTTGACATTAAAAAAAACCCCACTTATCCCAAGCAACAAATAAAAAAAGAGCCCAAAACCCCCCAAAACTGGCGGAGCAGAGCTCACTTCAGCTGCTCCAGATCTACCTTGCGTCTCTCCTCTGCTGCTTCCAGCTTCTTCTGGATCTCTTCCAATGACACATCCTTCTTCTTTGGGGGAGACAGAGGGAATTCTGCCACAGCCTCTTTCGAGGGGGGGCTGAGGATCAGCTCAAAGGCCTGCCCAGAGGCTCGCTTCTCCAGCTCCTTCACTTGGATATCTGGGAATGGGGGGAATAAAGCCAGAAAAACAGCATTTTATGCAGGAACTGGCTCAGGTGACACTAGAAACAGCCTTCCAAAATTCAGCACCACGAAGCTCCCTGAGGGAGGGCATCCAGGACAGGAGTTTTGTTTCCAGCACAGCAATACTGCTCAAAAACGGGGCAATTTTCTTTGCAATCCTTCCTCGATCCTACATCACCCAAGCACCTAATGTTTTATTTTAGCCTTCAACATCCCAAGCCACGAAAACAAGTTCATTAGCTCAAATCAAAAAATCATTCTCTATCCAGTGACAAACCTGAGGACGAATTTCCAGGCGTTTGCCTGGAACCCGAGAGAGCCAAGAACTAAAAAATCCAATTTTTAGAGAAATCTGCAGGCAGGGCTTTCTCTCCCAATCCTGCACCAGGCTCGTCAGCCCTGCACGGTGTCAGCTGCACCCGCGTGGTCCCTGAGATGCCTCGGTGACAGCCAGCTCTGCCGGGGGAGCAGATGGCTGCAGGGAGCTGAAGCCCATCTGCTGCCAGACTCCTCTTTTGGGGTGTTTTCACAACCACCCAGCTTCAACAGCCTCACCCAAGATGGGAGAAAAAGCCTGGTGGTGGCAGCTTATTTCACTAGATTCGGGTTTTAAGTTATTCCCGAGGAAATTAAGAGGCAAAAAAAAAAAAAAAAAAAAACCAAAAAAAAAACGACAAGAGCATTTAGCACGTAATTCTACCTACCAGAAGTAGCCATGGCCAAGAAAATAAGAGTCCAGAAGCCAACCCTGGGAGAAGGTCAGTTGGGTGGTTTCCTAGATAACAAAGAGATGTGCTTTTCAACAGCCAGCACAGGGATCCTGCTCCTTCTAATAAAAACTGCTAAACATAATTAGAGCTGCTGAACAAAAGGCAGTCAAGGTAGGTCACTGCAGTCAATGATTCCAGGTATTTTGTGGGGCTGACAGACAGTACTGGGAATACTGAGGAGGTTATGGAATTACTGGTGTTGCGGGATCTGTATGATATCCAAGCATCTTCAATCTGTTTTATTCCACCGTAATTAAGACACTCAAACAAAGACCCACGTTTTACCACGGCGCTGTGGGGATTTCACTGCTCTCACACACAGATAAGAGCTCTCCGAATTTAAAAATGACGCACTACAGGACAGCACAGCCAGGATACCTGCTACTCCCTAAGGATCTGAAATGTGCGCAAGCGAGCTCATTTAAAATTCGCTTTTAATTGCGCAGCTCAAGTCAGATCCTTCACACCGCGGCAGACAGCGAGGGCGCACACCGCCCAGGACACCTTGCGAAAACGGAGGCGCCGTAAAAAACCGCCACAAAACGGTCCAGCAACCGTCAAAAAGAAAAGAAAAAACCGGTTTTTGGCGGGGGGGGGGGTGGTTTTGAAGGGGCGCCGCTGCGGGGTCCGGGCGGGGGCCGGGGCGCGGAGGCGGGCGGCGCTGGGCACCGCGCGCCCCCGGGCCCGGGCCCCGCCCACCGCGCGCCCGCAGCCAATCCCCGCCGAGGCGCCCCGCGGAGGCCCCGCCCCCGCCCCGCCCCCGCCCCTCCGACCGCACCGAATTCAAACCGCCGGGGAGAGCGCGCGCGCGCCCGCGCGAGGGGGCTCGAGGGAGGGGGCGGGGCCAACGCCAACATCCGGGCACCTGCCGCCCCCCGCCTCAGGTGCGGGGCCGCCCCCCCCCCCCCCCCCCGCCCGCCTCAGCCCCTCAGGGGCGAAGGGGGACGGGGAGCGCTGGGGAGCGACATGGGGACAGGGGGGCTCCGAGAGGGTCCCCCACGGCTCGATGGCGTCGGGGCGCGGTCGCCCGGACACCGCCCCTTCCCCAGTAACAATGGCGTGGAGGGGAGGGGGCGCCGCTGCCGCGAGTAGGGCGTCGCCCCTCGCTGAGGGACAATAGACACCCCCTTCCCCTCAGCTATCGGGGCGCGAGGAGACAGGGACACATACGAGGGATGCCCCCCATTGTCTCCCTTCCCTTTGTCACCGCGACGCCCCAAAATCGGGCGGCGACGCGATGCCCGCGAGCGGGGACAAAAGCCACCCCCGCCTCGAGCGCCTGCGAAACGCCCCGCAGCCCCCCCTCACCTTGACACCCACCCTCGGGACCACTCCGCCGCCCGCATCAACGGGGCGCCGGACACCCGTGAGAGCACCGACATTTCCTCCTCCGCCTTCCCAAGGCGCGGCGGGGGGAGCCCCGCGGCCGCGGCCCGCCCGTGCCCGCTCCCCGCTCCCCGCTCCAGCGGCCCCGCCGCGCACCCACCTGCCCGCGCCGCCGCTCCGGCCACACTCAGCTCGCACCCGCCCCGCCGCGCACAAAAGCGCCAAACAAAGGCACGTGACCCGCCCCGCCCCGCCCCGATTGGCCGAGCCCCGCCGGCACGTGCCGCCCGTTGCGGGTGGGGGGGGGGGGGGGGGGAGGGGCTCGCGCCCACCCCTCACAAGCGTTCCCCCCCCCACTGGAGCCCCCCCCGCCCCTGGCGCGCGGGGCATGCCGGGAGTTGTAGTTCGCGCCCGGCCGGGGGCGGCGGCCCCCGCGCTTGGGCCGGGCCGGGCCGGGGGTGCGGGGCCGAACCGCGACGTCCCCCGGGCCCCAGGGACCTCCCCGACCCCCAGAGCCCCGCGCTGGGATCCCGCTCCTGCCCCCAGAGCTGCTGGGACTCCCTTTGTGTCTCGCCCCTGCGGTGGGGAGGACAGGGGCATCAGGGCTGGTGCTGCGGCCAGGGGTGTCCGACCCCACAGGGGGAATGGTGGGAGTGGAGCTGTGGCTGGGATGACCAGAGCTGCGGCCACCTCGTGGCCATGGTCACCTCAGAGCCATGGTCACCCGAAGCCACAGTCACCACAAGATCACAGTCACCTCAGATCCATGGTCACCTCAGAGGCACAGCCACAGATCTTCAGGCCATGGCTACCTCGGAGCCACAGCCACTTGCCTTGAGACCTTGGTCACCTCTCAGATGCGGTCACCTACATTAGGGCATGGCCACCTTGGGGGCCACAGTAACTTCAGGGCTCTTGGTCATCATCGAGATGACCACCATGTCCCTTCGGTTACCTCGGGTCACGGCCGCCACAGGACAACCCCAAAGATACCCCGCAGTGTTTTGGGGGCCAGGCCACCCTCTCCTTTGGGGTGACACCAGCGAGCCCAAGCACATCCAAATAAAACATCATTTGTGCAGATTCCATGGAATGGGCACAGTGGCTCCACACGGATCTGCCCTGGGAGTGTTCCCTGTCCCAGGATAACGCCACTGCCAGCCCCAGAGGAGCGTTTCACTCCCAATCGTGCTTCACACACATTCACTCCATGTCCGCATGTTCCACACAATGAATCCCGTGCAATTCCCGTGGGTGGTTTCCACACCAAGAGTCAATCCACACAAAAGGCAGATGGACACACAGCAAAATCCTCTGCTACAGCCCCAGCCCAGCAGCCTCCACACCCACAATCCCAAAAAAAGGACTTTTCTGGGACCCCCCCCTTGTCGTGCACCCTCTTAAACCCAAGGATTTTGCACCCAAAAAAGAGGAATCCTACCTTGCGGAAGGTTAATATTGTGACAGAAAGGCAGGAAGCTTTCAAAACAGAGATTATTTTAAACACTTGCCCTGTTTTTTGCTGATCTGACGTCTATTTCCATGGAAACCACATCCAGCCGCCGAGCTGCTAGAATTGGGAGAGGCTTCTGCCGGAGTGGGCATGGGAAGAGCCATTTTCCAGCTGCGTGGTAGAACCTTTTCGTGGGATTGACGGGACCCCAGGTTCAAAATCTGAAACCTGAAGCGGCCTCTTGGCCCTTTGGGATCGTTCCTGGCAGCTCCGTGGGGCTCCCGGCTCCATCCCAGGGAAAACACATCCATGTCCCCCGCAACACACGTGTTCTCCAAGGAAACGTCTTGAGTGCTTGGATGAAACGTTGTGGGAGACAAAGCAGCCAAGAGCCCCTGCCACCAGGCTGTGTTTCACTTTATCATTTATTAATTACCGCCCGTGCAGCCCAACAGTGTGTTGGAGGCTTTAATATTAATGCTTTTGAGTCAAATCAATGAGCTTATCCTGGGATGATCCCTGGATTTCCCAGAGGAAACGAGGCTTCCTGGGCTTGGGGCTTTTGGTCTGGTACCTGTGCGAGGGCCCTGAGTCAGTGCTCACCCCTGGGGAGAGGAGGAGGAAATTCCCTTTGCAGCTTTTGAAGGAGGGATGCAGGCTGAGATAAAGCTACGAGCCATGCCAGCGCTTCCCAGCTGATTGTCTGGGGGAAAAAGGAAGGAAAAAACGGAAGAAAAAGACCTGACTGTAGCTTACCTTCCTCTGCAGATTGGCTTAAAAGCCAAAAATATTTCCTTCGGGTAAGAACTGTCTTATGTAAGAGGCAACTTATTGACGAGCTGGGAAGAGGATTTGGGACCTGCTCTCAGCTCTGGCATTTTCCATGCCCTATCTTTTAGGATGAGGCTCTTCCCCAACCCCTTTACAACACCTGCCACCACCGGTTTTGATTTGAACCAAAATCTTTGAGCTCTGTTGTGATACAAAGAGAAACAAGAGCTCCCAGCAGGTGGAAAGACACGGAGGCAATCTCATTTTTGGCCTTGTTGCAAGAGTGGTTTTATTTTGGGAGCGTTTCATAAACCCTGTTTGTTTATGTGGCATTTATTTTTGCCTGATCTCGAGGAGAATGGAGTATATGAAAAGCTTTTATTTAATTTGCATTTGATTTGTGTTTATTGACACATTTAGTGCGGTTCCAAGCAGAGTCTTCCCTCCTCAGCATGTGGCTGTGGTAGTTTTTTATCAACTGGATTCCTTACCACCAACAAAAGCTTTTTTTTTTTTGCTTTAATCCCAGTTTTACCACTAGAAGAGCAGGCAGCAGTGGGAGAAACATCCTCCAACACGTCCCATTTAGCCCCAAAACGGGTTGGAGAAGAAAAGCACCATTTCAAGCCCGAATTTAACATCAGAATGAATTTCTGGTAGATGAATTTATGCCTTTTGAGGAAAATAAAGGATCCCAGCAGGACCTGCAGAAGATACTCCCAGAGCAGAAAGGACAAAGGCTCTGTAAATTGGGAATATGACCAGTGGCTGTGGAGAATCCCAGCTGGTGATAACAGCACCCACTTCAAATCGTGTCCCCTCTCAGTGCTCCAGGGGGGCTCAACCCCACCAAAAACCAAACCCGAGGCCCCTCAGCTCTGGGTGAAACACAAAAACCCAGGTCTCAGCAGAGGGCTCCTGGTACGTGTGAATTTAGGACGTGACGTGATCAGATTTAGCCCAAAGATTAAAGCCTCTCCTCTGATGTGCTTATCAAAACACCCCACAAAGAGACTGACATAATTAGGTGACAACTCAGCCCACGGCAGCTCTTTTAACTTGCAAAAATATTTAATCTCCAATAACAAAATGTGGTTTCTGAGTATTAAATTGCCAGCCTTAAGCACTGGTGGTGGTGGAGGGACTGACAGCTTATTTGTTAAACAGAGGATGTTTTAGAGCACCTTGGTTAGTGATACTTGCAAGGGTTTGCTAGGGCTGGCAGCAGCCCTGATTAGCAAAGTTTATTTTAAAACTAGAAATCCAGGATATTATTTAACCTGAGTGGATCAGTTTAAGAGATTTAATAGCCAGCCTGCTGAGGGAAGCAGGATTTTAAGAGGAACTCAGAGGTAGAGAAGGGCTCCAAGATTCCTTTCAATCCACTCAATGGTCTTAGAGGTTTTTTCCAACCTTAAAAATTCTTGATCTTCAGATAAAAATACACTTTAATCCAAACGCAGCCGAGGAGCCCACGGAACTGAAGAACAAACCAAGACTTTTAGGGAGTGTCTCCCTCACAATGAAAGCTTTTCCACAGGCAGGAAACGTTTAAGGTAATTGATATTTGTTTACTGGAGGTGTTTAGGCTGGTACTATATTTATGCTGAAAAACACCATTAAGAAAATGTTCCCTTCGGAATAAATTTGCACTTCCCAATGTGCTGTTGGAAATAATGGAATTTTTGCGAATCAGACAGGTTGTTTTTTTGAGAAATTCACTCGGAATCTGTTAATTCCTCCCTTAAATGAGACGAGGAAAAGTGCTGAGCACAGATGGCAACCGCGCCTGCAGCCACAGGGATGAAAATATCAATTAATTGCTTTGATATTGGGGCAACAGAGCCCTGAAATGTCCCGTTCACCCCTTCAGATGCAGCCACGGGGCTGCATTGCCTGATAGCCAAATTCTGCGGTGATGGGTGTGACGAGGCTCTGGAGAACAAGAAGAATGGGAGATATGAATGAAATAAAGACAGAGGCTGCAGGAACACTGTTCCCCTCCTAAAAAATACCCAAACACTCAGAAAGGGCCACAGACCCTAAAATAAGGCTGGGGGTCCTCACCACGAGCAGCTTCATCCCCACTGCAGCAGGGTCTGGTTTTTCCCCTGAACTGATCTGCCTTTGACCCAGCCTGGGTCAGGAGCAGCAGAATTCCCTTCCCAGCCTGCCCGTGGATGTTTCCCACCCTTTAATCCCTAAGAAAATGGGGGTTCACAGGCCCAAACCCCTGCCTGCTGTTCTCCCCCAGCTCTCAGCTTTGCGAGCTGCCCCTCCGATAAACCCGAGCTCGGCGGCACGAATTCCACAAGTTTCTTGGAAACAGATGGCTGGGGAGAGGCAGGGGCGAGGGAAGGGCTCCATCACAAGCCCAACTATTATTAGAGAGCAGAGGCTTCGCACCAGCCCCGCTCCCGGAGCCGCTCCCGGGCCCCAGCGCTGATCCCGCAGGACATTCCCATCCGTGCAGGTGCGTTCTCCCTGCCTAGAGCAAGCCCAGCTCCGTGCGGGTGCTGCTCCCACCCCCGCCCCGTGTCCAGAAACACATTTTGGGAGCCATCCTGGAGATCCCCTCACGCTGCTCCCCCCTCTCCTCGCTCCCAACCCAGCCTCGACGCATTTCTCTGCACCCTCCCCGCTTTTCCCGTTCTGCTCCAAACCCGAGCCCGCAAATTTGCATTCCCATATGGAGCACCGGGAGCTTCTGCTATTCCAGGAAGCCCGTAAACATCTCGCTGCCGAGGGTTCAAAAATAGCCGTGCTGCTCCGAGCGGCATCACCCTGCGAGCGCGGCGGGCTGGGCAGGAGCACGAGGGAGAGGGCTCCGGGTTTGGGGTTTTTCCGTGCACTAATTCCATTCCCAGAGTGTCAGAGGCAGCCATTTCAGCTGGGATGCAGCAAAGGAGACGGTGGGATTTTGACAACCACATGGAATAGCAATGCATGGAGGAGCTATAAAATATTCAACAGCCACAGAACATTCCAGCACAGACATTTGCCGTGGATCTTTGGAAATGGGGGGGGGGGGGGGGGGGGGGGGGGGGGGGAGCTGAAGAAAGGCTGGGTATATCACTAATTAT
The DNA here is from genome assembly GCF_020740725.1 of Corvus hawaiiensis. Classification (NCBI taxonomy): domain Eukaryota; kingdom Metazoa; phylum Chordata; class Aves; order Passeriformes; family Corvidae; genus Corvus; species Corvus hawaiiensis. The sequence continues at coordinate 7,060,374 of NC_063235.1, forward strand.
TCCCCAGCTCCTTATTAGTTGCTTGAATTTAAAGTATGGATTCAGCTCCACCAGCAGCTCAGCAAGCCCATTGTGCTATTAATACTTCCTTGGCGTGATATGGTTAAAAATACTCCCACCCTTTCAAGACAAAATGTGGCTTGGAAGTGTCACGAGGGGAGGAGTTGAGGGATGGAAATCCTCTTAAAGGAATATGACTTCCCCAATATCAAACAAACAAAATGAATGGGCTCTTGAGAGCCCCCAGACCGAGCCTGTTCCCACAAAGAGCAAATCCGAAAATAATTCTCAGTGCAGAGCTCTCGGGCCACCTGAAATCAGAGCAGTTTCCCAGGCAAAATCGGTGCACAGCCAAATGGGAACAGGGGTTTTATTTTTCAGGAGCTCTCCCGCCTGGGGGAACAGGTGGGTTTGCAGCTCTCAAGTGCCTGGGTCCTGCAGACTCACGGCGACGAGGCTGAAATTCCGGCCAAAAGGCAGGATTTTGAAGTGTCCCCCCCTCCTCACATCCAGGGAATGCAGCAGATCCCAGAGCAACAGCCACAGCTCGTTTTTCCGTGGAGTATCTGTAGGCATTTATGGGTGGGATCTATCAGACACCAGGGCCTCTTCCCACAGGATTTGTGAGCCAAGGAATTGAGTCTGGGTGCCGGGGCTGTGGCACCTTTGGACTTCAGTCCAGATCTGCGCTTCCACATTTCAGACCCTCTCAGGACAATGAGCAGCTCCCCTCCCATCTGCCCCGACAATTCCGCATCCAAATGGGTTAATTCCTGCTCCCTTCCCCTGGAATCTCAGCAATACCAGCGTGGAAACAATACCTGCACTTAACATTTGCTCCGTGCTGCTTGATTCCTTTTTCCCCCTACTAATTTGAACCCATGATAGATCAATATATAAATTAGAAGACAAAAGAACCCGACACATGCACTGTGGCTGGGAGAACAGACAAAGCCAGACTTTCTGGTGGAAAAACATCCATCTTTTATACAACAAACCAGCAATCTGCTGCTCTACGCCAAAACCAACACCCTGAGAGGCACCCCCGTGCGATGGGCAACACAAAGGCTTTGTTTTAATTAAATTAAAAATAAATAACCGCCCCCAAAAACAACCCCCAGCCAAAGCCTTGTGTGGTGAATGTTGTCAGAGGGTTGTGATTGACACGAGACAGCCTGAAGGGGTTTGGGGGCTCTGGTGTCACCCAGGGAGGGCTGTTGACAGTCTCAGCACCCTGGTCTGGGATGAAAATATGAGCTAAAGGGTTAAAAAGGAGGATTTGGGGTCTCCTCCACACCCAGCTCCCCACTTTCCATCACACTGAGGGGAAAGGCAGGAGCCAGCATCCACAGGCTGAGCTCAGCCTGTCCTTCCTAACATGGGGGAAAGCTGGATCTGGACCAAAATGCATCATTTCAGTCTGTCTCAGTGGCTTTTTCAGAGCAGAGAGACCTCACACAGCCCCTTCTCTCCCTCAGTTTCCCTCCTCAGCCCTTCTCCCCCCTGTTTATTCAGGAATCATCCCTGGCATAGCAAGAGACAGCTCCAGCCCGAAATGGGGCTTCTGCTGCAGAGGGAAAACTGCTGGAAAAACCAATTGTGCCTCAAAAATCCCCTGGGTGCAGCTGGCTGAGGGAACAGGAGCCCTCCTGGCCCGTGGTGGTGCATTTTGGAGGGCAGGGAATGGGGGGAGCACCGTGCCTGCAGCTTGGAGCTGCTCCAGATCCCGAGGGTCTGTCCTGCCCCAGGGCCCAGCGTGGGAGGAACGTGGGAAGATTTCGACGTGGAGCTGACTCCCTCGTGACTGGGAGCATGCAGGCTCCTCAGCTTGAGGATTAGATGATAAAAATTCACTTCAGAGAACAAGAAACTTGATTTTCCTTCAGGATTTCACCCAGAGCAAAATTGTGATTTTTCCGGTGGGGAAAAAAAGGAAGTCCAACATGAAAGCAAGTGAATACTCACCAATCAAAGGGATTTAGGGAATTCTGCTCAAGGAGGTGCTGCCTGGGGTTGGGGTTGGGGCAGCGCCGCACCTGTGTCCACGCTGGTCTTCGGGGCTGGACACTGAGCCCCCAGAGCTCATGTGTCCCCACTGCTCCCACTGGGCTCAGCTGGAAGGGCCCTGCACCTCCACGGGCTGTTGTGAATCCAGGCCTTACTATTTCCTTTAAAAACACAAGAAAAAGGGAAAGAAAAAACAAAAATCAACAAAAACCACGAGAGCCTTACGGTAATTACAAGGAGGTTTAACACGTGTCTGGATTTGCATTAATTAAATCGACGGGGAAGCTCCAATTGAGCAAATGAGGTTTTCTGTAAATGGCAGCGAGAGCTGGAGCTGGGAACTCCGGTTTGCTGCAGGATGTGCAGGGATGTGCTGCTGGAAGGGGCTTCCAGGAGGCAGGGAGCCGCAGGGGTGGGCAGGAGCTCTGAGGTGTGAGGAGCTGGGAGTGTGGCTGTGCTGACTCTGTGGGATTTCAGCTGCAGGAGTGGGAAGCTTTGGGGTGGAGGCCGGTGGGAGAGCGCAGAGAAGCCGTGGGGAGAAGGAATGTGCCCATTCATACCCCAGCCATGCTGCAAGCACAGCTGTGAGGGGAATATCAATGGGCAGCGTGGTTTGTTTTGTTGGGGGTTTGGGGTTTTTTGTTTGTTTTTAAAGCCACCGGTTTGAATATCGGAGCGGGGCAGCCACACCGGGATGCTCGGCTGGAAGGGAATCTTCCAACATCCCTCGGGGTAGGGGGCGGCTGGGCTGCCATCCTGCAGGTGGGGGCCCCCAGGGCCGACCCCCCAAAGTAATGGGGTCGGTATTTCCTTCCCACATCCCTGAGAAACAAAATCCCTCTGGATTTAGGGGTGCAAAACCCGCTAGTTCACATTCAAACCCAAACCTCGGTGCTGGCAGCCCAGAGGTGCTGCTGGAGGCAGATCACATCCTGGCATAACCTTTAACTCCTGCTTTTGGCCACAAAACCTCCCTGTGTGGCACAGGCAGCCTGGAGCAGCCTGGGACACCCCAAAGAGTCCCATCCTGTCGCTGGGAATGATCTCAGTGCCTGCCTGGGAAGCACCAGCTCCGGCAGAGCTCTCGCAGCCCCTTCCTTTCCCGTCAGCAAAGCAAGCCCAGGAAGCTGGGATTGGGGATGTGCTGGGTTTGGGCTGGGGCAGGGTTAATTTCCCTGCAATGGCTGGGCTGGGGCCGTGTTTGGGTTTGTGCTGAACGCAGGGTTGATAACACAGAGATGTTTTGTTGTCTCTGAGCAGCCTTTGAACAGTGCCAAGGCCTTTCCTGCTCCTCATGTCATCCCCGGGGACCAGGCTGGGGGTGCACAGCGAGTTTGGAGGGGACACAGCCAGGACAGGTGACCCTGACTGACCCCAGGGATATCCCAGACCATGCTCAGGATATAAACCAGGAGGAAGAAGGATGAAGGGGGGAACGCTGGGAGGGATGGGTTTGTCTTCCCAACTCACCCTCGGAAGTGTCTGAACCCCTGCTTGCCCATGGGAAGCAGGGAATGAATTCCTGGCTTTCCCCTGCTTGCACACACAGCTTTTGCTTTCCCTATTAAACCGTCTTTATCTCAACCCACCGGTTTCCTCAGCTCTCTGATTCTCTCCCCCATCCCAGCGGCTGCGTGGGGCTGCGATTAGAGCACGCCAGGGAAACACCTTCCTGGTGAGCCCCGCCGGGATTTGTGCCGCATCCTGCACGGCCGCTGGCCCCGGGGCTGCCGCTGTGATGGAGATCTGGAGCAAAGCGCTGCTTGGGAGAGAGCCTGGGCGAGGAGATGGCTCCGGGCTGCATTTTAAAGCAGATGCAGTGAGTCAGTGAATTAGGAGAATGCCCTGCGAGGGCTCCTGCACCATCCCACAGAGAACAGAGGCCGGTGGAGCAGAGAGAGGAGGGTGTCTGCCCTGCCCAAGCGGCCTCAGGGCTTTTTTGAACTCTTTTCTGGCAGGATTTTTCTTCAGATGCACAGAACCAATGCGGGAGTGTGCTGGTGGCCAGCTCTGGAGCGGGGAGCAGAGGGATGTGGGGCAGAGAGGAGGATCCCTGGCATGGGGGACGGGAAGGAGCAGCTCCCCGAGAACCGAAGGGTTAACGAACGCCAGAGCCCCCCCTGAGCAGAGTCGGTGTCTGCCACCCCCTTCCGAAAGCCTTTACATAAGAGCCCTGCAGAATTTACAGCCTGTCTCAGCTGTGCCACGGCCGGGCCGCTCCCCGGGGGCTGCCAGCGCCGAGCCCGGCCCCGCCAGGAAAATGGGATTTGATTTCTGCACCAGCCACTGTCTCTCGCTGTTAGACCGGGACCTGTCGGGCTCTGCGCGTACCCCCCCCGGCTCAGCCGCACGATTCATCACACCCAGCGACCTTGAATGTCCCCCAGCCACCCCAGCACGGCAGCACAGCCCTGTCCCCACGGGCTGCCACACCCCAGCCTGAGCACAGGGCTGGAAACGCTGGTTTAGGTGTAAAACGTCTAAAAATTAATATCTGGAAGGCTTAAAAGCCGCTGGGTCTTGTGGTTCTGCTCACATCAGTCCTTTGTGTGTCACTGGAGGAGACATTAAAGATGATGTCCTGTCTGCTGGATGTCCCCTCTGCTGCTGCAGGTGCTGTGCCTTCCCCCGAGGCCATCCTGGAGCATCCTGGAGCATCCCCAGCCCCAGGGCTCGTCCTTCACTCAGTGGCTGGGAGCTGAGGACGTTCCTGTCACGGTGACTAGAATAACTCCGGCCCTGGAGGAGCGAGATGCTGCTTTTCCATTCCCTTCCTCCCCTGGGAACGGGCTTTGCTGGCGCTCGTGTCACCCCCTGTCGCCTGCAGCTCCTCTCGGGGATGGCAGGGGCCGGAGCTGCGGCCGCCCCGGTGTCCCCTGCCCGCGGCGGGGACAATGCAGGGGCAGATGGTGTGGCAGGACCGGGCCGCTCCCGGCAGCTGCCGAGGCGGCGTGTCCAGCATCCCGCTGCCTCTCCCACCCCAGAGCCAGCCAGGACCCCGGGCAGGGCTCTGCTGGGGTAAATCCCCGCAGCTCCCCCGGCTCCAGCCCTTCCTGGGCACGGCTGAGGATCGGACCCGCCTCAGAAAGCGCCCCTTGCTCTGACAGCTCTGGTGTGACCCGGGGATGTGCCGTAGGTGCTTCCAGAGCTTTATTCCCACTGCCAGCACGTCCCTGTTTGCAGCAGCGTCGCTGTTCCTGCTGCACAGCCAGGCTGGGCTGCTTCCCTTCCACCCCCGAGGCCGATCCCAGTCTCCATTCCACATCCCTGCGCTGCTGGGGTGCTCAGAGACTCCTCCTTCCAGTCAGCCTGCTGAAAGCCATCCTCCTTCTTTCCCCCTGCAGAGTTTAGGCGTGGAGTCAGCCATCTGCACGGGTTTCCAGGACAATTACAGGATTTTCCTTACCCTTGTGCTTGGAGCCCTGGCGCTGCATCACTTTTAGCAGTGGCTGAACCACCCCCAACCCACAGCGAAGGTGTGGATGGCCTTTAAAGCCCTTCCAACCCAACCCCCTCTGTGGTTTCATTACTCTGCGACAGCCAACTCAGTCTTTATCCCTGGGGATTTTATTCCCTCAGCCCCACAGCCCCCACCAGTGCAGGCACAGGAGCAGGGAGGGCTCTCCTGGCACATTCCCCGAGCACCTCGGTCACCAGACGTCCCGTGAGCACTGTCCCCAGGTCCTGCTCTCCTCAGGGGTCCTCCTGCCCTTTGTGGCTCCTCCATTCCGGGCAAGAAGGAGTCACTTTCCCAGTCCCAGCCCCCAGCAGTGCCCTCGGAGCAGTCACAACTTCGAGCGGCAGAAGGGCGCGTCCGGAACCACCGAGTCCCCGACACCTTCCAGGAGCTCGTCCCACTGACCAAACTCCTCCTCCAGCTCTGCACGGGGCACAGACGGTGTCAGGGTTACCACAGCCTCCCCTCCAGGTGACCACAGCCTCGCCAGGAGCCACCACGGGGCAGCCACCGGACCCCTGTGCTCTGGGAAGCACCAGCCCCAAGCTCTGGGGGCAGCGGCCACCCCACAGCCCCCCCAAACCAGGGAGCTCTCGTGCCCCCCCGAGCCCCCACCCTGCTCCCCCACCCTGGGCCGTACTGAGGTGCCTCTGCAGGAAGGCCAGAGCCGCCCGGCTGGTGATGGCCAGAGCCTTGTGGGGGTCCAGGGTCCCCCTGCTGCCGAAGATGCGGCTGTAGAGCTTCCCAGTGATGAAGGCAAAGTCACTCTGGTCCTTGTGCACAGTTCCCCTGGACAGGGGAGGGATGTGCATCAGTGGGATGTGATCAGAACTCAGAGGTTCTCCTGCTGGGACACAGCCTTTGGGTGCTCCCTCCCCTGACTCACAGCACGGTCACAATCCTCGTCTGGCTGTTTCTGGAGCTCAACCTCTTCATTTTGGCAACGCTCTCCGGAGTCTGGAACTTCTCGGTGTTGATGAAGAGCACGGGCTTGGGCACCTCCGGGTACAGCACGTTCTCCAGAGGGAACATCCAGGCATCCAGAGCCACGGCACACCTGGAGCAGGACAGGCACCCACCACCGGGATGAGCCCCGTGTCCCCAGAGACTCTGCGGCTCCTCATCCCTGCCATGGCTTACCTGAAGCTGGGCTCCTTCACCAAGGCCAGCACTGCTGTCACCCCCCCAAAGGAATGGCCCATGACGGCCACTTTGGTCAGATCAAGGCTGTCCTGCAAAAGGGAGAGGGCTGAGGAGTCTGAGCCCAAACCTCACTGCTGGAGGTCACTAATTAGGGAAGAAGAAGCCAAGGGAAGATCAGCAAAGCCTCCCTGCAAGGGGGGAAAATGCCACATCCCACTGCTGGTGTGATGGGACCTGGCTTCCAGGGGAGGAGAGGCTCCCAGAAGCCGAGGGGTGGAAGGCTGGGGCTCTGCACGGACCCTTCTTGTCCCAGGAGGAAAAGTCTCAGGCGGCCAGGACTGACCCTGCCACCACGGGGCACCCAGAGCCCCCCCCAGCCAGACCTGGATACCTTCAGCACGGAGAGATCCCAGTCCTGGTGAAGGATGTTGGGGACGGATCTGCCGCCGGCGATGCCCTGGAAGAGCCGCAGCGCCCGCACGCATTCCTGCGCTCGCTGGTGAACCTGGAACAGTCAGCCCTTCCCTGGGACACCCAGCTCCTCCATCCCACCAACCTGGGGTCGGATCTTCCCCCCAGTGCCCAGCCAGGCTCGTTCCCCCAGTGCTTCCCTCTGAAGGGGCTCTCTCTGAATTGCACCAGAGGCCAAAGCAGGCGCGAGGCGGCAGCGCTGTGGCTCCCACAGGGATACAGCACATCTATTGGGATGGTTTCTTTTTGATGTTTGCTTTTAATTCAGTTAATCTGGTAGAAGACGGCTGGAGATGAGCAAAAGCCTCTGCTCTGGGGAAGGAGCGGAGGAGGGAAAGCCCAGGATCCTCACCAGCCACCCCCAGCCAAGCCACCCCCTGCTCCAAACCCCCACGGGGACCCCAGACCCCCTATCCCAGGAGCAAACCTGGGTGTCCCCCTGAAACCCAGCCCAGGGGATCCACCCAGGAGCGTCCTAAAATCCCAAATGATTCAGGGAGACGATGCCCTGGCTTGGAGCCACTTTGAGGCCACGTCCTCTGCTGCTCCAAGGACACCAGTGCTGGTGTCTGTGCACATTTAAGGTGACAAGTGACAAAAAACTCCAATGCAAACCTCTCTCCTGCTCCCTGTAACAGAAAATGCCAGAATGGAGATTGACCTGGAGATTCCTTCTATTTATCACTTACTTCTCTTTCTCCCTCACCATTTCTGCTCGTGGGTTCAAGAAAACTGTTTCCCTTTTCTGTGCAATGTGCCATGAGGCAGAGCACACACAAAAATAACAGGCTGGGAGGTGATTTAAGGCTGCCAAAAGCACCTCCGTTCCTAGAGAGCTTTTCCACGACTAATCTTCACTTGCTGTTGTCCTTTTAAATGAGGCAGAAACAAACAGAGGGGGGGAACTTGGCTCAGCAGGAAGCCTTCCTGCTCCCCAGCAAGCAGCTGTCTGGGATAATCCCAGAGAGACAAAAGTCCAAGTGGGAACAAACCCAGCAGCCGGTGCAGAGTTGGGCTGGGCTCAGAGTCCTGTTCTCCCCAGGATGTGGGGGACATTGTCCAGGGACGTGGCAAAGCCCAGCCTGGCTCCTGCCAGGGTCAGCTGGAGCCGGACAGACGGACCCCAGGAGGCAGAGAGAAACAGGCTGAGCAGATTTTTCTCATCTCCAAGGAGAAAGCTCAGCCCCAGCATCGTGGCAATACAGGATTGGGAAGAGCATCCCCAGGGATGCAGGGCCAGCTCTGTTTGCAGGAGGGATTTCAGATCTCCCCTCTGCCCACCCTGAACCCCCCGCCCTGGTACCTGCTTGTTTCGGAAATAAAACTCCTTCTGCCCTTGGGGCACCCTTTGGAAGGGGATCCACTCCTCTGTCCCAGCCTCTGCCGTGCAGAAATAGGTGGTGGCAGCAGAATGGTCCCTGTGGGGGCAGGAGGGACACCGGCAGCTCCTCCCCAGGGCACGATGTCCCACCAGCCCCAGCACAAATTTGGTGGGGACCTGGGCACCCCACCTGTGCTCCAGCGCTGCCACCACGAAGCCCCAGGATGCCAACTCTGTGCAGACTGAGGAGTACAAGGTCCTGGAAGGGAGATGGGAGCAGAGGGGTCAGGGTAGGTCTGAGTGGGGCCACAGAGGGCCCCTCACATCCCTGTCCCAGCCCCGTTACCGAAGGGCTCCCAGGCCATGGGAGAAGATGATCAGGGGGTACCCTCTGCTGCAGGGCTTGAAAGGCCCCTTCCAGCTCACCGGGACTTTGCAGGAGCCTGCGGGGAGGAGAAACCCCCAGGAAAGGGGGGCACATGGGCCCTGGGTGCTGCTGCCACTGCTGGAACAGGTCCCTGCTCAGCTCCAGCTCTGCCTGCAGCATCCACCCGGGCACAGGGGGTGGGCTTGAACCCCACCAGGGAGGGGTCCCTAAGGAATCCCCACCCAGGGAGGGGTCCCTAAGGAACGGGGAGCCTCCAGGGTGGGGCTGCCCCCCTCACCGATGGCGATGCTGAACAGGGCCGAGCACCAGCGGCGGCCGAGGGTGACATCAGCCAGACCCCCACAGTACTCGGAGCGCGGGATCCAGAGCGGCTCCGTGGCCCCTGCCCGGGGCAGGCAGGGGTAGAAGAGGCGAAGGAAGAGCCCCTGAGGGAGACAGGGAAGGGGGACACAGTGGGGACACCACGGAGGGGGGTGGCCGTGTCCGAAACCAGCTGGCTGCGGCCACCCTGCTCCGCATGGAAGCCTGTCCCTGTCCCCATCCCGATCCCCGTCCCCAGCTCCGTACCTGCCGCGTGTGGCCCACCATGACATCCGTGCAGCCCACCTGGTGGGGTCCCTGCCCCGCGGGCAGCGCCAGCATCCCCCCCATGCTGCCGGGCCTGGGCAGAGACACGGGGTCAGTGTCCATGGTCAGTGTCCATCCCACCCCAGGGACCCCGACTCGCTCCCTCCTCCTTCCCCACCCCTCTCCCATTGCCCAGACCCCGGGCAGTCCCCAGCAACCCCAGCGACTCCCAGTTCCACCCCTGTGCTCTAATTCCCACGGGCACAGCCCCTCGGGGCTGCTCAGGGATGAGACCCCCCCGTTCCTCTCCCGGGCGTGGGATGGTGGGGCTGCCCCACGGCCGCCCTGCTGACGGTCCTGTGACCCCTCGGGGACAGGGGCTGGGGAGGCCGGACACTGCAGAGGGGTCAGTGCGGGGCTGGCACCCACGGGAGCCGCCGAGCCCACGGGGGACGGGACCCTGCATCCCCCCCTAGCGCAGAACTACAGCTTCCAGCAGCGCCCGGGGCTGCAGAACCACAACTCCCAGCATGGCCCTGGCCCGGGACCACAGCTCCCAGTATGCGCTGGGAGCCCGGACTACACCTCCCAGTACGCTCAGGTGGACTACAGATCCCAGTGCTCCCAGTGCCCGTCTCCCAGAGCCGTCCCTGCAGCTCTCAGTGCTCCCCCCAGCGCTCCCAGTCACCATCGCAGCTCCCCGTAGTGCGCCAGTTCCCAGTGACCCCCGGTTCCCAGTGCTCCTGCCAGTTCCCACTGCTCCCCGCAGCCCCCAGTGCCTCCCAGTTCCACCCCAGCTCCCAGTGCCCTCACCCCCGCAGCTGCCAGTGCTCCCCAAGAGCTCCCGGTGCCCCCACTCCGAGCTCCCCCTGCAGCTCCCGGTGCTCCTCTCAAGCTTCCAGGGCTCTCCCAGCTCCAAGTTTCCCTCTGTGCCCTCCCAGCTCCCAGCAACAACCTCCCCAGCACCCAGTAGCCCCCAGTCCCCCCTTCCCAGACCCCCTCCGCACACACCAGCACACCGGCTCACAGCTCCCAGTACGCCCCAGTGTACTCTGCCCTATCGCTCCCAGTGCCTCCCGTGCTCGTGGACTACAGCTCCCGGTAGCCGGACACGGAACAGGAACACGGCTCCCAGTGTCACCAGCACGAAATCACAGCTGCCACTGACACCAGGACAGGACACGGCTCCAGTTCCACCACTGCAAAACCACAGCTCCCAGTGGCCCCAGTGCAAAACCACAGCTCCCAGTGTCACCAGCACAAAACCACAGCTCCCAGTGGCCCCAGTGCAAAACCACAGCTCCCAGTGCCACCAGCACAAAACCACAGCTCCCAGTGGCCCCAGTGCAAAACCACAGCTCCCAGTGCCACCAGCACAAAACCACAGCTCCCAGTGCCCCCAGTTCAGGGCACAACCCCAGTCCCCCCATCGCGGCCGTGGCCCCTCCGTAGGGGCTGTGGGGAGCTGCACCCCAGCCCCAGGGCTGCCCTGTCCTGTCTGCACCCAGCCGGGTTCCTGCCCCCAGGACGGTCCCCTTGTCCCCTCCAGAGGCCAGGGGTGCTCTGGGGCTCTCACTGCCCATCCTCGCGTTCTCTGTCCTTCGCTTAATCCGCTTTCTGGAGCTAAAGCGGCCCCAGGCCCTCAGTAATCCCCTCTGCGGCCAGGGATTAATTCCCTGCGGGGCCGAGCCAGCCAGGCTGGCAAATAAATATCCAAAGATTTGGTGAAAACCGTCTCTACCAAGCTCCCACACACGCAGCCCCACTCCAGACTCCCGGGAGTGCCTGGGGAAACTGAGGCACGGGCTGGGTGCTGGAGAGAGTCCTGGCATTGTCACTGTCTGTGTCCCCTGGGTCCCTGGGGCTGGGGCAGGGAGAGGGGACCCCAGCACAGCCCCTCAGCGATCGATCCAGCCGCAGGCTGGGGCTGGCGGGGCTGTCACACCCATGGCTGGGATCCAGCGCTCCGTCGGGTCCCGGCTTGCCCGGCCGTGGAGGCAGGGCGGAGGGCGGCTGCCGTGGCCGCGGATGCCGGGACGGGGTGGGAGAGACGAGCCCCGACCTGTCCCTGCTGCCCGGCCCAGCCCACGCCCGGCTCGCCGGAATGGGGTCAGCCCCCCCCCAGCAAGCCCAAATCACCGCAGCAAAGCCGCCCTGGGAGAGGCTCCTGGATGGAGGTGGTGGGCGACAAGTCGGATGCTCAGGGCCATCCTGCTGTTGCCTCAAACTGAGCCCAGCGGGACTGGGGGGTTCATTGGTGAAGCCCGGGGATCCTGGTTCTGTGGCTGTCACCCACACTGGGCTCACACAGTGTTTACAGGGACCGTCTTTAAAGGGGTTAACTCGGCCCGCATTCCCGCTTGGCTCCTGTTCCTGTCACCCCACCAAGAGATCTCGCTCTGATTTGGGGGGTCAGGCCGGGCCATCTTTGCCCCCTGACAGGGTGAACCCCACAGTCCCCAGGCCGTGGGCATGGCCGTGTTGGGAGCTGGCGTTGGCTTTGCCAGGATGCAGAAGGGCTCGTCCCTCCTAACCCTGCCTGGGGGTCACCTGAGACCAGAGGTGTCCTTGGAGCCCGGGGACCGCTGGAACCCAGCGGTGTCACTGGTGGAGGTGGCCCCAGCCGTGTTTGTATCCCTGCTCCCCATGGCTGCCCCATGACCCCATCCCTGCCCTGTAACTGCCCCGTACCTTTGGGGGTCCCCCGGGGCACAGAGGGGCTGGGGGCTGAGACCTGGGGATCACGGGGGACAGAGGGACAGGAGGACACGGGGACACAGGAGACAGGGGGACACGGGACAGGGGATCATGGGGGACAGGGAGACAGGAGGACACGGGGACACGGGGAGAGAGGATCACGGGGGACAGGGGGACATGGGGATAGGGAGACAGGAGGACACGGGGACACGGGGAGAGAGGATCACGGGGGACAGGGGGACACGGGGACAGGGGGACACGGGGGACAGGGGTACACGGGCACAGGGGATCACTGGGACAAGGGATCACGGGGGACAGGGGGACACGGGGAACAGGGAGACACGGGGACAGGGGGACAGGGGGACACGGGGGACACGGGGAGAGGGGGACAGGGGGACACGGGAACACGGGATCACGGGGGACAGGGGGACACGGGGAACAGGGAGACACGGGGACAGGGGGACAGGGGGACACGGGGGACACGGAAACAGGGGACACGGGGGACAGGGGGACACGGGGACACGGGATCACGGGGGACAGGGGGACACGGGGGACACGGGGAAAGGGGGACAGGGGGACACGGGCGCGGGTCGGGCCCCGCGCAGCCCCGGCCCCCCCCCCCGGGACACCCCGGCGCGCGCGGGGATCCCCCCCCCCCCGCCCCCCCCCAGTCCCACGTGGGCGCGGCCAATGGGCGCGCGCCGCGGGGCGGGGCTCCGCAGGACACGCCCACTCCCGTGAGCGCGGGGCCAATGGGAGGGCGGGGCGGGGCCGAGCGGGGCGGGGCCAGGGCGCCGTGTAACAGATGCGGGCGGGGGGGGGGCACGTGGAGCGCGGGGGGGACGCGGGACCACCGGGACCGGCCGGACAGAGGGGACAGGGGGACAGCGGGACAGCCAGCCCCGCGGGGACTGACAGGCGGACAGGGCACGGCCAGCCCCGGGAGGCGACAGGGGACATCCAGCCCTGGGCGGGACAGACAGACGGACGAGGGACAGCCAGCTCTGGGAGGGGACAGGAGACAGACAGTCCCGGGGGGACAGACGGACAGCGGATAGTCAGCCCGGGGCGGGACAGACGGACAGGGGACAGCCAGCTCCGTGGGGGACGGCGGACAGCGGGCAGCTAGCCTCGGAGGGCACAGACAGACGGACAGGGGACAGCCAGTCCCAGGGAGGGACAGGAGGACAAGGACGGGCAGCTGGGGTCTTGGACAGGCAGTCGGGAGGACACGGGAACAGAGCCCAGCGCACGGACAGACGGACAAGGTGACGAGGGGGACGCTCACGCCCAGCGCCCCAGCCCCGGAGCGGGGCTGCGCGGAGCCTCCCGCAGCGGCTCCTCCGCCCGGCCGCGCACCGGGAGCCCGGCGGGGCGGCTCGGCGGCTGCTCCGCCGCCTTCCCCGGCCGGGGATGCAGCCCGGAGCCGCGGGCAGCCGGCGATCGAGACTCCGGGACACGGCGGCCCGACACCCACCCGGGGCCGCGAGTCCCCGAAGGTAACGGGGGGACCGGGCAGGGGAGGAGCAGGTTGGAGAGAGGGGGGGCTCCGGTGGCTGCGGGAGGGTTTATTCCCAGGGTTTTATTCCCAAGGGGCCTGGAGAGGGGGATCCCGCCGCAGGGATGTGTGGAGCCACTTGTGGTGACACGTTTGGCGGCGACAGGACGGTGACGACGCGACCTCTCCCTTTCTCCAGGGATTTGAAGCTGGGCCAAGCGATGGAAATGTCATTGTCGCGGCTCGGGGGCCCGGAGAAGTGAGTGGCTGGGACACCGGGGCACTGGGCTCTGCTCTGCAGCCGGACACCAGGACGGTCCCGAAAAACCAGCACAGCCCTGGGCAGAGCAGGCAGCAAGTGGGGTTTGTCACAGACTGCAAGGGCACAGGACAGTACCTGGGGGCCAGGAGTCTTCCCACCACCCTCTTGAGGCTTGGGACATCGGCCTCTCGACCAGACTCTGGCACCCATCTGAGCCTGATGAGGAGCTGGGGCTGTGTGTGAACCTATGCAGACCAGGAAGAAATACATTTTCCTGACTTTCCTTGCCTCTTGGCTCCTGCTTTTCCTCTTTGGAGGGGACCAGCTGCGCCGTTTCTCTTTCTTTTCCGGGAAGAAAGCCGAAGCCCGGAGGAACTGGCCCCGCTGGACAGATCGGTCCCTCCTCAAAAGCTTTGCAGACGCCGAGGAGCTGCCAAGGGATGGGGACCCTTCCCTGCTGTCCCCCTGGGAGCGGCGGGCGGCGTGGCTGAGCGTCTACAGGAGCAGCAGATGCCGGATGGAAACCTGCTTCGACTTCTCCAGGTGCGAGAAGCACGGCTTCAAAGTGTTCACCTACCCCCAGGAGCGGGGCCAGCCCGTCTCGGAGACCTACGGCAAAATCCTCAGCTCCATCGAGCGCTCCCGCTACCACACGGCGAACCCCGAGGAAGCCTGTCTGTTCATCCTCAGCATCGACACGCTGGACCGCGACCACCTCTCGGGCCAGTACGTCCAGAACGTGGATGAGAAAATCCGCAGCTTCCCGCTCTGGAATGGCGGCCGGAACCACCTCATCTTCAACCTCTACTCAGGCACCTGGCCCGACTACGCCGGCGACCTGGGCTTCGACATCGGCCAGGCCATCCTGGCCAAAGCCAGCTTTGACACCGAGAGCTTCCGGCCCGGCTTCGACGTCTCCATCCCTCTCTTCTCCAAGGACCACCCGCAGCGTGGCAGGGACAGGGGGTGGTTGCACCAGGACTCGGTGCCCCCCAAAAAGAAATACCTGTTGGTGTTCAAGGGGAAGCGGTACCTGACCGGCATCGGCTCCAGCACCCGCAACGCGCTGCACCACATCCACAACGGGAAGGACATCATCTCCCTCACCACCTGCAAGCACGGCAAGGACTGGGAGAAGCACAAGGACACGCGCTGTGACAAGGATAACATCGACTATGAAAGGTGAGTCAGAGATGGGGCGCGAAAGGAGGGTCTGGGGCGGCGGGACACCCCACAAATGTTCCTGCCTGTCTGCGGGGCGCAGCCGTGACTGTCTGTGGTGGCTGGACCTCCAGAGAGGGAAGTTTTGGGCTCTCCTGAAATGGATGAGGGTTTCATTGCACAGTGGGGAGTGAGGCGCTGACTGCTCAGGGTTTTCCTGCTCTGTATTAAAGTTGGAGTAATCTGGCGAGAGCGGCTCTTATCTGCAATCGCTGCCACTGCCTCTAATACGATTTCCCTTTTTCCGAACGCTGATGAATGACGCTTTTCTTCTCCCCCCTCCCGCTCTCCCCCAACATAAACGTTTCTCTTGGAGATGAGCCCGAAACATCCCCCCCTGACTGGCTCCACTGAAAATCCCACAAAAGTGGCGGGTCTGTGGGCGTCCCAGTGTGGGCAGCCCCGAGCTTAATTGGTGGTGGTGGGTGGGGGTCCCCTTGTGTCCCCCATCACAAATGGGCACGGTGGCAGCAGCGTGTGATGGACACACTGGTGGAAAAATTGGAGGGACAAAGTTCTGTGAGTTTGGGGGTTCCATGCTGCAGGGACACACACCAGCTCCTCACCTCCCCATCCCATCACCAGTTGCCCAGTCCAGGGCTGGTAAACACAGACCCCATCCCACAGACAATGGGCAGGTCCCCATCCCACTGCCTGGGGACATCCCCAGGACACCCGGCTGGAGAGCAGATGGGGAGAGGCCACGTTGGGCATCATCCTCAAAGCGTCTTAGGAGGTGCTGGGAGGTAAAAGTGGAACTGGGGTGCTGGCACTGGGATTAGCCAGGGCTTTGGGATGGGTCAGACACCACATGGCCCTGTCTGGAGGGTGCCACCAGCCCAGCAGGGTCAGCACTTGCAGCAAAGTCTTTTTGAGATGGGGCATCGCAGGACAATGGGGTTGGCAGGACAGGGGGCCCAGGGTCAGCCCCACCCTGTGCCAAGGGGCATCGGGATGAGAATTCCCCCCACCCGCCCACCCAGGTAATCTCCTAATGCTGTTTGCAAATACAGGGAGATTTACACCTCTCCCAGGACGGCTTTGGGCAGCGGATCGATGGGGAACACGTGGCACAGGGCAGCGTGCTCCTGTGTGACCCTGAGCCACCCTGCTCATCCCTGTGGGACACCGGGCAAAAAACCACCATCATCTCCATCAGAGCCAGCTCTGCCCAACCTCCCGCAGGGATCGATGCCCTCCTGCCCTGGGAGACGTTCCCAGACTGGGACAGGGGACAGGCCAGCGGGGAGGGGACAAAGTGATACCCCAACAGCCCCGTTCACCCGGTGTGTTGGTGCTGTCGCGGTGGCGGCAGCTCGGGGAGCAGAGCAAGGCCTTGCAGGGGGTTCCATCACCCTCCTCATGCCCCAGGGGCTGCCCCAAACAATCCGGTTCTGTGCTGGGATAAAGGGCGGCTTGTGGCAGCGCTGCGGAGCGGCCGTGCTGCCCCGCGTCCGGAGCAGCCAGAGCGGGCTGGGAGAGGCTCCGTGGAGCCGCCGGTGCCGGTGGCACCGTGCCTGCCCGGAGCCGCGGAGGGGCCGGGCGAAGGGAGCGCGGCGGGCGCCCGTCCCGGCTCCTGACAAAACAAGGAAGCCCTGACGGCGATTGCCCGGAAACCGCAGCGCGTCAGGAGCGAAGTATTTCCATCGGGAGGCTTCGGCCCCGCAGCCCGGCCGGCGCCAGCCTCCCCGCGGCTCCGCGGCTGAGGCGAGGGGAAGCTGCCCCCGGGACGCGTCCCGCTGCTCAGCCAGCCCCGGCAGGGTTCGGGGTCCCCGAGGAACGGTGGCAGCAGGGTCTGGCCGCGGGGATGTGGCTGTCGCTGCTGTGGTTTCATGAGAGGGGTCTGGGCACTGTCACCCTTCCCGTTGCCCGGCCAGGAGTTTGGGTGTTAACGAGTCAAGGGTTTTGGCATCCTTTGGAGACATTGGGGAGGTTCATCCAGAGGCGGACTTTATTGTAAAACTCTGTGCCTTGGCATCGGGGCTGATTTCCCACATCCCAGAGTGCTCCAGCACCCACGGAGGTGACATCCTCAATTCCCAGCCTGGCATCAGCACCACGTTCCCACCGCAGGGACACCCTTCCTCCTGGGGACCAACACATTTCAAGGGCGCTTTTTGGCCTCCCACCCACCCGGCTGGACCATGCGAGTCCCCCTCAGCCCATCCAGGCCCGGCTGCCCCTCCCCGCGGGCAGGAACAGACAGGGTCTGTCCCGACCTAAAGTCAATATTGGATTTTCCGGCGCGGCCACAGGGACCCGGCAGCGGCCGAGCCTCTCCCCAGCACGGCACAGAAGGGGCTTTGACAGCCCCACGGGCAAGCCCGGCCGGGGGCCCGCGCTGTCGGCACCCATTGATTCCCCCCCCGAACGCTGCCAGGGCAGGCAGGGCTGGTCCTGCCCAGCAAGTCTGGGCACGGCACAGGAGTCGCTGCAGTTTCGGGCTCGGGGGTGCGGGTGGTGGCCTTGCGTGGGGTGTCATTGCTGGAGGGTGGGAGGAGCTGGGTCGTGCCTTCTTTAAGGGGTGCCCAGGTACATCCCTTCATCACCCAGGACATCTCTGCTACCACAAAACCAGGGATGTTCAAAGCCAAACTCAGTCCAAACCGATCCTAACACTGCCGTGGGCTGGCTCCACACCCGCCAGGTGCCAGCAGCATCCCCCGGATGCTCACAGGGGGGAGGGGGCCATGCCTGACCCCCACCCCGTCTCCCACCCCAGGTTTGACTACCAGGAGCTGCTGCACAACTCCACCTTCTGCATCGTGCCCCGGGGCAGGCGCTTGGGCTCCTTCCGCTTCCTCGAGGCTCTGCAGGTACAGGGTGGGCAGGGGGACAGGGGACCCCCTCACTGGGGTCTGGGGGCTCTGTCCCAGCCTGTGGGGTCCCTCCACAGGCCGCCTGCATCCCGGTGCTGCTGAGTGATGGCTGGGAGCTGCCCTTTGCCGAGGCCATCGACTGGGGCAAAGCTGCTGTCGTGGGCAGTGAGAGGCTCCTGCTGCAGGTACCGCATCCAGATCCTGCCCCACACCAGGCACGAGACCCCCAATCCTAATGCCAGTGGAGCCCCCAGCCAAGTCTGGGGGTGAACCCCTCACAGCGAGCCTGGCAGTCCTCCTGGGGGCAGATCCAGCCTGGAATGGGGGTTCCGTTCCAGCTGCAGCCCTGGGGCGCTGTTCACCTCGGGGGGAAGGTGGGGGAGTGTCCTTCCAGACACAAACCCTTGGGAATCCTGAGCCCGATCCTGTTCCAGGGAGAGGAGGTGAAGCACCGCAGGGGGATGGTGGCACCACATCCTTGGGCAGGGGCCATCCCTTGGGATAGTTGGAGGTGGCAGAGGCAAGGAGCCCTGCTGGGGGGCAGCTGAGTGAGGACCCCGCTGCTCCACCCCACACAGATCCCCTCCGCCGTGCGCTGCATCCACCCCGAGCGCGTGCTGGCTTTCCAGCAGCAGACCCAGTTCCTGTGGGATGCCTACTTCTCCTCCGTGGACAAGATCGTGCACACCACGCTGGAGGTGAGCCCCCCACCCCGAGTCCCCCTCCCCAGTTGCCAGGGTCACCGCCGGGGTGCTGGGAGCATCACTCGGGCCTCTGGCAGATCATCAAGGACCGGCTGTCTCCACACCGCTCCCGCTCCCGCTTCCTCTGGAACGCGCTGCCCGGGGGGCTCCTGGTCCTGCCTGACTTCTCCACCCACCTCGGGGATTTTCCCTTCTACTACCTGCAGCACGGTAGGATCCTGCCTGCCCCGGCTGAGCACGGCAGGCTCGGGGCGTGCCACACCACCTGTCCTTTCCCACCCTTTTTTCAGGCTACAGCCCCTCCAAGAAGTTCACAGCTTTCATCCGGGCGGCCTCGCAAGCAGGGTCCCTGTCCCAGCCCATCCTCAGGCTCATCCAAGCCGTCTCAGGATCCCAGTACTGTGCCCAGGTGGGAGGAGCTGAGTCCCGCCTCACTCAGGGCAGCTCCCAGGGATCCTGCGGGATAAATGGGGCCGGGCCCTGTGCATCGGGAAGGGGATGGGTGGGTTTAGGGATGAGAGGAGGTGGCTGACAGTGTCACCTTTGGGTAGGCAGAGCTGCGTCCCCAGCCCTTCGGGGTGGAGGTGGGACCACCTGGGGGTTTATCCTGGTCCACACTGCCATGAGATGGTTTTGGGATGGTCTGGGCTGGAGCAGGGAACCCAGAAAACTCCTCCGGACACACCTGTCCTCCCCCTTGCAGATCGTGGTGCTCTGGAGCTGCGAGAAGCCACCACCCCCGAGCGGGAAATGGCCCCAGACCACGGTGCCTCTGACCATCATCCAGGGCAGGAGGCAGGTGAGAGGGGCAGGCAGGGAGCTGGGGCACGGGCAGGGAGCCGGAGCAGCCACCCACGGCACAGCCCAACCTGCCTGTCCTCCCTGCATAGCTCAGCGACCGCTTCTTCCCCTTCGAGGCCATCCAGACGGACGCGGTGCTGAGCCTGGACGAGGACACCAGTCTCTCCACCAGCGAGGTGAGGCCGTGCTCCCGGGTCCCTCGGGTGCTCAGTGGTCACCACAAGGCTGTCCCCATGTCCCGCATCCTCCAGGGGCAGCGGTGATCCCCTCCCGCAGCTCCCCGCGGGCGGTGACACCGCAGAGGGTGACACCGCAGCGGGTGACGTTGCAGTGGGTGACACCGCAGAGGGTGACACCGCAGTGGGTGACACCGCAGTGGGTGACACTGCAGTGGGTGACACTGCAGTGGGTGACACCGCAGAGGGTGACACCGCAGTGGGTGACACTGCAGTGGGTGACACCGCAGAGGGTGACACCGCAGAGGGTGACACCGCAGTGGGTGACGCTGCAGTGGGTGACACCGCAGCAGGTGATGCTGCAGTGGGTGACACTGCAGTGGGTGACACCGTGCCCATCCTGTGCCAGGTGGACTTTGCCTTCTTGGTGTGGCGCAGCTTCCCTGAGCGTATCGTGGGCTTCCCCACGCAGAGCCACTTCTGGGACCCCAAGCAGGGGCGTTGGGGCTACACCTCCAGATGGACCAACGAGCTCTCCATCGTCCTCACCGCTGCCGCCTTCTACCACCGGTACCCGGCCGGGGCGGGGCTGGTGGGGCCGGGGGGCTCGGCCACATCCTGCCCCTCACCCCACTCTTCCCCCAGGTACTACCACAGCCTCTTCACCGAGTACCTGCCCGCGGGGCTGCGGGAGCTGGTGGATGGGCTGGCCGCCTGCGAGGACATCCTGATGAATGTCCTGGTGGCCGCTGTCACCAAGCTACCACCCATCAAGGTGACCCAGCGGAAGCAGCACAAGGAGCTGGTGGCCCAGCAGGCAGAGTGCAGGGATGGGGCTGCGGGGACCCCCCCGCCCGGGCAGCGGAGCCCCTCAGCCCTGCACTCTGCTCCTGCCGAGGTGAAGGGCACGGCCGGCAGCCGGCCTTTCTCCCAGCAGCAGGACTGCCTCAACCAGTTGGCCGACTGGTTTGGCTACATGCCCCTGGTGTCCTCCCAGCTGCGCCTCGACCCCGTCCTCTTCAAGGACCAGGTCTCCGTCCTGCGCAAGAAATACCCAAGCTTGGAGAAGCCGTGAGGCTGCCGGGGTCGGGGCCGGCTCCGGGTGCCCCGTTCCCGGGGCACAGAGCCCTGCGGGAGCAGGCGGCCGCTGCTGACGGGGTTTTACTCGTTATTGGGTTTTACCAGTGCAATAAAGGAGGGTGGAGAGGTAGGATCCGGATGGTGGCTGTGGGATGTGGGGGGAGCACAAGGAGCACCAGCTTTTGGGTGCTCCAACACTTCTGCCATCGGCACGCTGGGAATAACCCGGGCAGGCTCCCTCAGCCCTGCGGGGAGGGCGAGTCCTTCACCTTCCCGAGGGCAAACAGAGCAGCGATAAGAGGTGTGTGTGACCTCCCTCCCTCGCTCCAGCTGGGTCCCCTGCAGTCCCTGGGCAGCCCAGCACCCCATTGCCTCGCAGCGCTCCCCGGAGAAGGGAAGAGGGGTGTTTCAGCTGCCTTTCCTCCCAGCTGAATAGAAATAGGGAATATTAGGTGCTTGGCCTCCAACAGCCGCTCTCAGGCTGCCACAGCCCCGGGTCTGCCCTTGGCTCCTGCAAATAGCGGAGATAACACCCAGACCCAACATCCCCCCACGCACCCCGTGTGCTCTGCTTTATTTCCCACACATAAAAAGTCCCCCCGGGACGCGAGGGCGGGAGTCAGTCGCGGGGGGGCTGGCATTCCCGGCAGTCCCGCATCTCCTCGGAGTAGCTCTCCACCTGGATGGTGGTGGTGTGGAAGCGGAAGGCGCCCTGCAGCTGGGAGCTGGCCTCCTCCAGCACCTCCTGCGCGCTGGCAGCCGCGTCTGCGAGGAGAGGATTTGGGGATGTCGGGGTGCGGGGGAACCCCGACCCTCCCCAGCCAACATTGTGACACTCACTGATGGCGATGTGCACCGAGAGCAGCGGCTGTGCCGCCGTCAGCGCCCAGATGTGGAGGCTGTGCACGGCCTCCACGCCCCGCACCGCCAGCAGCGTCTCCCGCACCGCGTTGAAATCCATCCCTTTGGGGGTCCCTGCGGAGGCAGAGCCGCGGGAGCTGCAGGGACGGGGCCCACGGCACCCACGGGTGACCCCGTGGCCCAGTCCCCCTCCCCGGTGGGTCCCTACCCTCCATGAGGACGAGGAGGACGTCGCGGAGGATGGTCAGCGTCGTCCCCAGCACCAGTGCGGAGAAGAGGAAGGTGCAGATGGGATCCACGTACTTGTACTCAGGCTGGAGGGGGTGGGGGGGGTGAGGCCCCTCCAGCACCATCACCTCACCCCAAATCCCCATTGGGACCGGTAGGCTGGGCACACAGTCCTCTCTGTCTCTCCCTGTGCCTGGCCACAGCTGTCTGGAGCTGCTGTCCCCATGTCCCCAGCACCTCCTTTGCCCCCAGCACCCCCTTTGCCCGCAGTACCACCCAAACCTTGAAGAAGATGATGTAGGAGGCGATGAGGACGCCGACGCTCTGCAGCAGGTCCCCCACGACGTGGACGAAGGCGGCACGGACGCTGGCGTTGGGCTGCTCGCCGGCTGCCCCGTGGCTGTGCCCGTGCCCCGTCTGGTGCAGAGCCACCCCCATCCTGCGGGCAGGGCACTGGTGACACCCCAGGGGCCACCAGGCTCAGGGAGGGGACACCCTGGGAGGGCGAGAGCCACGCGGCCGTACGTACACGAGGTTGACGGCCACGGCGCAGGCGGAGGTGATGAGCATGACCCCACCCTCGATGTCATAGTCCCCCGAGAGCAGGCGCTGGGCCCCCAGGTAGACCAGGACCCCTGTGACCACCCAGATGGAGAGCACGGAGAGCAGGGCCCCCAGGATCTCTGTGGAGAGACCCCACCCCACACTGCTGCCTCACTGCCGGGCCATTCCGAGCACCATTCCCGGCTCCCCGGCAGTGCTGGGACAGTGGGGACCCCTGGCACTCATTCCCAGGGATGCTCCTTGCACAGGGCTGGCGGCGCCTCTGCCTTGCCCTGCTCATGGTGCCAGGACTTTTCCAGGGCTCCCCAGGTCCCTCAGGGCACCCCAGAGCACCTGGTCCCCATGGGGAGGGCACCCCGGGCTGGTGCCACCGCTTACCTGCCCGGTGCCACCCGAAGTTCATGGTTTTGGTGGGGGGGCGTGAGGACACCCAGAGCGCAAAGAGGCTGATCATGATGCTGGCAAAGTCCGTCAGGAGGTGGGCAGCGTCCGTCAGGATGGCCAGACTGTGCGCCAGGTACCCGCCTGAGGACACAGGACATCGGGGGGACATTGGGGGGACATGGCAGGGGTCCTGCCCCGAGCTGGGCACAGATCAGCTCATCCCGTGCCACAGTGGGGTCCCACTGGGTGTTTTGAGCCACAGAAGGCCAACAGGAAGCTCTGGCCGCACCCACAGCAGGGAATCAGGACAAGAGGGGCTCTGGGCAGCCACTCGGAGTGACCCCACAGCGATCACCCCACTGGACCCTGCACCCAGCACTCACCCACGGCTTCCCCCACCATGAAGAAGAGGCAGATGCCAGCGGCCAGGTAGAGCTTCCTGCGTGCCCGCTGCTGCTGGCCGGGGTGGCCGTCGGCCCCCCGCGTGTGGCAGTGCTGGCCACGCCGCGTCCCCAGCTCCAGGGCGGGCGCCTGTCCCTGCACCGAGCTGTGCCCGTCCTTTTGCGCAGCCCCCACATAGAACCTGCCGGGCAAAGGGGTGGCTGGGGCTGGGCTTTGGGGAGCGGGTTGGACCCTGAATGCTCCCCCCAGCCCCTTCCCCGGCCAGACCCCACTCAGGAGCCCCACGGCAAAGAGGGGATACGACATCCGCACCCCCCCGGGCACCCCCGTACCCGCCTGCGCCCTCGCTCAGGAGGTGCCGTTTCTCGTCGCCGGCTGCCATCCTCCTCCGGGTCGGGAGGTCGGCCTGGTGACCCCGGCGTGTGGCCGGCGCTGGTGGCAGCCGGTGGCCTCGGCTCGTGTGAAGAGCCGGGATTCGTGTGCAAATCCCGGCTGGAGGAGGGACGGCCAAGCCGGCTGCAAAGCGCCCGCGGAGCCTGCCCCGGGCTGGGCCCCCTCGCCCGCCACTCGGGGGGCTGCTGGTGTGGGGGGATTGCCCTGGGACCCCCCCATAGCGTCCCCAGGAGCTGCACACCCGGGCATGGCTGCAGCCCCCGCGGCAGAGGGGACGGAACATCCCCGTGTCCCCTCCAAAGGCACACGGTGACCGCCCCCCTCCCCGCCTTGGGGAGCCCTCAGACTCCCCAGTTTAGATCCAGCCATGTGATGGATAAGCCTGGAGCCCGATCCCCCCTTCCACAGCCGGGACTCCTGCCCCCCGCCCCGGGTGAGCGGCGTTAATTGCCCTGGGGCTAATTGCGCTTGTGGCCCAGCTCTGGGTGCTGCCTCAGTTTCCCCCTTGGTCCCCGCTGAGCCGGACTTGTGTTTTTGCGGGAGAAAAGCGTTTACGGGGTACTTTTGCATTTAGGATGTAATTTTTGCATTTATGGTGTATTTTTGCATCCAAGGTGTATTTTTGAGCTCAGTCTGCAGCAAACCAGCAGCTCGATGCCAAGACCATCCCCATTTCGGGGGCTGGCCCAGCCTGGAGCATCCTCAGCCCCTCTGTAACACATCCCCAACCCCGAGCGGGCTCTGGACAGGGCATCCCCCCACCAGGAGACAAATCCTGCCGGGTGCCGACCTGTTACATCCCGGGCAGGCGGCCAGGAGCTGCTGCCAGCACTGCCAGAGGTGCTAATGAGGCTGGAAATTAAGAGTTGGACCGACCGGACTCTTGGACCGGCGCTGGCAGGGACACCGGTGATGGCACCAGCCTGGCAAGCCCAGTCTCACCCCCGTGCCCACCGCGGGGCTGGAAAGCCGAGAGCGAGAGGCGAGGAAGAAAGAACCACGCAAAGCACCGGTTTTCTTTACAAAATACACAAATTTCAAATCCGTGACAATTATATACAAAACAAGGGAATTACAAAACGTGCGGAATTGTCCTATTTGCACCCGTATAGAAAAGTGTCCTGTGCTGGAGCAGGCGCCGGCTCGCCAGGCTGCCGGTCCCTGCCGTGTGTCCCCCCCATCCCGAATCCGTCGCCGGACATCCTGTGCCCAGGGGCGTTTCTCCCGCGCCGGCAACGTTGCTGTGGCTACAGGGAAGCTGCCGAGGGAGAGGATGGGGTGATCAAGGAGGGTCTAAGCCCCCAAAGCTCCCCCACGGGTGCTTGAGGGTGCTGGGCAGGTGGGTTCAGCCCTGCCCCTTACCCATCACCGTCCTCTCGGGCGCTGAGTTCTCTTCCACCTCTTCTTCCTCCCCATCAAAGTACTCCTCATCTTCCTCTGCTGCAAACAAGTGGCCAAAGGTCACCAGGGGCCACCAGGAACAGCAAATAGTGTCACTAGGTGGGTGGGAGTCGGTAAAGGAGCACTGGGGGCTGAATTACCGGGGTCGAAGTCCAAGGCGTGGACGGCCTCGGTGAGGTGGTCCAGGCTCACGGAGAAGGCGTCCATGCTCTCATATCCCTGCTCGATCTTGTCCAGGCGACCGCCCTTGGAGGCCTCCACGATCCTGGGCAGGGAGAGCATGGATGTGTGTGTCCCTGTCCCCTCGCTGAGCGGGGGGAGCGTGGGGCACCAGGGCAGGGGGTCAGGGCATCCCCCCACTCGCCAAATCCTGCCCGTGGGGCTTGGATCATGGAAATTTCCCCAGTCTGAGCACTTACGTTTTGATGAGCTGCTTGGCATTCTGTGGAGAGGGAGAAGGGGAAGGAGGAGATGAGTGAAGCCGCACACAGTGTCACCCCCATGGGGGCACCAGCGGGGAGGGGGAAGGTTTGGGGGTCTCACCATGAGGAAGGCAGCCCCCCCGGTCTCCTCGGCTGCCTGGATGGCTGTCTCCACCAGCCGGCTCGACTTCTCCAGCTGCTCCTTGTACTGGCAGATGAGGCTCTGGATGAAGGCAGTCTTGTCCGCCTGCTCCTGAGAGATGCGCTGCAGCAGCTCCGCCTTCTTCTCCTCCAGCAGCGCTGCCAGGGCGTCAAAGCGAGCACAGAGCGCCCGCTTGGCCGCCTCGCTGTTCTCCTGCGGGGACAAGGGATGCCACCTCTGTGTCCCTCCAGCACCTGCAACATCCCAAGGGCTTCCCATCTCCATGGGCTCTACCCCACTCCCGACCATCCCCAGCTAAGCTTTCACCCCCGGGTTTTTGTGGGGCTCCTTTTCCCCCTTTCCTCACCTCGGTGCTCTGGCAGGAGTCCTCCAGCTGGGAGATGATAGTCTGGATCCGGTCATTCCCCGCCACGAGCATGGAGATGCAGTTGTTCAGCTCAGTCTGGTGAGGGCAGGTAGAAGAAATTTTAACTCCTTTGGAGAGGAGAACTCCCATCCCAACGCAGGGACAGGCTGGGCATTGCTTGTCCCCAGCTCTGCTCCCCCACACCCCTCACCAGCCACAGCTGCTCTAAATATAGTCTGTCTCCTGGGCGAAGTCACCCGGGGGCTATTAATACCCCGTGAGCCAGTCCCGCTGTTATTTGTGACTGTCCTGGCTCAGCACATCGCCCCGGCCCAGCCGTGTCTCCCGCAGCCCCCCCGGGTCCCCCCCACGGCACCTTCTGTCCCTGGAAGACGGTTTGCAGTGGGGCCACCTCGCAGTCCTTGTGGGCGCCGAACACTTTGCACATGGAGCAGGTGGGGACCTCTCAGGTGACGCAGTAGATGTTGATCCGCTCGTCCTCGTGCTCCTTGCACATGGGGTGCTCCCCCTTTTTCAGTGGCCTGCTGGAGAGGGTGGCACGGCCACGGTGACGTCCCCGTCACGGTGACATCCCCACCAGGGCGATGTCCCTGCTGCAGGGACACCCCTGCCACGATGGTGTCCCCACTGCAGAATCACCCCCAGGGTGGTGACACCCCCACTGATGCTGCACAGTCACCCCAAAATCAGGTCCCCAGGAAAGAGGCCAGATCCTGGCATAACCCCACAACTGCTCCTTGGGGAACCACCAACCTCTGTGCCTGTGTAAACCCCAGTATGTCCCAGTTTAAACCACCGTGGTGCTGGGCATGGCAGTGGGTGGCGCTGGAGACGGGGGGGGCTGCGGTCCAGAGGCGCTGCACCAGTGCCTAATTTTAGCCTCGTGCTGCCCGGATTTATCGTCACCCGTCGTGTGACCGGGGTGGGGGCACCCAGAAACCCCCGGGGGGTCCCGGACGGGGGCTGCAGCTCAGTTGTCCCATCGACAGCAAGGAGGGACATGGGCACAAGCCAACCCTCTGAAGCAGGAACAGGGCTGGGCCCCCCGGACCCCCCGGCAGCCGCGGACACCTGCCACGTGCCATCGTCCCCGTCCCCATGGCTCTCACACAATATTTACAGTGGTTCAGGGAATTTGGCCGGGGCCACTGCTCTGTCTTGAGAGCCTCTGACCCCTCTGTCCCCCCCCAGCCCCATCCTTGTACCCACTGGGGCCCCCCCAAACTGTCCCTCTGCCCCTTATCAGCCTCAGTGCCTGTTGTCATGAGCAGAGCCTGGATTTGTTCCCCACACCTCTTATCTCCCACCGAGTGTTCCAGCAAGAGCTTTTGGGGGGCAGCAGGACGTGCCCAGCTGCCACCAACCCCCCCAGGGACCCGCCATCCCCCTGAGACAGCCAGAGGCACAAACTGCTCTGGACAGGAGGGAGAACTGGGTGGGGGGAGGAAGTTTTGGGTCACAGGAGGAAGATTTTGGCTGAGGGAAGAAGGTTTGAGTGAGGAAAAGATTTGAATCAGGGGTCATTGAGCCAGCAGGAAGACCCCCAGGTGTAATCTCTTGGGGTCTCAGTGCTGGAGCTGGGGCACGGGAAGGGCGGCATCCCCACATCCCCATATCCCCCTGTCCCCCGCAGCCCCGGCTGCCCGTGCCCACCTGGAGCACTCCTGCTTGTAGATGTCGATGATGTTCTCCACCAGCAGGTTCCTCTGCAGCCCGTAGACGCCGTGGCGGTCCAGCAGCACCTCGTGGCGGCACGAGGGGCACCGGAACCGGCCCCCCGAAATCAAACTGCCCCGGCTCTGCCAGTACGGGTTGGCGGCCTGGGAGGGGAAGACGAACATCAGGGGGTCCCTCAGTGTCCCCACAAACATCCCAGTGCCCCCCAGCCCGGGCGTGGGGATGGAATGGGCACGGGGACCCTGCCTCACCTGGAAGACGTCGTTGGCGCACTTGCGGCAAAGGTTGTGCTGGCAGGGCAGGATCACCACGGGCTTGCTGAACATCTCCAGGCAGATGGGACAGATGAGCTGCTTCTCCAGGCTCTCCATGGGGCTGCCATCCTGCAGGATGCCGGCTTGGAAATCCATGGGCTCGTCAGGGCTCTCCTCTCACCGCTCTCGCTGCCGGCGCCCCTCGCCCCGCTATTTATAAGGCGCTCGCTGGTCATGCGGATCCCAATCCCGATGCGGTGCCGTGGTGTCGGGTGTCCGGGGACAGCACCTGTCACACGGTGGTGAACCATCGGGAAGGGCGAGTAAACAAGATGGGCACAGCCTGTCCAGGAGGCCCTGCCCGCCCGTGCCGTGGACATGCCTAAACCGGAGCTGCGGGGTAAACAGGGCCACGCGCTGCCCCGTGGCCAAATGGCTGCATGCCCTGGGAGCAGCACGGCCTGGGGCTGGACCCCAAAACAGCATCAGGGTGGGGACAAGGAGGGGCAAAAACCAGCCCCGTGGTCATTAGGACATTGTGATGGTTCCAGAAATCAAGCAGAGCTGGGCCAGCTGCAGCAGGGGGTGGCTTATCCAGAGTTTGTCCCTTTCCCCACCCAAAACATGACCAGTTCTGGGGTGCAAACACACCTCGCCAGTGGCTCCCTGTGTGCTTGGAGGGGAGAGGCAGCTCTGGGGAGACGCAGCCCCTGTCCCTGGCACATGCAACAGGGTGCCCCCTCCCCAGGCAGGGGCTGGGGGCTCCTCTGTGTCCCCAAACACAGTGGGGGCTGCTCAGGCTGTTCCCCACACCGGTGTCACGGCCATGACCCAGCTGGCTCCGCTGCTGGGGTTCAAAACCTGACCCAGAAACGCTTGAGGGGGCAGAGGGTGAGCACAGCCCTCGCTGAAAACAGCCCCGGACATGATGCCCAGCCGGCTGGCCAAGGGTCAGTGCTGGCCAGAGGGAGAGCTGTCAGCACGGGCAGCTGCACCGCCAGGGTAACTCTACCCTTGCCACAGATGGGTCACGGCAGGGAGACAGGCTGGGGCCTGCTGCAGTGACCACAGCGACTGCAGGCAGGAGGGGGGGCAGGGGTGTGTGGGCACACAGGTGTAGGTGTGCAGGGATGCAGGGATGCAGGATGCACAGGTGCATGGATACACGTGCGCATGGATGCACAGGCACACGGCGTCGGGGTGCACTGACCCCCTCCTCTCCCCAGGCCTCCCCCCACAGCTGTTTCGGGGCTCCTTCCGCCCCGGCTCACGTGTGGAGCAAGTGACTGAGCCGGGACCTGCCAAGCACATCTTGCAAAATTGTTCCTGTTCTGGCCCCTGCGGCTCTGCCAGGCGCTGGCAGGGGAACAGGGCTGGCTGGGCACCGGGGAGGGCAGAGCAGGGGTCCGACACTGACCAGACCCAGACACGACCTGGCCCTGCCCAGGGTGACATTGATTAACTAATTGCTTCTGGACTCGATTAAAGGGATTCACAGGAATGGAGGGGTTGTAATGCCCTAAGCAGCTTTCCGAACCCACAAGGGGCTCATTGGCCCCTAATTGGCTTGGGACAGCTTAGGCAGGACCCAGGGCACTAATCACCCCCGGGATCCTTCCCAATTAACCCTGGAGAGCCCACTCTCCAGGGAATGAATCTCCCTCTCCTTGGTCTTTGCGGGGCCCTGAGCAGTGGGTGGCCCTGGCTTCTCCCAAAATGTCCCTGTGATAGCTTTGCAATGGTTGAGGAGACAGCAGGACCTGTGACAGGAGCCCTGTGCCCCCAGCTCCTGGACATGGGGCGCACTTCCAGCCCTGCAGCCTGGCGAGGAAAGGGGCACAGAACAGGGAACAGAGAGGGGCGGCAGCTCTTGTGTCACCGCCACACAAAGCCAGAGCACAACCAAGGGTGTGAGGGGCTGTAGTGATTTTTTCTGGCCACCAAGCAATAAATCATAGAGTCCCGGAACCGTTTGTTTTGGAAGGACCTTAAAGCCCATCCCAATCCACCCCTGCCACGGGCAGCGACACCTTCCCCTATCCCAGGCTGCTCCAGCCTGGCCGTGGGCACTTCCAGGGGCACCCACAGCTTCTCCAGCCAACCTGCGCCAGGACCCCCTCACCCTCGCAGGAAACAATTCCTTCCTGATTAATAACCAGAAATGTAAGTAATTAATTAATTGATTAATTAACATCATTAAACGCCCTCCGCGCTCGCCCCGCCCCGCCGCCCCAGCTGGCCAATCACAGGGCGCTGCGCCCGGAGGGGGCGTGGCCGCGGGGTGGGCGTGGCGCGGTGGGCGTGGCCGCGGCTGAGGAAGGCGGGCGGGCGGAGCGCAGCCCTAAGATGGCGGCCGGGCGGCGGCGGCGGCGGCGCTGAGGTAACGCGGCTTCTCCCGGCCCGGGGGCGGCCTCGCATTGCCCCCGGCGGGTTGTAGCGGGGCGGGATCCGCTCTGCAGGTTGGGGGGGGGGCTCAGTACGCACTGCGGCGGGCAGGGCCCAGCGGGCTGGCATCGTCCCCCCATCTGGGGCGAGCGGTGCGCCGGTGCTTCCCTTCACCACCGCAGGTGGGGGCCCCGCGCGGCCGCCCCGAGTAGGAGGGGGGCATTTGTATTATCTCTGTTATCTCTATTATTTATATATTTGTATTATTCCATAATTGCCGCCGTTAAGGAGGCGGGCGGCGCTTCCCGGGCCCGCGGGAGCGAGCGGCGGCCCCGGCCCGGTGTCCGCTCGGCTGGGCCCGGCTCCGGCAGCGCCCGGGCAGCGCCGCGGGCCGGGGCAGGGCCGGGGGCGGCCCCGGGGCTCGGCGCGGTGGCACGGCCGCGGTGACAGCCGGCTCCCGACACGGGGGGGGACGTTCCGTGCCCGCTTGGAACCCGGTGTGCCCGTGTTTGAGTAACGCAGCGCAGTGTTTTCCTCCGGAGTTATTCGGCCGCTGGTGAAATTACAGATCCTGCCCTTGTTGGCCCATCGGATCTCAGTGTTCAGGCTCTGATCTGAAGTTGCAGCCCCGCTACAGGTGCAGCCTCGGGCCATCCCGTGAGTGGATTCTCCTGGTAACGCGTTTCTCACACACGTCACATCTTGGTTCAAAACCTTACTGCAAATGTGTGTCACACAGCTTTGCTGAAAGGTTAAAATATCTCTGTAGCATTGCCTGAGACTGATGATACCTTTTTTCTCTCTCTTTTTCTTTTTTTTTTTCTTTTTTTTTTCTTAAAAAAAAAAAAATTGCCTAAAGCAGTGGAAATACTTGAAAGCTTCTTACTAAAAACAGGCGTTTGTTTCAATGTGGTCCTTATTGCCTGGTTTACTGACATAAAGAGAATTACCTTTATCACTGGCTGTCTTAAAGCTATTGTAGTTCTGATCTACCAGTGTGATTTTACTTATTTATTTATTTATTTACTTTTGGTTTTGCGTTTCATTCTGTTTGACCAGTGATCCTTCGCTAGCCAGGCTTTTTTTTTTTTTTTTTTTAATTTATTCCTGTCTCTAGTCAGTGTCCCGTTTTGGTTTGGTTGTGTGAAGGTGGTGCTGGTGTTTGGTTTGTAATCTTGTAGGGCAGCGTGCAGGGACGGTCATAAATCTGCAGCAGGGTTTGGTGGCTTTTTTTTTTTTTTTTTTTTTTTTTGTGTGTGTGTCTCTCTCTCTCTCTCTCTGTTTTACTTTCAGAGCAATAACTTAACTTTTGTCCTTGCTCTGTTGAGCAAAAGTGAAAGTTAGATGCTGGGTGCAAACTTCTGCAATCAGTTATCCTTTTTAACCTTTCATAGCTGTAGATTCCTCGTGCGGAGGAGACTTGGTGAAAAATCAGTCGCCTCAAAAAGTAAACCGGGAGCGATTGAAGCTTTCTCTTCTCTGAGTAAAACAGCTTAATTATAACAGAAACATTTGCTCCTGCAGTCACCTCCACAAGAGGCAGTTAATTAAAATCTGTCACTGCCCAACCAGGGGCTTCAACTGGAACCTCCTGTGCTCTCCAGGCTGGATGGGGAGCATGACACCCTCCTGTTATTCCTGCAGATGCTCACGGAAGACACTGAGGGAGAGGAGCAGGAGCGTTCTCGATAGTCCTGTCTCGGCACGATACCAGTCTAGGTTTGAATTGTTGCCACCTTGAACGCACTGGGCTGTATTTGAAATCTTAACGAAAAGATGTAATTTCACTTCCACCTGGCCCGTGGCAACAGGTGCAGGTTTACGGAGTAGCTTCTGGAATAGTTCTAGCACTCGACCCCCGTTAATGGCGGGGTCTGGGCAGGCCCAGCGCTGCCACGCCAGCCCCTAGAGGGGAAAATACAGCCCGGTTCCTGTGCCTAAGTTTTAGTTCTGTGGGTTTTTCCCCCTTCCCCAGAACCTTTGCTCTTGAAGATGGTGAGTAGCCAGCCTAAGTACGATCTAATTCGGGAGGTTGGTCGTGGCAGTTATGGTGTGGTGTACGAAGCGGTCGTCAGGAGGACCTGTGCCCGCGTGGCCGTGAAAAAGATCCGGTGCCACGCTCCGGAGAACGTGGAACTGGCTCTGCGCGAGTTCTGGGCCCTTAGCAGTATCAAGAGCCAGCACCCCAACGTCATTCACCTGGAGGAGTGCATCTTGCAGAAAGATGGCATGGTGCAGAAGATGTCCCATGGCTCCAGCTCCTCCCTTTATTTACAGGTACACGAAGCCGAGGGAACGGGGTGGAAGGAATCGGTAACAATGTGGAGCTGGGGGGAAGGAGGTGGGGCAGCCAGGGTCGTGGTTTTGAGGTGTGCTCAGATAGGTGAGGGGATTGTTTGCATTGCTGACACCCAGAATTTAATAGAGGTCTTTAAAAAAACTGAACAATCACCTGGATCTTGGGACTTGGAGCCGTGCTGCTCTAAAAGACTCCAGAATTTGTATTTCATGCAAATCTGCTTTGATAATTTGCGGAAGCCCCACAGGTGAAGCCCAGGGGAGGTGCAGGCTGTGGAGTTCTTGGCAGCAGCCCTGCTGCAGGTTAAAGAGCACTCCTGTCCTGGGATAGAGCTTGGAGGAAATCCATCCTGGGTGTCCTTGGAAGAGGAAGTCACTGTCTTGTTTTGTAGGAAGCCAACACTTAAAACTCTTTCAGAAACAAGAAGCAATTGGTAGCACATCATGAGCTGTTTCTTTTTTTCATAAATAAATATTAGGCTCTTGAAAGAGGGGTGAAGGTATGATAAATAAGGGAATAAATATCAGTCTGAAAGCATCCTTTAAGTTTGAAGATGTGTGTTTTTGAAGAATAAGTAGCTCTGGGAAGACACTGAAAGATAACCTAATTAATTCCCTTGTCAAGAAGCAGCCCCAAGTATAAATCACCCCTTGGCAGAAATTTGTGTCCCTGGTTTAAAAAGCCAGCAGCCTGCTCAGTGTTTGCTGTGTTATCCCTAGTCAGCTCTCATCATTTCAGTTTTCATTGTCATTCCTGCTGTCTGCTGTGGGCCTTTTGTTGGTGAGCAGCCCTGCAGATCCCGTTGTGCCGGGTGCTGTCCGAGCCTGAGAACCAGGATCCTTGGCTTTGCCAGCTCCCTGTGGCTTGGGAGCCGTTCCTGACTTGTTCTCATGCAGGGATTAGGCTAAAATTATACTGGCCAGCTCATGGGGGAGAAGTCAGTGCCTTACCTTCCTGGTTTTAGTGGAGCTGCCAGGGATTGCTTCCAACTTGAGGGCAGATGTGCAGGGAGGAGCTTTGAAAGCCCCAGGGTGGGATTGTAAGGTGGGGGAAGAGCTTCCAGCTCACCCCCAGTGCTGGTTTGGATGGTGGTGCTGGAGAGCAGCTGGCACAGGCACCTGGCCCCTGCCAGGCACAAACACCACAGATTGTTGTGCTGCTCCAGAGGGAAGAGCAAAGGGCAGAGCTGAGCTGACTGGCAGGGTCACTTTCTGGTAGCCTGGGCTAAACTAAGGACAATCAGACACCCCTGTCCTCTCCCAGGTGATGTCACAGAGCTGAGCTGCTGCTCTATGTGAGGAGACTGAGGAAGGGGTGTCACCCTCTCCTGGGGCAGATTCTTAGTGCCAGCTGAACCAAATCTGTGGAGTTTGAGTCCTGAATTAGCTTTGTCTGCTGGTGCTTTGCCACTGTCACAGATGTAGGGGGTGGATTTTGTTGTCTTAACTCGCACAACATCTGCAAGTTCAGCTCCTGTGACTCCGTGGAGGGCAGAGCTGTGTTGGTGCCCTGTTGGCAGAGGAGACTCCCTGCTCTCCTGAGATATCTTAATCTCACTGTTCCTGACTACAAACCCTAAATAAGACATTTTTTAGCTCTAGAATAGATTTACTGTTTAAACTGGTCTGGGAAGATAGCTGTGAATTACTACCATTTCTTTTCTTGAAAAGGTCCCTTTTTAAAAGCACTTCAAGATGCCTCTCTGAGTATTAACACACAGCATAATTTTTGAAAGCCAGATTGATTTAGTATCCATTGGTTTACTGCTAACAGAAATAATTGCAGGACTTTGCTTGCAGAGCTGCCTCAGAGGAGCTGAAGAGGCAAATGCAGTTGTGTAAACAGGATTAGTAAAAGTGATTGCAGGTTTTACTTTGCTTTCGGTGTGAAGCAGCTGTGAGAACTGGCTGCTCAGCTTGTGTTCCTGAAAATACCATGCGGATAATGATGGTGGGAAGGGTGTTCCGTGCTCAGCTGTGCCTGTAGATCAGTGTTCTCTTGAGCTCAGGGGTCCTGTGTTAACTTGCTGGAATTCATTAATGTGTCAGGAATGGAGAACAGGCTTTAAAAATCTCTCACGGATAAATACAGCTGCGTGGAGTTACTTGTGAGACTTTGTTTATCCCGAAAAGCTGTTGGCAAAGTGGGTGGGACAGGCTTTGTCAGGGTGGGACACTGTCCAGCTGGGACAGATGGGAGGGTAATGGCCACTGGGTATCTTTAAAAATTCTGTTATCAGGGTCGAGCTCCACTTCTGGGCAAGAGCCTGAGCTTGATATGCTCCACACAAGTGAAGATAAGGAGGCTGGCAAATACATTGTGATTATTTTTTTTTTTTTTCCTTTTCCATAAAAACATTTGCATAATGTTTACTTTTCCCCGTTGCAATATCTTGCTCTCTGGATTGTTGAGAGGAGGATCAAACAATCCTAGAATGGTTTGGGTTGGAAGGGATCTTAAACCCCATCTCATTCCCATGGGCAGGGACACCTTCCACTATCCCAGGTTGCTCCAGCCTGGCCTCGGACACTTCCAGGGGTTCAGGGGCAGCCACAGCTTCTCTGGGTAGCCTGTGCCAGGGCCTCAGCAGCCCCACAGGGAAGAAATCCTTCTGTATAATTAACCCAAATTTCCCCTCTCCGTGAAGATCCTGCTTTCATTCATTTTTTCCATCATATCCTTTCATTCTCATGTTCATCAGGTAGTTACGACGTTTCTTTTCCCCGTTGCAGCTTGTAGAAACCTCATTAAAAGGAGAAATAGCCTTTGACCCCAAAAGTGCTTATTACCTGTGGTTTGTGATGGATTTCTGTGATGGAGGAGACATGAACGAGTACCTGCTGTCCCGAAAGCCCAACCGCAAGACCAACACCAGCTTCATGCTGCAGCTCAGCAGCGCCCTGGCCTTCCTGCACAAAAACCAGATCATCCATCGGGACCTCAAGCCCGACAACATCCTCATCTCCCAGAGCAGGGTGGACGCCAGCGACCCGGAGCCCACCCTGAAAGTGGCGGATTTTGGGCTGAGCAAGGTGTGCTCGGCCTCCGGGCAGAACCCCGAGGAGCCCGTCAATGTCAATAAATGTTTCCTGTCCACTGCCTGCGGCACCGACTTCTACATGGCCCCCGAGGTGTGGGAGGGACACTACACGGCCAAGGCAGACATCTTCGCCCTGGGCATCATCATCTGGGCCATGCTGGAGAGGATCACCTTCATCGACACCGAGACCAAGAAGGAGCTGCTGGGCAGTTACGTGAAGCAGGGCACGGCCATCGTGCCCGTGGGCGAGGCGCTGCTGGAGAACCCCAAGATGGAGCTGCTCATCCCCGTGAAGAAGAAGTCCATGAACGCCCGGATGAAGCAGCTGATCAAGGAGATGCTGGCGGCCAACCCGCAGGACCGGCCCGACGCCTTCGAGCTGGAGCTGAGACTGGTCAACATCGCCTTCAAGGACAGCAGCTGGGACACGTGAAGGGGCTCGGCGGGAGCTGCCTGGCAGGCAGAGCCTGAGCTCACCTGCAGGGGGTGGTTTTCACCTCACTGGAGTTTCTCGACAGGAATGTTGAGTTGGCCACGGTGTAAAATCCCAGAGTGAGACGTGAGGGTGTTCCTTGGTGTGCACTGGCAGGGGGATGTTGAAAGAGCCAACACTACTTGATTTCCAGCACTCTGTCATGGAGTGTCTCATACATTCCAGTTTCCTATGTCAGTATTAGGAACTCTCATGGAAAAAAAAAAAAAAAAAAAAAAAGGTTTGCATGCTGGCAGTGCAAATCTTGAGGCTTTGTAATGTAATCTGTGTATATATTTATGTACATGAGTGACTGGGAGCGTGTGGCACTTAAATTATTTGCTGTGGGTCTGGATGACTGGGGTCTGCTAGAAAACTGGGTGAGGAAGGTGGGTGAGAAACACTCCTTCTTCCCCAGGCCTGAATGACTTTATTATTTATTTTTGTTATCTGATTTCAGAGACTTGACTTTGTAAACAAAAAAAAGCAATGCAAGGGGATCAGCTGCTTTTGAAGTGCTAACGTGGCTGATCTTAGCACTTAGAGCTTAATGAGCTCATCACCGAGGGAGTCAAATTAAAAATGTACAGTCAGGTGCTGGCAGGGGACTGGGTCATTGATCATTTGATTTTGCTTTTATTTATCGATTAATCTGCCTTTTCTCAACATGCTTTCTTCTCTGGTGTCTATAATCCAATAGCACCTTGAGGATTTATCACAGCAGAATTCTGTGCCATTCCTCAGTTGATGGAAACATGGATGAGGGAATCCAGCAGCATGTTCTTAAAATCCTTCAAAATGCAGTGGCAGCACAGTTTTCCCACTAACTGGATCCAGCTGATAATCCTGGCCATGGCCTTTTCCTCTCTGGCACTGCCCCTGATCCAGTGGGGATGAGGGGACAGAGGTGGCTCTGGCCCGTGGCTCACACCTGGTGTCAGAGCTGGGAGAAGGCTCGGTGACAGGTATGTGAAGGGTGCCAGCCTGGGTTGATTTATTTTTTTTTTATTTATTTCTCCTCCTTTTAAAGAAGTGATCTTTATTTGAAAGCACAGATGGGAGGATGGGGAGCTTTGGAGCAGCTGGAAGCTGCTTATCCCCAGCTCTTGTTGCACAGAGCAGATTGAGGCTGGGAGAGGTTTTGCTGAGGCCACCTGACTCTGCAGGGCTGACAGAAGCTCTTTGTACCAGCACAACACTTTGTTCTTTTGGGTGCAGGACTGACCTTTTCTGTGCAGTTTGACCTTTTGGAACAAGCAGAGTTAAAATTGCCTTTAAAGCTGCAGGAAAGGCCAGTTTTCTTAATAAATTCAATTTAATTTTTTTCCTCCACCCAAATATTACTTGAAAATGGCTGTAAGTATTTCCATGTATAATTTGCTTTTTGAATACTGTTCCCTCTTAGTGCCCGGGGAGCAGTTCTGGGCACTCAGTGTTTATTCTTTGAGTGTGAATAAACAAAATACTATTTTTTTGTTTTTCCAAGAGCAAAAAAGATTCTGATTCCACCCAGCTGCTGAGGCTTTACAGGCCACAGGTGGTTCTTAGCTGGTGCTGTGTGAGGCTTTACAGGCCACAGGTGGTTCTTAGCTGGTGCTATGTGAGCTGGTGCCCGTCACCCAGCTGGCCTTAGTTTGTAATTCTTGTTATTTTCTTTCACTTCATCGTTTTAGGGAGCGATCCTCAGACAAACACACTTCACTTCTGTGCCAGCTCTGCCTCCCAGTTCTCACATCTCAGCAGGGTCACTGGATGAGTAAAGTTTGAAGGGGGTTTATAATTCACGTTAAACTTGAGAGCTTTTTAAAAATAAGGGGGTGAGCGTCCCCTTCTCTCACCCAGGCAGAAGTCATAACCAGGGTGTGAACCTCCTGCAGAGTAACACTGCTCCCCTCTGAGGTGCTTTGTGACTCACCCGATTCCCCTCTGCAGGGTTCCACTGCCTGCAGGGCAGAAATGAGGGAATGGCACAGGGAAGTCTTGGGGTTTTTGACTCCCAAAGTGTTTCTTTGCACTGATTGCCACTTTATAGGTCGGGGGTGCCTGAAATCCCCCTCATGGTGCTTATCCTCGCTGTTGGGTGACACTGGTAGTCCTCGAGCTCTGTGTTCTCTTTGAGTTTTGTTGTCTGAGGTCTTTGTTTTGAGAAAACAAATCAAGTTGTTGTAGCAGCTGCGGGGTCGTTCACCAGCGTGACACGAAGTCAAGACACTTTCCAGCACTTGGGAAAGATTTTTTTTTTTTCCATGTTTTTCTTTAAAAACTGTAAAATATATTTTATGGAGAATTTATAATGAGGAAAATTATTGTGTAATTTATTAAGTTCATGACTGTTTTTGAAATAAAATCTTGAATTTCAATGAAGTTTTAGGACTTTTTATGGGGAAGTGCTTTTGGTCAGTGCAGTGTCAGTGCTGCCCTCCAGGGACAGCATCCTGCTGCTCCCACATGCCCTGAGAAACCTCAGGAATAAAGGTGAGGAAACTTCATTACTTATCCATGACAGGCAAGTGTAGCCCTCATTTGCATGTTTTAATTAGCAGTGCTCTGGACAGAGGGTTCTGCAGACTGGAAATGCTGTAAATGAGTTCCTCTTGGAATTTACCCACAACAAACCCAAGCCCAGTGCTCTCCCCTGTGCCTGCACCTGTGGATTCTGGTGCCAGGAGTGGGCAGATTCCCACCTGGCAGGAGCCTTGTGCTTAAGTCAATGCAGTTTGGATTTAGATTCCTTTTTTTTTTAGGGGGTAAAGAATAAAGACCTTTAGTAAAGGAGAAAGTCCCACTTTTGGTTTAGTTCCAAGGGTGGTGATTTTAAATACAGACACAAGCTGAATTCCTTCCCCACAAAATGAAAAACAAACCATATATATATAAATATATATATGACCCATATATATATATATAAACTATATATATAATATATACTGTACTTTAAATATATTTAGCCCATAGGGCGGGCAGGGAACTCTGCAGGGAAATGCCCTGGTGCAGAAATTAGATATAATTGAGCCCCATCTGGGCTGGGAGAACCCGAGCTCAGCTCTGCTTTCCTCGATCTGCAGAGGCTTCAGGCTGCAGCTTGCCCGTTCCTGGGCTGGGGTTGGGAGCTCGCCTTGTTGGTGTTTTTGCTTTGTTTTGGTTCAAGCAGAGTTTCCCTCGGCACAACCCGCGGCGTGCTGGCAGCTGGAGCTTTGGGGGGAGATAAATCCTGCTCCAGGGAGCCCCAGCCTCCACCCCACCCCTTGGAAAGGCCCTCCCTGCACGGAAACAACTTCCCCCCCACCCCACAGGCTCAGGTGGCCTTTGGACTGCGGGTGGCACAAACAGCCCCTGCTCTGTGTGGCTTTTCCCTTTGCTCCATCTCTTCCCCCGCTCTGTGCCCCGTGAATCCTCCCGGGGGCCATCGGTGGCTCCGTGCTTTGGATCCTTCCTGGCAGTTTGGGGACGGGAGGGTTTGGCCCAGGGAGAACCAGCTGGGAGCATCTGAACACCAACTCCAGCGGGTGGTGCTGGCCGGGGCTGCTCGGTTCCCCCTTTGGTTGGAGGGGCTGGTTCTGCAATTTCTGTGCTTCAGCACAAGAAAGGCTGAGGGATGTGCCTGGAATGCCACAAACCATCCAGAGCGTCTGAGGGACACGGGGGAGGTGGGAATACCAGACTGAGCTGCTGCAGATGCTGTTGAGGAGCTCTGGAAGTGTTTTGGGGGAATCTGAAACCCCATTTTTAGGAGCAGGGTGATGTCAAGTGACCTGAGGATGGGCCAGGCACCACTGCTGGAAGAGGAGCCTGGGCCATGTTCTTGCTCATTTCAGAGGCCCCTTTACTCTCAGGTTTGGGATGGAACCAGATGCAGCAGTGGCGGGTTCAGCCCCCCATCCTGACCCTGGGCTTGCTTCCCTCAGTCCTGGCAGCTCATTCCATCTCTGTCTTTCCTGGCTGTCCCTGTGGTCCCAGCACTGCCCAGCCCTCGCCTGCCGTGGGGTTTGGAGCCCCTTTGAGGGGTTGGAACATCCACAGGAGCCTCTCCTGGGCCCGGCTGCTCCAGTTCCAACTCGCACCAACACGTGGGTGCCTGCCTCGGATTAGGTGCTGGTTTCACATTTATTCATGCCCCTTTGAACCCTTGATATTTTTAAACTTGTCTAACAAGCCTTCCACCCCTGCCCTCTCCTGAAGGAAAGCCTGAGCCCTCTTTGGCTCTTGTATTTGGCTCCTCCCCGGGCGGTGGCATTTGCATGGACTTCGGGCCTGAGGAGCTGCTGTGGGCTGTGAAAGTGAACCAGCCAGTAGAGACAGCTGGCCGGGCCACCAGGTGCTGCATTCCCAGCTGCACCCAAGTGATTTCTGAAATTATGTTTTGAAAGGAGAAACGTATCTGGAAAGAGCTCAGCAGGACACGGTGGCTTCTGGTCACCTGGAGGGGTTGGAGCAGCGTTGAGAGCAGGGTTGGTTCATCAGGAGAGGAAAATGCTGTGGAAGGAGGATCTGTGCTCTGGGACTCGTGGCCTTTGGGGACCTTCTCAGCCTTTTCTCACCCTGGAAGTTTCCACAGCTGGCCCCAGCTGTGGCTGGGTTTCACCTGGGGTTGTTTTGCTTGCCCAGCTCTGTGCTCCCTTCCAGCCGCATGGAAGAGCAGAGAGAGCTCTGAGTAACCTTAAATAAAACCAAGGGACTTGAGCATCCACATGACTCCAAAAAGCCCCCTGGTGCATCCACAGGAGGCTGAAAATGGGGTAAATGCCTTCCTAGAAGTCACAGGGACAAAACCCTTATCACCAGGAAAAGGAGGAGCTGCCTGGGAGTTTGATGCCAGGAAGAGCCCCTCAAATCATCCCTTTTTTTATCCCAAAGGGAATCTGCCTTATCCAAATATTCCAGTTCAACAGCAAGTGCCTGGCAGGTGCTCCAAGGAGGGTGATGACTCTGGGACAGGCATTTGGGAAGAGCATCCCATGGGGACAGGCTGCATCCGCCAGGGAAAGGTGATTTCAAGGCCGCTCTTACTCACTTGTGGCCACAACAGCTTCCAGGATTCCAGCTTGGAAAATAAAACACTTCCTAATGAACAGTGACTCATGTTGCCTGGAGTTAAAATTAAGGTCCATGAGGGAATCCAGGGGCAGATCCCAGAGCTGCCACGGGTTTCTCTGTCACTTGGCCTGATCCTATTCCCTGTCTTCCACCGGATATTCTCAAGTGCTGCCGCATCCTGCACACAGAGCCCAAGTGTTGCCTGCTTTGCTCCTCTCCAGGTTTATTAGAATAAAAGAGGTGGTTTGTCCCTTCCTTGCTTTCACTGGGAATTTTTTCCAGTGCCTGCAGAGCTTGAACAAGGCCTGGTCCCTCTCATCCTGCCCAGCTTCCATTTTAGCCCCTGTTTTCGTCGGCACAGGAATCCTGGCCCCAGCCCCTTCCTGGTCCTGCTGCCATGGCCGGGAAGGTGCTGGATGCAGCCCCAGCCCCGTTCCCGGCACTGGCTCTGGAGCAGCAGCTCCTCAGGAAGGAACTGGGGTGGGGACAGAAGTGCTCGGGGACAGGTCCCCTCTCATCCCGGGATCTGGGGCCGAATGCCGTGGCTTTGTCCCCACTGGAGCCTCCCCCGTGCCTGTGACCAGCCTGGGCCGGGCTGTGCCCCAGCTCTCCATCCAAACTGGCTGCCAGAGGGGTGCAGGGAGCTGGTGGCTCCCCAGGGAGCCCTGGGGGCTTTCTCTGGCCCCGCTCCGAGGGTCTGGGAGCCCAGCTCGGGGTGCAGCAGGTCCTTCCCCCTCTGCTCCGGTGCCACGTTCGCAGTCCCCCGGGCTGGAGCTGGGGATGGAGGGGGCCGGGATTGTCCCTGTGGGAGCACTTGGCCCTCGGGGAGGGGAAGAGGGCAGCGGTAAAAATAACCTCTGGGCCAGCTCCAGCCCATTGTGGCTTCCTGCGATTTACAGCCCTTCCCGGGGGGAAGAGGCAGGCACCGGCCATCTCGGGGCTGGCTTTGACCCTTTCGCCGCCACCGGAGAAGGTGCCAGAAGGACCTTTCCTGCCTGGGCAGGATCCTGGGGAAGGGGATTGTGGTGGGCTCCTGCTCCTGAGCGGCCCCCAGCACCCTGGGATGGGTGTGGAAGGAGAAGCTGCTGGAGTGGACATGGTTTCCCTGCCCCACTGCTGACCCGCGAGAGACTCGGAGGCAAAAATCTCTGCTGCAGATCCCGAAATCCCGGCCGGGTTCCCGTAAGGAGGCGGAGGGAGAGGGGGAGCTGGCAGAGGTGAGCTGGAGCTGCAGGAGGAGGGGGGTTAATGCCGGGCAGGGCCTGGGGCAGGGCTGGGAAGGGGGATCAGCACGGGGTGGGCTCCTGCCGGCCGGGCTGAGCTGGGCTGGCAGGGGTTAATGGGCTGGCTCTTCCTCTTCCTCTTCCTCATCCTCTATATGAGGCTGCTGCCGGCTCTGGGCTCAGTTTGCCGCGGCAGCCAGAGGGGCAGGAGCTGCGTGAGACTGGAGCATCCCATCCCTGCATCCCATCCCTGCATCCCTGCGTGGGCTCAGGTGAGCGAGAGCATCCCCCACCTGCCTGGCTCAGGTCCTGGCACAGGTCCTGGCCCTGGGGAGGGTGAGGGCTCAGCCTGGGCACCTCGTGCTCATCCCTCGGGGCACAGGGCCTGACACCGCGTGCCTCAGTTTCCCCGTGTGTACTCCGGGGTGGGTGCAGTGTGGAGCCCGTGGGCTGCGTGTGGAGCTGCGTGGCAGAGGGCTCGTGGGCTGTTTGCTCCCGTGAGCTCTGCTCTGCCCGGCCCCGTGTCCCTGCTGTCACCCAGGGCTGGTGATGGAGTGGCTCTTCAGGGCCCTTCAGGCCTTTTCTGCACAGTGGGACCCATCCGCTTCGGGCATCTACAGCCCCAGCTCCAGACTCCTTCCCCCACCGCCGGATTCACACACGGGCGCTGGGGTGAGCTGAGCAAGGGCCAGAGCACCCCAGGGCTGCTGAAACCCCCTGGTTCCGTGCCCTCACACACGGAGAAAGGGAGAATCTTCCCTCCCAGCCCAGCCTGGCTGTGTGGGGCACGGCTCGGGGACCCCCAAACACCCCCAGCCGTGGGGCAGCTTGCCAGCTCTCCTGAGCGCAGCTTTGTTCTGCCGCTCGGGAAGACGAGGCGGCGGCCGGCTCCGGTATTTTTTCCTGTTGGAAGCCGCTCCAGGGATGCGGGTGAAGCCGGCGGATGCTCGGCGCTTCTCCCTTCCTGCCCGGGGGCTGTTCCTGGCTGGGCTGGCAGGACTCGCTGCCTGTGCGGCATTTGAGGGGACCCTCAGCTCTGCTTCGGCCCCATCCTCCTCGTCCTCCTCCTCACCGCCGCACCCTCGGGGCTCACCCTGACTCTCCTCTCTCCTCCCAGGGCTGAATCCAGGAGCCGAGCGAAGCTTCAGGAGCCTCCCCAGCTGCCACACCGGACCTGCCCGGCCACTCCGAGGGGAACAGAGCGATCAGCAGCGCCGTTCCGGGGCGATGGTGCCCTTGGGCAGCCCCAGCCTCGCCGTCTGCGCCTCCAGCAACCTGCGCCTCATGGCCCCCGGCCGCGGCTCCCCCCTGGCCTGGCTGAACCGGAGCCCCGAGTGCCCGCAGGGGCCGGGGGGCAGCGGGGGCCGCAGACCCAGCGCCGTGGAGCGGCTGGAGGCCGACAAGGCCAAGTACGTCAAGTCCCAGCAGGTGATCAACAGGCGGCAGGAGCCGGCGCTGCGGGGCTCGCCCCGGCTGTCCCCCCACGGCCGGCGCCTGCTCGCCCGCCAGCAGTGCAACGAGCTGTGTCCGGGCTCGGAGCTGGGCCGGGACGGGCCCCGGAAGCTGCCGTGCCCGCAGTCCCCCGTGTCGCGCCGCAGCGGCAGCCGGCGCCTGCTGAGACCCGACTCGCTCATCATCTACCGGCAGAAACGGGACTGCCTGGCCGGGGACAAGGAGAACACCAAGGGCTCGGGGCTGGTGCGGCGACTCTTCCAGGGACCCCTCAGAGACAAACCCCCCAGCTCGCCCCCTGCCAGGGCGCTGGGCGAGGGACCGCCGGCCCCCCAGAGCCCCGAGACCCCCATGCTGTGGGCGCCGGCGGAGAAGGAGGAGGCGCGGACGCCGGGAGGCAGCAGCGGCGGTGACGGCGGTGGCATCTTCCCCGTGC
This sequence comes from Corvus hawaiiensis, assembly GCF_020740725.1. NCBI lineage: Eukaryota > Metazoa > Chordata > Aves > Passeriformes > Corvidae > Corvus > Corvus hawaiiensis. The sequence goes on from NC_063235.1 coordinate 7,104,443, forward strand.
CCGGCAGCCCCGCGGCGCAGCCCCCCGGTGCCCCCGGGAAGGAGCCGCTGGCTCTGCGAGTGTCGCTGCCGCTCTCGGAGAAGGAGCGCTTCTTCAACTACTGCGGGCTGGACCGGGCGCTGGTGGAGCTGCTGGGCCGGGAGCGCTTCGGGCCGGCGGGCTGGGACAACGCCTCGGCCCGGCCCCCCGGCTCCTGCGAGTCCGAGCCCGAGCGGGCCTCGGGGGGCAGCGAGGGGGACGCGGGGCCGGGCGAGGAGGAGCCGGACGTCCGGCTGGGCTCCGCCGTGTCGGTGGTGGAGCGCAACGCCCGTGTCATCAAGTGGCTCTACGGCTGCCAGAGAGCCTGGGCGGCTGCCAAGGAGTCCACGGTCTGAGCGGGGACGGCCTGGCCGCGACGAGGACACCCGTGTGGCTCCCGCTGGCTGGACGTGGCCCCTCGCCCTCGCTGGATGTGGCCCACGGGCTGGTGGCAGCCATGGCAGTGGGGATGCTGCAGGCAGGGAGAACCACCAGGTCCACAGGCTGAGTGTGGTGAGGGCACCCGAGGGGCAGGTGAGGAAGGGACACCCCCGGGTGAGTCTCTCCAAGGCCTCAGGGCCACAGGATGCTGTCTCCCTGCTGTCCCCCATCATCTCCATCCTCCCTGTCCCCTGCCCAGGAGGGTGGGATGGGCCTGCAGTCCCCACTGACCACCCGTGTCCTGCTCCAGCTGCAGCCTGGGGGGTGGGCAGAGCCCGAGTCCCCTGTCGTGGGCAGTGCCCACCCCACAGCCCCCTCCTCCCCAGAACAGGGGCTGCTGGGGCCAGAGCAGCCCTCAATAAATCTGTTTGGGTTTTTTTTCTAGCCTGGCAGTGTGTGCAGCTGTGGGGGGGATGCTCCAGGGCTGGGGGGGCTGCTCCCCCTCCCCACCTTTGGGGTTGTGCTGCTTCAGGGGCCCTGGGGCTGTTGTGGGGGGGGTGAGGGCAAGGAAAGCACCAGGCAGAGCTCAGGGAAAAGGGGCACCCTCGGGGTCTTTAGTGCAGATATGACACCCAAACCCACGGCAGAGCCTTCGGGCACGGGCAGGGCGCTGCCCGCCAGCAGTGGGGGGCCGCAAGTAACTGCTGGAGAGTCCGGCTGGTGCATCCTCCTCTAGTTGCCCTTGGGGGCGTTTTTATTCCGGATTTCGGCCAGCTTGCCAGCCAGGAAGCCCCAGTGGAAGGCCCCTTCCTCTGGCTCCCGCAGGTCACTGCCATCGTCACCCGGCGGCTCCCCAGGGCTCTCATCCGGCTCCGGGGGCGGCACCTTCTTGTCCGGCCCCGACGCCTGCTGCCACTTGGTAGCAAAGAGATCCCAAAATCCAGGTGCCTTCTCAGTGTGGGGCATCTCGGACGGCTCAGTGGCCAGCGGGCTGGGGAGAGAGTGGGGATGGAGATGTCGCTGCAGGGACTTTCTCCCCAAGCCCCACGATGCCCCCCCTCCATGCCGGCTCTGCCCCGCCCGGCCGCACGGGTGCAGGCCGGGTAGGGGGATGCAGGTGATGGGGTGGGGGCTGTGGGGGCTCGGCAGTTCCCAAGGGTTGGATCCGGGTTCTGGGGTCCCCCCCAGCGATCTGCAACTTACTGGTCTGGGCAGGGCTCCGGGCTGAGCAGCTGGTGCTCGTCCTCGCGGGTGAAGAGGGATGAAAGCGTCCGCCAGCCCCGGGCACCCACCCCCTGCACCTGCGGGAGGCAGCGCCGGGGTCACCGGGGACCTCCGGCTCCACGTGCCCCCCCTGCCCCCGCATCCCCCAACCCTCTCCTCACCTTCCTCGCCAGCTGGGACACGGGGCTGGCTCCCTCCTCCATCAGCGCAGGGGGCTCGGCCGTCTCCATCAGCTCGGGGGGGTCTCCCTGCAACGAAGCCCCCGGTGAGGGCAGGGGTGCAGGCAGGGGGAGGGCAGCGAGGTTGGCCACCCTATTTTGGGGACCCCCCACCCTACCTCGTCCTGCAGGGCCCCGTCCGGCCGCGGCCCCCCCAGGCTCTGCAGCACTTTGGCCTTGTAGAGCCTCCAGAAGCCCTGGGCCATGGCGAGGGGTTCAGCGGGGCCGGAGCCGGCGGGAGCCGCGGGCAGCGGGGCAAGGGGGGGCCGAATGGGCGACCCGGCGATCCGGTGGCTTCATTAAAGTTTCAGCGGCCACTTGCACCGCACAAAAGGAATCTGAGCCCGGGCTGAGCCGGGGGCAGCGCGGGGGCGGCCGCTCTGGTCACCCCCAAAACCCACCCTGACCCCCGCCGCAGCCCCCCGTGCCCCTCGCCCACTTGGGACCCCCAGGGCAGGAACACCCCCGCCCACGGTGCAGAGGAGGCTCTGGAGCTCCGCGCTCCCCCCGCCGCGTGTCCCCATCTATAATTGATCCCGGGCGAAACACGATCAGCGCCGGGACGCGGCGCTGAGCCCTGCCCGGCTCATCACAGCGGTGACCGGGGCAGCACGGGGAGCACGGGGAGCACGGGGGGAGCGCGGCGGCAGCGCGGGGACGGTGGCAGCGGGGCTGGGGGAGCGCTGGGGACGCGGCCGTGCCCGGGGAGCGCTCCCGGTACCGGGGACACCGGGGGGCGTGGCCTGCTGGGCGGTGGGCGTGGCCTGCTGGGCGATGGGCGTGGCTTACCGCGGTGGGCGTGGCTTACCGCGGTGGGCGTGGCCTGCTGGGCGGTGGGCGCGCCCTGCTGGGCGGTGGGCGTGCCTTACCGCGGTGGGCGTGGCCGCGGCCTCGCTCTCGCGGTTTGTGGGCGGGGCGCGGCCCGCAGCCCCCGCGCCTGCGCAGTGCGGCCCCGGCGCGGCGTGCGGCTGCCATGTCCCCGCGGAGCGGCCGCCGCACCGGCGCGCACCGGGCGCACTCGCTCGCCCGGCAGCTGAAGACGAAGCGGCGCCGGCGCGACCTGGACGAGATCCACGCGGACCTGAAGCCCGAGAACGCCGCGCGGCTTCTGCGGCAGGAGATCGACCCCGACCTGCCGGGCTGCGCCCAGTTCTACTGCCTGCACTGCGCGTGCGTGCGGCGGGGGGCTCCGGGGGGCTGCGGAGGGGGAGCTCCAGCCTTGGGATGGGCTTGTCCTGGTCCTGGGGGGTCCGTGGTTCCCGGCGGAGGTGGGGGACTTGTCCTGGTCCCTGAGGTTCCTGGCCGCTGGCATGGGGTTATCCTGATGCTGGGGGTCAGTGGCCTCTGGGAGAGGGGTGCTCAGGTCTTGGGGGGTCCCTGCCCCCTTGGGGGGGTTGCCCTGGTCCCAGGGGTAGTCCCTGGCTCCTGGCGAGGGGGACTCCAACCCCTGGGGGAGTATGTTGTCCTGGTCTCGGGAGGGACCCTGGCCCTTGTGGAGAGCTTGTCCCGGTTTCAGGGTGAGCTCTGGCCCGTGGAGGATTGTGGTGGGACCCTGTCCCCGGGGTAGGACCCTCCCCAGCTCTGCTTCAGTCTTGGGGTCCCCCTCACCCCCATCCTTTCACACCCCAGGCGCTACTTCGTGGACCTGAACAGCATGAAGGAGCACTTCAGATCCAAGGTGCACAAGAAGAGGTAAGAGGGGGCAGCCCCCCAAATTCTCCGGGGTGAGGGGGGTGGCAGGGGCAGTTGTGGGCTGGTCCTGCTCAGAGGAGCAGGTGGAAGCTTCATCCCCTCTGTGCCCCCCAGGCTGAAGCAGCTGCGGGAGGCTCCGTACACGCAGGAGGAGGCCGAACGTGCTGCCGGGATGGGCTCCTACATCCCCCCAAAGAAGGTGGAGGTGCAGACCCAGCCCCTCGAGGAGGTCACCGAGATGGAGACATCCAGCTGAGCGCAGGGACGGGGGACTGAGAGGCTGAGTGGCTCTGTAAGGACGTCTTTGTCCTCAGTTTTGCGAAAAAACATGTCCCAGGACAGCCTGCCAGCAAAAACCACCCTGCTCCTCCCACAGCCCCCCTGGCCAGGGCACTAACGAGGAGAAGGAGCCAGCAAGACCCTGGGTGCCCTCGCTGAGTGTCCTTCTTCTCCAGAAAGAGACAAGCTGCTTGTTCTCTGAGTGCTGGCAGGACTTTCTCTCTGCTTTTGGAGCAGTTTTAGGTCTCTGTCCTTAGGTCAGAGGTTATCCAGCGATGCACCCATTAAAATATGTCAACTAACAGTGTGGCAGCATTGAATGTGAGGGTGACGGTCCCCCCAAGGGGTGGGGTGGACACCTCAGGGTTGTGCTCTTCCCCATCACCCAAAGGTATCTGTGCCAAGAGCCTCATCCCAGAGCTCTTGCCTGGCAGGGTGCTAAAAGTCCCTCTGCCCTCCTGGCAGGGAGTTCCCAGGCAGCTTTTTTGGGGGGAGTATGAGCTTGAGTGACCTCTTCATCAAGCACTTGGGTTTGCAGCGAGCAGCTGGTTTGGGCCTTGAGAGGCCAGTGCTAGTGTCCCCTTGGTGAGGACACTTTGAGGCTCCTGTCCTCAGAAACTCAACTGCAAGTGATCTCATGTTCCTGGAGGGCTGGGGCTTCCTGGCGTGATCACCCTCCCTGCCTGGTGTTTGCCACGGCTGCTGCTGGTGCCCCTTAAGGGGACATTGTGTGACAATGCCACCAAATTCCTGTCCTCGATGCATCCCTCCTGCCACGCTGGGGGCTGGGAATGCGCTGGGAACAGATGACAGAGCAGCGACACAGCTGTGCTGGGTAGGGGAGGGTTTATTTCCACGCAGCCTGCCTGGATTTGTCCCCCCGGCCCAGGGGCATGGGGAGCTGCGGCTCGGCGGGGGGGCCGGGAAGGCTGCAGCCGCCATCCCAGCGCCATCCCAGCGGGATGCGCCTGCCTGGGGGACGCGTCACCGGCCCCGTGTCCCCCCTGCCTCGTTACCTAATGGCGCTGGCCTCATTCCAGTGGGGCTGCAGCCACAGCACATTCCCGTGGGGACTGGGGGGCTCCATGGCCACCGCTGGGGTCCCCCGGCCCCTCTGCTTCCGTGGGGGATGGAGATGGATGCAGCTCCCGGCTCTGCCGTCCCTCTGTCTGTCCGTCCAGCCTCTGATCCGGTGGTTGGTCCCGATGTCTCCTCGTGGCTCGGGCAGGGTCTCAGCTCCGGAGCTGGAAGCGGCTCCTCCGTTCTCCATCCCGGCTGCCCAAGGCAGGGACAGGCGGGGACAGGCGCGTGTCCCCCATCCCCATCCCCGCATCCATCGCGTGCCCAGGCGTGGCGGGAAGGGCTGGATGTGGCGCAGGTCAGCTGGAAAGTGGCCGCAGCTGCAGCTCTGCTCGGGCGGGGGCCAGCGGGTGGAGGGGGACCCCAACACCCCCTCGGGGACCGTCCCCACAGCCCCGCCAGCCCCCTGCTCACGGCTCCGGGGGGGCCTTGGCGGGGTCAGCCATTCTCCGGGCGCTGTACAGCGACAGGCAGAGTCCGGCGGCCGCCAGCAGCAGGGCCAGGGGGGTCAGCAGCCGCCCCCCCGGCTCAGCCCCACGTCCTGCTGCCAGCTGCATCTGTGGGGACACACAGGAGAGCAGAGGGGAGCGGTGGGGTACCCCCAAAGCCCGCGGTGACAGGGGCCTGGGGCCATGAATGTCCCCGTCACACTGGGTGGTGGAAGGGTGATGGGGGCAGCTTTGTGCCCCTCTGGGCATCTCGGGGGGGGTTTAGGGTGCCCCATGCAGCGCTTGTGGGGCTCCATCGGCAGCATCGTCGCTGCTACCGTGGAGCTGGGATACAGCCGGGAACGGCTCCCGCGGCCAGCAGGCCTGGTGGGCAGTGTGGACAGGATCCCGGGGGTCCCCATGGGCTCCCCCAACCCTGCTCGCCCCTTACCTGGAGCAGACGGAAGTACCCCGGGGTCAGGCGTCGGGGGCGGATGATCATGGCGTGACGGGGAGCAGTGGGATCGGGCCCCGTGGGGCGGCAGCAGCGGGGCTGGGACCCCCCGAGCCCCCGAGCGCGGCGAGGGGCTCCGTGTCTGTCGGCGGCCCCGCGGCCCCTCGGGCAGGGCGCAGCACCGGGCGGGCGCGGAGCAGCAGCTGTCAGCCGCGATCAGCGCACGCTGCTCCCCGGAGCGGACACGCCGGGCGGGGGGGGCCAACGCCAGCTCAGGGTGGATTTGGGGGGGCTGAAGGGCTGGGCTCAACTATGGGCAAGTCCTTCCGCAGGCCTGTATGGGGCTGCCTCACTTTCCCCCCCTGCGAAGGGGTGTGAGTTATATTTTGGGCGGGGGTGACACCCCAAAAACTCCAGGGCTGAGCAGGGGCTTCCCTCAGGCTCTTCTGGGCTCTGTGTGGCCAAACCTTGCACCCACGAGGCACCTGGGGGTCTCCCACTGGTGCCACAAGTGCTGTCGGGCCTCAGCCCTCGCTGCGGGCAGCGTTTGGGGGGTGACACCGGCTGTCATTTCCCGGGGCTTCCAGCGGCCGTGTGTCACCGTCCCGGCTGTGACTCACTGCGGCCTCGCCCCGTGGATCGTTCTGGGCCGTCCCGGGCAGGCGGCCGCGGCGCTGAGCGGCACCCGGGCGCGCCAATGGGGCTGCGGCTGCCGGCGCAGGTGGGACCGCGCCCGGCGCAGGTGAGAGCCGCGCCCGCCGCCGCTCCGGCCCCGCCGCCGCTCCGGCCCCGCCGCCGCTCCGGCCCCGCCGCCGCTCCGGCCCCGCCGCCGCTCCGGCCCCGCCGCCATGGAGCCCGTGCGCTCCTGGGGTCCCGCACAGGCTGCCGCCTGGCTCCGAGGTAAGACCCTGGCTGCCCCCCGGGCTCTGGGGTGGCGTGTCCCCAGCTTGGGGACGTGTGGCTGGGCTGGTGTGGCTGGGGGTGACAGTACTTCCCGTCCCTCATCTCCTCCCTGGGAGGGGCACTCCCTGGATGGCAAGGGGGTGGAGGGGGGTCTGGCCGTCCTCAGCGTTTAGGTTGAGGCCGGGTGAACTCGTTGCATGGAGAGGACTCTCCCATCAGCCAGGGGTCACCCCTGGGGTCACCCGGCCAGGAGCCAGAGGGACACTGGCAGGGGGGACTGATCTGTGGCAGGGCTGGACACGGCGGTGCAGGGGTACCCCTTCGAGGCCTGGGGGCTATCGGGGCCTGACCTGCTGGGGCTGGACGCGGGGGTCCTGGAGGCACTGGGCGTGTGGCCCTTGGGCCACCAGGAGCTGCTGCTGGAGGCCGTGGAGCAGCTCCATAACCTGGTGAGTGCCGGCATCCCGGGGGCTGCGGGATCCCAGGGAGGCAGGGGGGAGCAGGGGGACATGGGGGTTCCCTGGGCTGACAGAGAAGGATGTGGGATCACCCTAGTCTGGGTGGAAGGGGGCAGATGGGGACACAGGGGCACCCTGGACTCAGTGGAGGGGGGTTTTGAGGGGACCCTGAGCTGGACAGAGGGAAGGACATGGGGCACTGTGCGCTGGGTGAAGGTGGGGATGTGGAGGCACCGCGGAGACTGCCCCGCCCGTCCATCCCCTGGCATCCCTGTCCCCCCCAGGACACAGGGCTGGTGAGCACCAGCCTGCGGACACTGACGGAGAGGCTGCAGGAGCTGGCACAGGGCATCCAGAGCCTGGTGCAGGAGGGGCTGTCAGCAGGGGATGCCCCCCAGCCGCCCTCCCTCACCCTCCTGACCCGAGTCATCGACCTGGTCGGGGCTGCCAAGGAACTCTTCTCCTGGCTCAACAGGTCTGGGGCGGGTGAGGGCACCCCTGGGTGCTGGGTGCCCCCCACTCAGGGGGCTGAGTTCTGTCTTCCCCCAGGTACCTCTTCTCCACCCTCAATGACTTTTCGGCCAGCCGGGACATCATCCTGCTCTGTGCCCAGCTGGCAGAGATGCTGCATGCGGTGAGTGCCCAGGGCTGGCTGCTCTCCTGACCCCCAAAGCTCTGCCGGCTGGAGGTGGGGGGAAAAGCTGGAGTGAGGGGAGGTGGGATGCAGGGGGGTTCCCCATGGGGTTCCCCCAGCTGGGATGGAGCCATCCCTTCATGCTCATTCCCACGTCTTGTCCCCTAGGACCTTCCAGCGGCTGAGAGGAACAGTGGGATCCTGCAGATTGTGAGTGCTGGGTGAGGAGGGGGTGGCAGGCCCGGGGGGCTGCCAGGGCTCCCCTCACCCCCCGCTGTCGCCCGCAGTGCCAGCACATCGTGGGCATCTGCAAGAGCATCGTGGGCTGCAGCCCCCCAGCGCTGCTGGACCGCAGGGCTGTACTGCAGCGCGTGGGGCTGGAGCTGCCCCCCGGCCCGCAGGGCAGCCCCCCGATGTCCCCCAGCACCCCGACACTGCCCCTTGGCCTGTGGCAGCACCCCCTAACATCCCCTGACACGCCAACGCTGCCCCCCAGCCCATGGAGCAGCCCTCCAGGATCTCCTGGCACCCCAACACCGCCTTCTGATCTTCTGGGGAGCCCCCAGCCGCTCCTCACCGCCCGACTGGTGAGTCCGCTCCACCCCAATGCCCCCTCTGCCTCGGGACACCCCAGCCTCCTGCTCAAACCCCCATCTGGGCCCCCCCAGGGCTTTGAGATCACCTCCACCAGCTCCTGCCTGCACTTCGTGTCTGCGACCACCTCGGAGGTGAGTGAGGGGCTGCCCCTCCCTATCTGTTACCCCCTGTCCCTCAGTCACCCTGTGGAGAATATCCCCCATCCATGGGATCCTGTGAACCTCTTAGGGCCCTATTCTGCCCTCCCCTGACCCAGAGCACGGGGGGCTGCCTGTGGCTGAGCCCATGCAACTCATGCCATGAGTGAGCACAGCCTGGGCATGGGGCAGCCCCCTCTGCACCCCGACCCCACCAGCAGCTCTGGCAGCTGCTGTGCAAAGTCGGGTTAATGGTTAACCCCCCTGGCTCTTCCTGTCCGGGAGAGTTCCTGAGTGGGATTAGCTTGGGAGGGAGGGAGAGAACCCAGGACTGGGCACCCCACTGTCCCCTTGCCTCTGCCCAGGCCCTGGCTGCCCACGGGGACCACATCCTGCCCGGAGATGAGATCGTGCAGGTCAACGAGCAGGTTGTGGTGAGTCAGGGGGATGGGGGCTCGAGGGTGCTGCTGGAATTGGCGGGGAGGACATGGACAGGGAGCTGCAGGACTGGGGAGTACTGGGGCTGAGATGGGGAGGATTTGGGGGGATGCAGGAGTTATGACCAGCAAAAAGCAGGAGCCATGGCTGGGAAAGGTCTGGGGGACACAGGAGCCATTGCCAGGAGGATTTGGGGGATGTGGGATCTGTGGCTGGGGCGGGTTTGGGGGATGAAGCATCCATGGGGCCGGGGCAGTGGCCCACAGCTCACCCAGGATGTGCAGGTGGGTTGGACACCCGTCAGCCTGGCAAGGAAGCTGCTGGAGAAGGGGAACACGGTGACTCTGGTGTTGAAGAAGATCCCCCTCAACCTGCCTGGCTCACCCCCCTCTCCCAGGCAGCAGGTGAGTGATCCCAGCGCTCCCAGTCCAACCCAAGTGCCGCACTGGGCTGAGCTGGGAACAAGGCAGAGATGCTCAGAGCCGGGCATCTCCCATCACACTGGAGATCCCTAAAGCTTTGGGGTCCATGGTGGGGTGGGCCTGGCACTGACACTCCATCCACAGCCCCCGGGAGCATTTTTGGATGCTGCAGATTCCCCTGGCACCAGGAGCGGTGAGAGCCCGGGCAGCCCCGTGTCCTTGACCTCCAGGTGAGCCCCATCCTGACACCCCAACACCCCCAACCTGGCCAGCAAGGAGATGTTTGGGTGCAGCCAGGGCCCTTTCCCTGCCCTTTTTTAGGGGGAGAGGTGCCAGCGGTGCAGCAGCTGCCTGTGAGCAGCCTGGGAAGCTGCCATGAGTCTTAAGGAATGAAAAAACAGGGGTTTTGTAATTAATTCACTTGGTAACGTTTCCGTGGGGTTGGAACTATATTTAGACATGACCCTTCTCCTCTCCCGGAATGGAAAGGCGTGCGGAGAGCCAGCGGCAGCACGGGCAGCAGCTGAGCTGGGGAGGCCGGTGGGACTGAGCTGGAGCTCTGCCACCACGTCCCCTCCAGCCCCATTCCCAGGGCAGGGAGAGCCGTGGGTGCCCCAGCCAGAGGTTGAACAGCGCTTGGGGAGGTTTGGGGCTCAGGGGTCCCGTTTTTCTCCCAGCATTGAGGCCGACTTGGACTCGGGACCAGACTCTGCCCCGGATCCGGTCACTGACGAGGAGGAGGAAGAGGTCGAGCCAGATCTGAGGCTGCCCGGGGCAGCTGTGGAGGAGCTGCCGGGACGGGGTAGGACGGGAGCAGAGGGTCCGGGGATGGAGCAGTTCCCCCCAGCCTATGAGTCTAAAGCCCTGCTCGCTGTTCACAGGTGCTGCAGAGGAGGAGGTGTGGGACAGTGGCAGCCCCCTGGGAACCCCCCTGGACACCCCCCTGGGCACCCCCCCGGGCACCCCTGCTGCCACCAGACCCTGTGCCACAGAGCTGAGCCCCGGGGCAGCCCCCGCCACGGGGACTGGGGGAGCAGAGCCCAGCCAGCTCCCTGGGGAGGTGAGAGCTGGGGAGGACACGCTGTGGGGTGTCAGAGGCTCCCCTCTGAGCCCCTGCTGTGGGTGTGCAATTTAGGTGTCCCTACGGGCTATGGTGCTGCTGGGGGGGCTCAGCAAACGCTGCCCTGCCCTCGCCTCCTGCACTGCCACTAAAATCTCATCTCTGTCTCCCCGCCCAGGACAGTCCCCGCACAGGACGCAGACCGAAAGGTGAGCAGGACCCTGCCAGGCTGGGCTGAACAGGGCTCTGCTCCCCCTTCCCTCCCCTGACACCCCCAACGCTGTGGTGGCAGGAGTGGCGACCCGGCTGAGCCGCCGGCGGGTCTCGTGCCGGGACCTGGGCCGGGTGGACTGCGATGGGTGGCTCCTCAAGAAGAAGGACCACGTGGGCTTCATGGCCCAGAAGTGGAAGCGGTGCTGGTTTGTGCTCAAGGGCCACACGCTCTACTGGTACAACCACCCCAACGTGAGTGGGGGCACTGGGTGTGCCCACCCCCCGCCTGGGCAGCCGGGATGTTTGGGGTGGTGCCGGACATGGCTGTCCTTGTTCCCGTAGGATGAGAAGGCTGCAGGACTCATCAACGTGGCCACCTACAACCTGGAGAGCACGAGGGAGCAGAAGAAGAAATAGTGAGTGGGGTCTGTCTGATTTTCACCCCCAGCTGGTGGTGGAAGAGGGGAGATGCTGTCCCAAGGGCACGTGCTGATGAGTCCTGCTGGGAACCACCTGCACGTCCCTATGGGGCTGGTGAGGTCCCCACAGGGCTGTCACCTTGTAGCACTCTGCCCATACTCTGAGCAAGGCCTACACTGTGTTACTGGTGTTATCTGGGATGAGGCTGAGGACCAGAGCATCTCCCATGGCAGGAAAAAGGCCAGATCCCTGGGCTGGGTTGGAGTGGGGGAGCTGCAGTGCTGGGGAGGAGGGAGGCGGCTCGAGGCTGGCCCTGTGTCACCAGAGCAGCACAGGCAGCCACCCCCTTGTCCTCAGCGTGTTCCAGCTGTGCCACCAGACGTACAAGCCCTTTGTCTTCGCTGCTGAAACCTTAGCTGACCTGAGCATGTGAGTAATGGAGCCAATGGTCAGCGCTGGCCCTGCCACCCTGGGCTGGCCAGGACCCTCCTCCCCCTGTCTGTCCATCCTTTCCCTCCCCAGGTGGGTCAGTCGCCTTGTAACAGCCAAAACAAAGTACACGTTAGCCCACCAGGCAGTCCCAGACAAGGAAGAAGGTAATGGGGCCATCCTGGGGTGGGAGCCGGGGTCGGTGGGAGATGGGGACCCTGCAGGGGGGGTCCTGATGGGGCAGCAGTGCCTGGTGCCACAGCCCTGGCGTGGGACCGCTTAGCCCGTGATTTGGGGGAATGTGAGAGGGGGCCGCAATGATTCTCAGCCCTGGGAAGGAATTTTTGTCTTTTCCCATGGCCTCCAGACTGCTACAGTGAGACAGAAGCTGAGGACCCTGACGATGAGTCCCCCAGGCATGGATCCGACTCGGTGAGTGGCCCTGGGGGACATCCCCGGGACAGAGGGACAGAGGTTCCTTGTCTCACCTCCTGCCCCGTCTCTCTGTCAGCCAAGGAAGAGGCTGCAGAACACCCCAGAGAAGGCACAGCTCTCCCCAGCCGGCAGCGCAGCCAGCAGCCCCCAGGGCAGCCCCCGGCCCTGCTCCCCCACGGGTAGGTGCTGGGGGGGAGACATCTGACCCCCTGTCACCTTGTGTCCCTCCCGTTTGCCTGTGGGTGTGCCGGGGGGGTAACTCGAGTTGGCGTGTGTTTGAGTGGGATGAAGAGAGCCTACAGGAAAGATGGAGAGGGATATTTTTTGAAGGCACGGAGAGACAGGGCAAGGGGGAAAGGATTTAAACTAAAAAGAGTAGGTTTAGACTGGATATTTAGAAGGATGGTCTTCCCTATGTGAGTGGTGAGGCCCTGGCACAGGGTGCCCAGAGCAGCTGTGGCTGCCCCATCCCTGGAAGTGTCCAAGGCCAGGTTGGATGGGGCTTGGAGCAACTTGGGACAGTGGAAGGTGTCCTTGTCCATGACAGGGGGTGGAGCAAGATGATCTTTAAGGTCCCTTCCAATCCCAACCACTCCATGAGCCCCTGCCTTCGGGGCAGGGTCATGCACAGGGGAGCCCTGCTGGGTCTTGGGGCTGCCTTTCTGCTCCAGTGACCCCCTGTCCTTGCTCAGACCCGGCTGGGGAGGATCTGGAGAGCCTGATGCGGTGCCTGAGGCAGGGAGGGGTGTCCCTCATCGGGCAGCGGCGCTTCCTGACGCAGGAGCAGTGCCGAAAGTCCTTCCTGCGGCGCAACAAGAACCCCCACATCAACGAGAGGGTGCACGCGGTGCGGGCTCTGCAGAGCACGCTCAAGGTGGGACCCCGCAGCCCCCTGAACCCTACAAATGTCCTCTGCCCATGCATGGCCCCCCCCAAAACGTGCCCTTGCTCCGGGCAGGCGAAGCTGGCGGAGCTGCAGGCCCTGGAGCAGCTGCTGGGAGAGGCCGCGCTCACCTCGGACACGTTCAGGCGCTGGAAGGAGGAGCACCAGGAGCTGTACCAGGAGCTGCAGGAGAGCTGGGCAGGGCGGCAGGGTCAGGGCCACGACCAGGGGGATGCTGGGGACCAGCACGGCCCCCACGAAGAGGCAGCTGAACCCTGACATCCTGCCAGGACCTGGCGTGGACCGGTGCCAACAGGACGTGGAGAGCAGTGGGTGCTCTGTGCTGGGGGGGCGTTTTGGAAGGCTAAGCCCCCAGCAGGGCCCTCCCGCAGGGGAAGTGGCTTCTGTGACAGTCTTAATTTTTCCCAGTTCGTCTTGCCTTCGCTGCAGGTTGGCAAGGGGGGGGATTTTCCCGGGGAACGTGCCCCCGCTGTGGTGCTGCCAGCCGGCCCGGCCACGGGCTCTTCTGCTGTAAATAAATGTGTTGACAGGGGCTGGTCGTGCCGTGGTTTTCCTTGGCGCTGAAATCATCAAATCATGGAATTGTTTAGGCTGGAAAATACCTCCAAGATCATCGAGTCCAGCTGTAACCCAAGCACTGCGGTGTTCACCGCTCAACCTCATCCCCAAGTGCCACATCCACGTGTTTTTGAACACTCCCAGGGATGGTGACTCAACTACCGCCCTGGGCAGCCTGTGCCAGTGCTTGACCACCTTTCCCACGAAGAAATTCCTCCTGACGTCCAACCTCAACCTCCCCCGGTGCAACTTGAGGCCGCCTCCTGTTGCTCCTCCCGTCAGGGAGTTGCGGAGAGCGGGAAGCTCCGCCCGACCCCCCTTTCCTCCACGCTGAGCTCCCTCAGCGCCCGCCCTACGGGTGCCGCCCGCGGCCACTCTTCCCCCGCCAGCACCCGCCGCTCCCTGCACGGCGCCGCGGGGGCGGGGACGGCGTTCAGGCGAGCCAATGAGCGATGGGCATAGGCGGGGCCAAGGCGTTCGATTGGCTGCGATGGCGGCAAGCCACGCCCCCTTTTGCCCCGCCCTCCCGCCGGCGGAGGTAACGGTCGCGGCGCGCGGGGGTGGCGGGAGAGGCGCGGCGGCCGCAGGTGAGGGACGGACCCCGACCCCGACCCCGACCCCGACCCCGACCCCGACCCCGACCCCGACCCCGACCCCAGCCCCAGCCCCAGCCCCAGCCCCAGCCAACACCCACACCCACACCCACACGGTACCGGCACCGCCATCACCGCAACGGGACCGTCACCGGCCACCGGCAGCACCACTGCCACACCGGCACCGCACCCCGCACCCTCAGAGACCGCCCTCCCCTCCCCAGCCCTTCAGGGCCCGCTCTCTCAGCTCCTTATGGCCTTCCCCCCTTCCAGCCCCTCGGGGACCGGCTCCCTCTCCTCTTCAGGACCGGGGAACCGACACCCCCTCCCCCGCCTTTTTCTGGATCAGGTCGTGATGGACGGAGCCCCCAGACCCTCAGGGACCGGCCCCAAAGGGTCTGCCCCCCCCCCCCCCCCCTTCAGAAATTTACCTAAAATTAGGTATATCTATCTACATTAACTATACCGAAATTAACCATAATAAGCACTACATTTATCTAGAAGTGTTTTATTTCTTTGCTGAGTGAAATGCTGTTTCTGATTCATTATCCGTATTCCCAGTGCCTCTTCTATGTTGTAAAATCTGCGTATATGAATGTTTTCTAGGAATTATTGTTTTCTCTGAACTCTTCGAATCAGTTTAACAAAAATATATAAGAGCTGCCGATTGAGGATTGAGTATGGGTTTGTAGAGGCCTTGAATTTCTGCTGTGTAGATGTAAATTGCACTTGCATTTTCAAAGACAGGAAAGTCTGAAGCACTCAGAGAAATAGAAAAATTAACCCAAAACTCTGGACAGATAAAGCTTGCTATTCATGGAACAGCAAGGCTGATTTTTGAAGGACTTTTTTCCTCATGTAGTTGCTCAGTGACCTCTACAGAGGGCAGGAATGATCTGGTTGAGAGTTAAGACTTTTAAAGAGAAATTTTTAGTCTCTCTAGACGCAAATTCAGTGTGTAGGCACCGTGGTGACAGGTGCTCTATAAATACCTGCCAAGGGGTAACAGCTATAAGGTGCTGCTGAGTACCTGGAGAATGGTGTAAATAGGAATTCTGTTTTCTCAGGCATAAAAAAAAACCTACAAGGTTTTGTTTGTTTTGGGGTTTTTTTTTAAGTATTACCTCTGTTGCTGCAGAGAAAAAAACCAGGTATTTTTGTGAGGAGAAGCTATTTAAATACTAAATGCTGTGTTGCTCTGATGAGTAGCTGATGTGTGTGTACCCTTTGCTTGGTTAGTGGGAACAGGGTGGGGGATTATACTCACTTAAAATAAGGTTTTTATTCATTTATCCAGTAATCTAGATAGATAAGATGGCTGCTGCTGAGAAAGATCCAGACCTGAGGCTCCTGCAGAACAATCCATCGGGTAAGGACAGTCCTTTCTCCAAAGCCCTGCTGCTGTCGGATCCTGTTTCAGTTTCTCTGAGGAGACACGTGGCCCTCAGAAGATTCTCTACCAGAAGCTTTTTGTTCACAAAAGTCTTACTCCTGAAAAAGCATGCAAGGGTAGAGAATCATTTGATAAGGAATTTCTCCCTTAAGTTGATAGCTGGTGAGTCTGGGACAGTTCTTTAGAGTTAATGCAGAAATACCTCTTTAACTTGCCCGGTTTTGTCGTGCTGCTGCTGCTCCTTTTAGTCAGAGCACCAGCTGGGTGTAACATGACCAAACTGATCAATGGGAATATAATTTACAACTTCTGCATTCTGACTTCCTTACCAAGATTGTTTTTCAGTCTCCTGTTGATATTATTTGACTTCCCTGTGCTTCCTGCCATTTCCTTTTGCAAAAGATATTTTTTACCAGGAACACGGAGGGTGAAGCAAGGATCAGTTTGAGTTTTGGAAGCACTGGTAATTACATATGGCTTAATTAGGTGTATTAAAAGGCTCTTCAGTCCGTTGGCTAAAGCATAAATATCCCTGTTTTTTCCCTCCAGACCCCAGCACCTATCAGAAGAGCAAGTTCTTGGAGACTGACTGGAAGACACCGATGCTGTCCGTGAAGTCGCAGAGCCGCGTCAGCCGCTGTCCGAGCGTGGCCGAGAGCAGGGATGGGGGCATTGGCACCTCCTGCTCGGACAGCACCGAAGGTGATGGGCACCACTGGGTCAGAATGTAAAAGCTGGAGGGCACAACCTGTCATAATGTCTGGAGACTGTTTCAAATCCAGGTGTCTGGAATGTAACCAAGTGAGGAAGGGACTGGCTGTTTCTCTGAGCTTGGTTATTGTTTCACTGCTGTGGTTTTAACTGACTAAGAACCACCAAGTCACCAAGGTGGCTTTTATTCACCAACAAATGATTTATCAGCAAGTCTGTTGTGTGAATTTTTTTCAATTTTTTTAAAGAAATAATTTATAGGTGCCTTTGTGCAGAAGTGTTTGGCTCTGCAGTGTTAGAGCTGAGATCCCTGCAGCCTGGCCCTCAGCTGTGGCACACTCTGTGGAATTTCCTGTCCCAGCAATCCTTTCCACCTGTATTTTCATCTTCATTGATTCTTTTTTCAGCGATGAGGACGTTTGTGGTGTTCCTTAAAGCTCTTCACACATCCGTGTGTCTCAGGGAGCCTTTGGAACGAGCTGTCGATCTCAGTAATGTGCCAGTGAAATGGAGGCTTTAGCAAGTCTGGCTGTTGGAAGTATTGCTAGAAATACCACGTGAGCACATGTTTAAGTGTTCCATCAGGCCTCTCTCAGGGTAGTAAAACACCCCTTTGGCAGGTGGGGGCGGGGGAGATGATTTCCTTTTGGGAAATGGCCCTTGTGAGCACTGGTGATGTCACAGCCTTGTTTGTAAGAGCCGAGGGTGACCTGCAGCCCTGGCTGCTGCTGAGGCACGCTGAGCTCAGTACATTAGTCAGAAATGTTGTTGTGAGGACCCTCAGCACACTCAAGGAACTGATTGCAGAACCCACACGTGATGTGCTGGCCAGGGAACTTGGGTTCCTGACAGTGACACCAGGGGTTAAATTTAGGGGCTGTAAAATGAAATGGAGCTGTCTCCTCTTCGCCAGGGTGAACGTGCTTGCTGCTGCCTGGTAGCATGGTGCTCTCTGGAGTCCCCAGGCACAGCCAAGCAGGGGCTCAGAGATTTTCTGCCCTCACTGCTCATTTTCGATGAAAGGGTCGAATGCCTTTATTGTGACAGTTCTGTAGTGTGATTTCGGTCTTTGCAGAGTCTGATTTGGGTTGTATTCAAATTGCAGTGTTTATTCGTTGTTGTAGCGATTCTTAGAGGGTGCAAACAGGTGGGAGGGTGACTTGTTGGAGCATCATGTGGGGATGGGCCTTTGGCCAGAGCCCTGAGGAAATCAAGTGTGTGTTCCTGGGAGAAACCTGGAATTACTGCGACACAGAACGTATCAGGACAAGGAGTGGGAACAGGCACTTCGCTGTTTGCCTTTCTCAGCCCTTGCTGTTGCTGTATTGAAATCTGAGAGTTGCTAAGAATAACCCCGAGTTCCCTGCAGCCAGGTTTGGTGCCCTGCTGGCAGGACAGGAGCTCTGTCTCACTTCCTGTGGCAATAGGTGAGAGCCATTGCTCCAGCTCTAGGACAGGCTCTTGCTCTTGTCCTGGAGGAGCTGGAAGGTCAGATCCTCGGGGTCAGCGATGTTGGAGCCTCATCATGGGCTCAGGGAAGGCTCCTGTTAGCTCTGCTCACGCTTCGGAGTCGCTGAGCTGTGGGACGAGCAGAGCAGGATCACGGGCTCAGTGTTCAGCTCAGTAAGTTTTCAGCCTTTTTATTCAGTATCAAGGACTTGATTTCTAAACCTAGAGAAAGATAACATTATTGATTCAAGATTATACTAGAGCAGCTTAAAAACAAGGATTAAAAATATGGATTAAACTTGGATTCTTCCTGTGGTGGTAGGAAAAGGCCAGCAGGTTCCTGAAACTTGTAGTGAGGGGGAACACAGGTGTGCCTGAGTCGTGCTGCTGCTGCTTAGGAGGACGTGTTCAGTGGGAAAGGAACTGGTTTTAAAATTATTTCGGAAAGCTCACTGCAGGGTTGTATTTTCAGGCCTGTAATTAGAGTATCACTCTTCTTGTTCCCTAGACTTTTGCAATTCCAGTAGCGGTTCCTCATTCCATCCCATCAAAACCCAGGTGACCATTCCAACAGCCCACGTTATGCCTTCCACGCTGGGTGCCTCGCCCTCCAAGCTGTGCTCTGCAGGGGACCAGGGCTGTTCCCAGAGCTCTCCAAAGCCTGCTGTGCCAGGCTCTGCCCCTGACCGCCCAGGGCTCGCGAGGAACGGGGACTTGAACGCCGGGAAGTCCTCTCAGGTGCCACCCAGGGACCTCCTGCGTCTCTACGGGACTTCGGGGGAAAATGGCTGTGAGCACCCCTGGCCTCCTGCTGCTGATCACACGAGGACAGAGGACACCTGGAAGTTTGACACCCCTACCATCGAGCACACCCTCAACCAGTCTGTCTTTCTGGACAGTCTTTGCACTGACCCTCTGCACAGGTGCCAGAAGTTCAACCCAAGCTCTGAGGCAGGGAAGGACCATTACAAGGTGCTGCCAGAGAGCAAACAGACACTGGGGGCCAATGGAGCCTGCGAGCCCCGGGACGGGACATGGCCCAGCGGGAGCAGGCTGATGCCAGCGGGACTCCAGGCCAACAGTTTCTTTCCAAAACCTGTAGTAACTCCCCCATCCCGAGCGTGGATGCAGGAAGGCTGCACACTGCACCCCCACCAGGGAGTCTGCGAGCTCAGTGCCTGGAAGCAGCAGCTGGACAAAGTGCGGCTGCAGGTGGAGCAGATGCAGGTAGGCAGCTGCCGTGTGACTGCGTGAATTTGAAACCCTTCCTGTCTCTGTAGTCGGGAGTCATTGTCCCAGACGTAGGAAGCGAGGGGGAAAATGTCTCATGCTTCTCCCTGAGTGACACCAGAAGTCTCCTAATGGTCTGTTTTTACAGCTTGTGGTGTCACAGGTATCGTTTGACACGCTGCGTGTGCAGAGCAGCCCTGGATTATGTTACAGTGCTGCACCATCTGCCAGATCGAGAGCTGAAATACCCTGTCTGATAGAAACTGTGAAGATAAAGCATACCAAGAGGTTTTAAACAGTATCTAGAATAGCTTTGTTCTGTATCTAGGGTTAAGAAAGACTTTTTTGGAAAAAATGCATGAAACTGCAGTTTGTTAGGTGGAAAGGGTTTGTTTACCACCTCCCACCAGCTGTACCCTAACGGAGACAAATTGTTTCCAGCGAGCTAGCACAGTGATCTAAAATTATTTGTTAATCTCCAGTTGTGCTTGGGCAAAGTTTCTTGTTCTTGGACATCAACAGAGACTGAAATAGCCGTGCCCTGGCATGCAGATGAGCACACAGTGTGCAAAATAGCTCCAGCAGTGTTGCAATTACCCCCGTGGGGCACAGAGCTCTCCCTCCTTGCTTTGTCTCCTCTTGCAGTTACAAAATGGAGGCACCTGCCCCCATTCCTCGATGTATTCCCCATCCCTGCCTACACCTGACCCAGCTCAGTGGATCAATATCCTGAACTCCAACGAAAACCTGCTCAAGGAGAAAGAGCTCCTCATTGACAGGTGAGGCTTTGATATGATGTGTGGTTTAAAGACTCCAGTGCATTTCCATTTGGAAAGGAAAAGTTTGGAAAGTACCAAGAAAAGCTCATTTCTCAGAGTCTCTTTTTCCCAATTGATCTTGTTTTGTTGCAAAGAACAATATAAGGACCTTAGAGAACAACCTGAGCTCTTCTCTCCTTGAAATTAGGATGATGATCCTGAAGGGCTTAAATAAATTAATTTTAGTTACGGTTTTCTGTGCTTTATAAGGGATAAAGATTTCTGTTCACGTCATGATTATCTGGAATGTCAAAACTACTGCCTCTTTTGCTTAAGGACTTTCTGGGAGCTCTTTGAGACCTTTATTTTAAATTTGGGTTTTGTGAGTTTGGGCTGGCAAACAACATTTCTCTTAGATAAGGCCAGTGGTCCACTTACTTTTTTGAAAAAGTAAGTCCTAATGAAAAGCACCTTCAGCATTTGGACTTTTTCTTCCTTATTTTGAGCCATCTTCTGTCTGTTGATTTCATTCCTAAGCTCCAGAGCCAAGCTGGATCCTCCAAAACATGCAAGGCTTGTGTGTTTTATCTGTAATCATTGTTGGGGGAAAGGTTTTGCAGGGAGGGGAGGGAAGAAAATTTAATAACAATTGTAAAAAAGTCTAAATGTTTACCTTTCAGATGATTTCTCTGCAGGCGAGCTCTGAGTTGCAGAATTCTGCTTCTGCTCTGCTTGTCTCTGTGTGGAGCAGCAGTTGTGGTGGCACTGTTTGTGTTGTGCTGCTCTCTATGCTTGAGAACAGTGAATTGCCTCTTCTGTTACAGACAAAGGCAGCACATTTCCCAGCTGGAGCAGAAGGTCCGGGAGAGTGAACTGCAGGTTCACAGTGCCCTGCTGGGCTGCCCAGCATCCTATGGAGACGTCTACATGCTGAGGATGCAGGTACAGCAGGTGTCAGTGAGAAATAAGTGTTGAATCCAATGGCCCTGCCACTCCTGCTGAGGTGTTTGCTGAGCAGGACTGTGCGGAGTCAAATTATCCCTTGTGTGGAGTTACCGTCACCTCTGTGCCCCCTGTGACTTCCAGCCCTGAGGTCCTTTGGTTGGATTAAAGCTGGGCTGGTGATGCAAACACCTGGCAGCACTGGCAGGTGCTATTTCAGAGCGTGTCAGATGGGATGAGGACACGGCCCTGGGACTGCCGAGGGCCAGTTTGTAACTCCCCAAATTCAGGGGCTGTCTCTGCCTGCAGGAGCTGCAGCGGGAGAACAGCTTCCTCCGAGCACAGTTCACAGAGAAGACCGAGTCCCTCAGTAAGGAGAACATCGAGCTGGAGAGGAAACTGGCTGCTGCAGAGGTGGATGTGAAGCTGGTCCGGGAGTCGCTGAAGGAAGCGGTGCAGAAACATGCAGAGGAGTTAAAGAAGCAGGAAGAAAGGGTATGATCCTGTTGCTCTAGAGATGGGAAGGTGTGTTTTCTTTGTCAGTGTAGTGCTGAGGTGAAACTTTTCTGTGGCAGTCTGTAATTGCAGGTGTTCTCTCATCTGCCTGTAGATTATGGGTCACAAGCAAAAGCCTTTCCTCCTGCAGTTAGAAGCATTTCAGTACCTCCTCTTTTAACCAAAAAAAGCCTGTCTTTAGCTAAATGAGCAGAAATGAGTTAAGGTGATGTTGTATTTTGGTGTTGTGTGGTGTGCAAAAAGCTAAATGAGTTGGCTTACAGAAGACTGAAGAATAGATAAGAAATTATATAAACTAAACCTGTCTGTAACTGTCCCTGCAGGTAAAGGGAAGAGACAAACACATTAATAACCTTAAAAAGAAATGCCAGAAGGAATCTGAACAAAACAAAGAGAGACAGCAGAGAATCGAGACCCTGGAACGATACCTGGCTGATCTTCCAACCCTTGAGGACCACCAGAAACAGAGTCAGAAGGTAAAACTTCCCCTGAGTTGCAGTGGCAGCTCTTCACATACTTGCTCAGGTGACTTTTCTATGGTTACAATTACTCCCTTTTTGTTGCAGCTGAAGGAATCTGAACTGAAGACTACTGCCCTGCAGGAAACAGTGCTGGCACTGGAAACAGAGCTTGGAGACGTCCAGGCTGCTTTCAGGGAGCAAGAGCTGCAGCTGGAAACCCAAAAACACAAGGAGATGGAGCTTCTGTCCACTGTGCGCAGGTAGGAATCAGGAATCGGCTTCATCTTGGCACTGCAGGAATTGCTGCACAAGAAAGGTCATGCAGAGTTTGTGGGCTGGGATGCAGACAGGGCAACACTGGCATCTGATATGAAATTAATTGCACTCCTCCTATTGTTTCCCTCCTTAAAGTAAGGGAGACACCGTAAATAAAGTTGTTTTTTCCCACGGTGTTCTGCTAATTGCAGCTTGCAGGACAAGTTGCAGCAGTATGCGAAGAATCCAGAGAGAGGACCCTCTGCCCAGGATGGGGAGAGGCAGAAAATGGAACATGACTCTCTGAAGAAAGAGTGTGACTGCCTCAGGAAGGTAAGGGGCTGTCCCAGTTGGGAATCCCACATTTTTCCTTCCACTGAGTCACACCAGGCACTCAGATGAAATCAGGCACTTCTACAGACACAATTGCACTGAAGCAGCAGTTCCTGGAATTCCAGACTGCAGGGTTCTAAAAGCTCTTCTTGATGTGATAACCACACACTTCTCCAGTAATGCTGGGGAGAAGTTGCAGAATGCAGAAGAGGGGAGAGGGAAACCACAAGAATAGAATGTCTGTGGTCTGTTTTTAGCTGATAAATCTAATGGTGCCTTTTAGCCAAGTCCACTTGTAAGAGCATCTGTGATTAGAGCAGTAAATGGACAGGAAGGAGGAGGAGAGAGGATGCTGTCCTACAGAAGGAGAATTCCTGGTGGCATTACTGGATCTGTGTGGCCAGTTCTGATGCCGCTGCTTTTGATTCCAGATTGTGGACAAAAAGCAGAAGAAGATGGAGCAGTTATCCTTGCAAGTCAAGGTGAGAGGTGATGGGGAGGGACCCAGGACTTGAGAATATGCTGTGAAATGAGTTAGACTTAACTGTGTTCCCATGTTATGTTCCAGAACCTGGAAGAACAGGTGGCCCAGGAAGAGGGGACAAGCCAAGCTCTGAAAGAAGAGGCGATGAGAAGGGAAAATGCTCTGCAGCAGCTCCGGGCTGCTGTGAAAGAGGTCAGGGGATGTTTGGAGTGCCTGAGCAGCACTGTATGAACAATGGATTGTCTTTTAGCAAGGCCCTGAATTCAGTCAGCAGCTCAATCTCTCCTGTTTCCTGCTAGTCAGTTGTCCTGTCAGGGCTGTGAAAGGAGCTATGGCCTGCTGGAAAGCAGGAGAAAGCAGCTTGTGCCTCGGGAACTTCATGGGGATGGGGTGGAGGAGGCCGAGCTTGCCAGCTGAGGGCAGCAGAACAGGAGTCCAAGCACAGCCTTGGCTGAGGGGCCGGGCAGAGCCCAAGCACATCGGCAGCCCTCGAGGCGAGGGATGGCCAGTGCTGGGCTGCACAACCTCCTGGAAGCTTTTGTTGCACATGGACAGTGCAGTTTCACGGGGCAATTCCCGTTCGATCCAGTCCCCGTGTGGGAGTGACATTCGTTCCTCCAGCCACAGCCTGGAGGGCTGGATGCAAACCAGCTCCTGCCCTCAGTGCTCCACCACGGAGCAGTTGCAGTGAGTGTGGCAGTGGTGCCCCGAGTGCCCACTAACGTGCCGTGTCCGTGTGTCCAGCTGTCCGTGCAGAACCAGGACCTGATCGAGAAGAACCTGACGCTGCAGGAGCGGCTCCGGCAGGCCCAGCTGATGGCCCAGGCCCTGCCTGCTGACACAGCCCGCCTGGCCCAGGAGCTGCACAGGGAGCTGGCCAGCTGCCTGCAGGATTTACAGTCTGTCTACAGCATTGTCACCCAGAGGGCTCAGGGCAAGGACCCCAACCTCTCTCTGCTCCTGGGCATTCACTGTAAGTACAGAGCGATGGCAGGACAAACCCTTCCACTCCTGTGCTGTGGCAGAATCAAGTAACTCACTCAGAGCATGGAAAGTTCTCTTTCTGGGCTTCTGAACGCTCTTTCTGTGGTTGGCTTGCTTCAAAGGTGCATGTTGTAATAACTGAATGTTAAGTAGAACCTCTTTTGCAAGTGTGAGTTGGTTTTTCTGGCTGACTTGCAAATGTTTGTGATCCTTGGTGAGAACTGCATGTGAGGAAACTCCCTTCTCTGACCCCACAGCTGTGCAGTACCCTGTGAAGGAGAAGGATGATTTGCTGAGCCCTGATGGACTGGCCAAGAAACTGGTGGAGGTAAAACAGCTTCACAAAGAGGTGGAGGACTTGAGGACTGCAATATCTGACAGATACGCTCAGGACATGGGAGACAACTGCATCACCCAGTAAAGAACACTCCCAAAGTAAGACAGGAAATGAAGACTTGAAACTCTCAGGAGTCTTGTGCTTCTACAACACTAAACCTATTCAGCACTTTACCATCCCTCTGCTCGGGTACAGGACGTGTGACCTATCTGATCTGTGAGGAATCAGGGGGTTTGTTGCCAGAAATGTTCAGCTGCTGACTGGCTAACTGGGATAATTCAGGGCTTCGGTGTCAGGCTTTGCAGTAGCTTTGATCTCGTGGAATGTGTTTTATGCTGTGTTTGCTGGAGCTGGTGTGGTCTCTGATGCTGGGAGATGAATTCTGACTTGCCTTCCAGGCATGTCAAATGCTGAACATGCAACTGTGACAGTTAAAATCATGGCTAAAAGGAAATGTACGCCCTGGTCTTGCTGATAAACCTCCCTGTGCAGGTCCTGTGGGACCAGTGGGACCAGAGGATTATCAGAGTGTTTGTGGGATACCTGGATTCCACGGGCAGGCAGGTGTGCCACTTACACTGCTGGCATTTACATCGAGGTGCTGCTGCCTTGGATTGATGGAGCAGGACCTGCTCTCCTCAGGTAAATGCAACCAGTGTCTTTCAGTAGCCAGCATGAGTTGAGGAATAAAGCAACACTAAAAGACTCTGGAAACGCTCCCCCTGGGCACTGTTACCCCAAGAAGCCTTAAGCCTTTTGTCCCCCTGAAATAGCACTGGGAGTGGGTGTGATTCAGACTGCAGAGGAAGTGGATTGATGCTGAAGTGCCTTAATGAGCTGGAAGAACCCTCTGCTCCCACACTGCTCCGTGCCTAATGCCCCCACTGGCAGGTGAGGAGCTGCTCTTCCTTCTCACAGCCTTTTTAGAGCCATCACAAACAATCCTGGAGAGCCCCAAGTGTCTGTGGCCCCTGCCAGAGCCTCCAAGAGCCTCTGTGCCCCTGGGGACACACCTCTGCTTTACTGGGAGAAAGCCATACTGGTCCCAATGTGGAGGGGGTGGCACAGGGAGCTCTTCCTGCAAGGCAGTGGCCACTTGGGCTTTGTCATAGCCCTGTCCCTCCTTCCCTGCTCCTCTGCAAGTCATGGGATTTCTAAATAAATCATTGTGGGATCAGTTTCACTGTACCACAACCCTCCTATACCCCAGTGACAGCTTTACAGTACCGAGTCCGAGGGTGGGACTTCGGTTTTCAGCTTGAGTTAAGAGCAAGATGCCAAGTTATGACAGGGAAGAATCCTGCTGACACTTGTGTTGTTTGGCTGCTCTTGGCTGACGTTGGGGCTGCGAGCCCTGGGTTTGGCAGAAATGCTTTTGTTATTCCTTTGTGTTAAATTTTAAGACCAAATCTGTTCTGTTCTCGGTGTTTGGCCACCATGGGTGATGGTGGCAAGGAATTGGTTGGTTTGTCCCACGTGGGGAGCAGGCAGCAGCGTGTGCCTGGCAGTGTCTGTGTGTCTGTCCTGCTCTCCCTGGCTGTTCTGTTCCTGGCTGTGTCTGTCCCCAGGCTGCTGGTGCCGTGTACTGAGCAAAACACATTTCCAGGGCTATTTCTGAAGCTGTTTGTCCTGACTGCCAGGAGCTCTGCTGGCTCCTGCAGGTTCTTAGGGGTTCGGGCACCATCTCCTTCTCCCCTTTGCTTTGGGGGTGCAAGATCTCGTTCCCGTGTGCTGTGAGGGGACAGGTTTGCCCTCTGCTCCTGCAGAGGTGATTCTGCGATGAGATTATTGTGGCTGAAACGACCTCAGCTGCTGCCTGGCTCTGTCCCAGCAGCTGGGCTGCCCAAATCCTGTGTTCCCCTCCCTGGGGACACGTCCCCTCCTCATCCTCCTGCACAGCTGAGCCTCTCTGGCCAGGAGGGTGATCCCATGTGCTGTTTGCTGCTGGTGCAGGGGAAATCTCGGGCTCTTTGTTACAGAACACCCCAGGCCAGGGGGACAGGACAGCGTTCCCTCCCTGTCCCCCCTTCCTCGTGCCACTCACGTCGTCCCTCGGTCCCCCGTGTTGGGCCCGGTCCCGCTGGGCTCAGTGTCTTTGTACCAGCCTCCGTCTCACCCCTTGTTTGTATCGAGTATTTGGAGTATCAAATAAAGCTGCTCTGACCCACTCGTGCGAGGCCGTCCTGGGTGGGGAGAGAAGCGCTCCGGGGCCGATGCCGGTGGCTCCCCCGTGCCCGGCAGGGCCGGTTACTGGTTGCCCGGTGGGAGCGGTGCCGGTGCGGGTACCGGTGCCGGTGGCTGCCCGGTGCTGTCGGGGCGGTGTCCCGGGGCCGAGGCCGCATGCCCGGGCCCGCCGGTCCCATTGGCCCCCGCAGTCACATGCCGGGCGGTGCCGGGGCTCCCGCTCCTCCTCCATCCCTCCGTCCCTCCCTCCCGCCGAGCCCCGCCGAGCCGAGCTTCCCCTCCCTCCCTCCCTCCGCCGGGCTGAGCGCTGGGAGCGGCCGCGATCGCACCATGAGCACCCTCAAGGTCTACAGCACCTCGGTGACCGGCTCCCGGGAGGTGAGCGGCGGCGGGCAGGGCTGCGGGCACCGGGGCCCCTCTTCCCGGGGGTGGGCGTCTCTCTTCTGTGCAGCAGCGAAGCCCCCCTCCCCCGCCCCATCCTCGGTGTCCCCTCCCCTGCTCGCGTCCCCATCTTTCCCCGAACCCACCCCTCCGTGCTGGGTGTCCCCCCGCGCGGGCGGGGTCCGTACCGTGGGCACTGTGCTGAGCCTGGCTGGCACGCTGGGTGTGTGCCCACCCTTGGGGCTCCTCTCCATCTCCCCATAACCTGCCTTTCCCACCCGGGTTCCAGATCAAATCTCAACAGAGCGAAGTAACCCGAATCCTTGATGGGAAGAACATCAAGTACGAGCTGGTGGATATCTCCCAGGACAACGCTCTCCGGGAGGAGATGAGGGCAAAGGCAGGCAACCCCAAAGCCATCCCACCCCAGATCGTCAACGGAGACCAGTACTGCGGGGTGAGGCTCGTGCTCTGCACCCAGGGGTTGGGTGGTGGGCGATGTCCTGTCCCTTGGGTTTGCTCAAATGTTCAAGACGCCTTGTAAGTTATTTCTCGTGAGCTGCAGGGACCAGGTGCTGCCAGGGTCCACGGCCGTTTGGCTTGGGAAAAAGGGGACCCGGGCAGGGGGCTCTGGGTGGCAGTGGGGCTGTGCCCGCTTTGCCCTGTCATCCTTGGCACAAGCAGCTGGTGCCAGCGCTGTGAACCAGTGCGGGCTCAGGGACCCTCCTGCCTGTGGGCGACTGTGTGGCGTTTCCCTGCAGGATTACGAGCTCTTTGTGGAAGCAGTGGAGCAAAACACTCTGCAGGAGTTCCTGAAGTTGGCCTGAGCCCTGCTTACCCTCCCATCCTGGACTCTACCTGCATTCCTGAGCGCCCTCATCTCCGACCACCTTCACCTCCGGGTTGTCAGCGCTGTCCTGGCACCGCACTTGTATCCCAGCACAGGGAAAAACCCATGACCAAAACTCCTCATTGCAGCTGCCTCCGACTCCCTCCTGCCGAACCCCGAATCATCTCAGAGGGATCCAAAGAAAGTGTGACGCTCGCTGTGCTTGGCCTGTGGGCAGAGCTGGGCCTGGCTCACGGCAGCTTCCAGTGCCTCTGTAAACAGCAAAGCCTCCGGGGCCGTGCGAGGTGCACCCGGCCCTCAGCCCCCTCCTGTGCCTCGGGAGGGAAGGGCTTAGGGCTGCACGGTACCTCCTGTGTCTCCCAGTTGCTGTTAAAATTGTAAATTCTGCTGCCTCACTTCCTTTTTTTTCCCCTTTTTCTCCCTTCTTCATCTCAACTGCAGAGATTATGGCAACTAAGTAAAGTTGGGTGGGTTTTTTTTGTTTGTCTTAATTTAATGCAAAAATACTGCACAGAATTGGGGGTCTGAGTGCCCACCACAGTGGAGCTGGGGGCAAAGGCTGCCTGGGGGATGGATGGGGCTGGAAGTGGGATCTGTGTTGGTCTGGCCACCCTCCGCCCTGACCAGGGCTCCCTTGTGAGCATTAATGGCTCAGGGCTGCCTCAGAACAGCTGATGCTCCAGCTGTCCAATCTTTCCTCTTTGAGTTGGCTTTTTTGCAATCCTGGACCAAGTGCATTTTGTTTTCCTGCCAAAAAGCAAGTTTATAACCAGTGTTGTCTTCCGAGATGCTATTAAATGTTACTGTACCTTTCACATTGCTACTCTTGCATTTCTTTTAAATTCGGTTTTATTTTGGCTACAGGTTAAACATCACCCTACCTAAGGATTGTGAGTCATTTCCAGCTGAGAGAAGCTGAGTGGGTTGTACGTGCTGCTGCAGCCTGACACAAAGATCTTAGCACCTTAGATTGCTGCTGCTAATCAAAGGCTCACAGGACGTGTCTGAATGTCCTACGGCGCAGTAGTGACAGGTACCAGAGCATTCCTCTCCTCTGCGTGGTGACAGTGGCAGCCCGGGGCAGGGACAGCCTCAGCCAGACGTGGGAGTGAAAAACAAACCCCTGGCACAAAGATTGACTAGACCAGGATACAGAGGGGCAGGGAAAACAGCTGCTCCTGAATCTGCTACAGGTGGAAAAAGGAGGAAGCTGAGGGAGAGCTGTGTGGGTTGAGTCACTGCTCATGGGGAGCTGAGGAAGCAGCTGGTTTGCTTCCTGTGTTTGAGTTGTGCAGCTCAGAGGGGTCTGGGAAGAGCTCTGGGCACCGTGAGCTTTCACAGCAACTGTGCGTTTGAAATCTACAGGAAGCGGAAATTGCAGCTGAAATAAAGGGTTTTATTGGGAGCCTTTAATGAGGGCTGGGTCTCTGCAAAGAGGGAACCTGCCAGAAGGCCCTGCCTCGCATGAGTGGGAGTGTTGTCAGCTGGGAGTCAAGTGAGAGCTTGTCACAGCTGGAATGGGAAGAATGTGCTGGGGAGAGGGAAAGGGAAAAGTGCAGCCCCAGCCCACGGGAGAGGGAGGAAGATGCTTTATTCAGGGTCCGGCAGAGACGCCGCGGAGGGATTATGCTCTTCTCCAATGACACGGTGTCCTGTTGCAGCATCCAGCGCCGGCAGCGGGAGGGAGGAGGGCGGGTACCTCCAGGCAGGCTGGAGCCTGGGCCCCGCTGCAGCTGGGGGCTGTCCAAGGGAAGGAGCTGTGCACGTACAGGAAGCCCAGTAGCAGGATCTCCCGGCTGAGTCGAGTCTGGCTCAGCCCCAGCACTGCAATGGCTCAAGGCCTTCAGGTTTAGCTTCAGCAGAGACCACAGAGCTGAGCCTGTTTGTCCCCTGGTGTCAGTGCAGGTGAAGTCTGTCAGGAGCAGCTGTGTGTGGAAAGCAAACTGCCCCGGCTGTATGTCCATCCTGCTGCTCCAGAGTCCCTGAGCCCAGCTAAGCAACTGCCCAGTGCCAGGGTGAAGCTGGCAGGCTCCCCTGGGCAGGGGTCAGCCTGTGTAACCCTCACAGAGATGAGGAGCCAGGCTAGGAGCCCAGGCGTGAGCTGGTGGAAGCATCCCTGTGCTGGGACCCGCCTGTTTTGGGGAACAGCAGCCACTGTGAGGCAGCAGGACTGGGCCTGGCCCCCTCTGCCAAAGGGAGCGGCTGAAGGGCTGCTCTGCACTCTTCTCCATCCCAGGTAATGGCACAGTGAAACTAAATCTGGAAAGGAAACCTCTCCCTATTTCCCAGCCAGGGCAGGTTGGGTGACGGTGAGAGGCAGCTCCCTCCCTGTGCAGAGCTCGGGGCGAGGAGCTCTCACCCTGTCTGCAGCCCCGTCCCCTCCTGTTGGGAGGGGTCTCTCCTCCGCAGCAGCAGGGAGGCACTGGGGACCAGCCCACATTCCTGCAGGCTCCTGGAGTTGTCTGTGTACACCCTCTGGGGAAAGGTGCTGATGATCTCATACGAGTCCGAGTTTCCACCCCTAGGAAAGAACAGCACAATCTTTCCTACTCACGGGATCCCCCAAGGTTTTGCTGAGATGCTTTGACTGATCCAGCTGTGGTTATGCAAGAGCAGAAAAAAGGGCTTCCAGCCCAAACTGCAGCTAGCCAGGCACGGAGCAGCCTGTCCAGCTGCACAGCTGCAGTGGGAAGGAAGGAGGCTCGTGCATCCCACCAGCACTGAGCTCATCCTGGGCTCGCACCAAGGCCAGGGCCATGGCCTGCAGCAGGAGCGGGAAGAGGGGAGAGCAAAGGGGGCCCTCAGCCATCTGGAACTGTCCCCAACAGGCTGAGTGAGCCCTTGGGCAGCATTAAATGTGCTGGGACATAGAGCTGGCTGAGCCAAGCAAAGGCTGCAGCTCAGCTTCCAGCACCTTGGGAATGGTGGCACAAGTTGGGTGAGTGCTGGAAGGAGGCAAAGGCAGCGATGGGCCTGGATCTGGTGGCAGTTTGGGAGGACAGAAGAAGTTTATCTCTGCTGCTGTGTGGCAAAGGTGGGTATGAAATGCTCTGAGCTTCTCAGAACCCTGGCACTGCTGCCTGGAGAGTGTCAGTGGGCAGAGGGCTGGGGCTGTGACCCAGCTCAGGCCGATGTTTGAAGCCCCAGGACCTCAAGAACCCTTTCCTGGGGCCCTACAGAGCCAGGCAAGGAGGGGAGGGAGTCCTGGACTACCTGATGTGGGCGAGGTGCTGGCGCAGGTCCCCGATGGTGTCTGTGAGCAGCATCTTCACCTCGTACGTCTGCTCCCCGCTCTCGGATCTGATGCGCAGAGTGCAGAAATCAGGGCCAGGAGCTTTAGCCCCCTCAGCTGGCTTCACCCTGGGGATCACAAAACCCTGTCAGCCCAGGGGTGAGCTCCACTCAATGGGCAGAGCCTCCGTGACAGGAGGAGTTCCATGTTTGGGAATGTCCTTGAGGTCAACGAGGCCCTGTCTGACCATGGGCAACCAGACCAACCCACTGCCCAAACTGCTGCTTTACTTTCTCAGCCTGAAGATGCCTTGAAGAGGGCTGTGGACCTTTTTTAGCTTTCTCATTTTAAACCAGTGCTGCCTGGTAAGTACTTTGCCCTACTTCTTTGGTTAAAAATAATCTGCTTGGGGTTTTTTTCATTAGTTATTTGGGTCTTGCCTTGCCAGACACTGAGTGGAAAAGTGCTATTAGTGAGACCTCCCACCTGGGCATGAGATTCTCCCATTTAATATGACTGCAAAAAGCTCCTTCAGTGGTTTTAAACTCTTAGGCCTTGGCTTGCTGTCGGAAAAACTTTCACATAAACTTGTGACATTTTGAACAACAGAAGCTTTTTGTTAGAGATGTAAAATATGGCACGTTTGCCATGAAAAATTCAGTGGTTTTCCCAAAAGACCAAACTTGGCCTTTTTTCTAACTATTTCTAAGGTCTAAAAGGGGAAAGTCCATTTACCTCCTCAACTGAACCCCCTGAACTAAACCTGCAGTGATGAAACAGGAGGAAGAGGAGATCCTGACAGGGCAGGGGCGGGGGGCTGTACCTGTATCTCTCCAGGGCAGCCAGCCCAGGTGTTTCCACCAGGATTTCTTTGCTGCTCCGCTGCCCATCAGAGCCCTGCAACCAAAGCAGGTGAGTGTCAGCACTGCAGGGAGAGCAGCCAGTGCCGGCACAGCCCCAAGGCAGGTGCCAAGTGCCACGTGTGCTCTGGTGGAGCCTCTCTGGAAGGTTACACAGAGCTGGGAGAGGCCCAAGGTGGGGATGCTGGTGCTGTGCAGGGAGCTGAGTCCAGGGAATCGCCGCTGGTCTCCTCCTGGGGGGGTCTGGGGAGGTCACTGGTACCTGTGGCACTGCTCCAGCCACGCCTCGGGCACTGCTCACTCTCCCTCTGTGCTTCAGGGGCTTGGAAAGCTCGTTGGGAAACTGCTCCAAGGAGGCTTTGGGACCTGCCAGAGCAGAGGGGAGATATGTCCGTGTGTGACCTTTGTGACAAACGTTTTGCTCCCAGAAGAGGCTGATTTGGTGAAAGGAGAGGGCGCAGCAGCCGACAGGGAGAGCTCTCAGCACCCCAGCGAGGCCGAGAGCGGCTCTCGGGTTCCTCCCTTGAAGCTGTCCCACTTTCTGCCCCACTGATTGTTTGATTGTCAACATCAACAGTGAGAACAGAGCAGCCTGTTCAGTGCACAGCTGGGATGCACAGCAGGCAGGCAGCTCTGCTGTGAAAAACTGGGACTATCACCATTTTTACAGACTTGGACGTTTTTCACCTTGCGAGGGTATATTTGTAGGCGTCCATTCCATTCTGCTGGGACAATTATTTTTTTACTGCTTGGTTAAAGGGAATATTTAGCTTTAGCCTTGAGGTGACTGAGCACAGTTGAATGTAACCAGGCAGCTGTTTCTTATGGGTGATACACGTGGTGGGTTATTTAGTGAGGCACCCACAAACCCACTGATTTCTGTCTCTCTGTTTGACTTTCCAGCCCCGTCAGATATTGCTTACTCAGACTGCGAGTGTCTAGGAGCAAAATGAGGAATCTGTGGCCTTTGATGTCCCATATTCTTTTGTGAAAGTCTGAAGGGAAACTGTCCCATTTTTCAGGACAGTTACGGTTCATTTGGCTTGAAGATATCTACATTTTTGGAATGAGCTTGTAGGAGAAAGGAGCGGTGTTTGCCAGCAACTCTCCCAGGCCTGCAGGGCTCCCTCAGCATCCTTTGATGTGGTGAAGGTGGAAGGAGCTCGGCCTTTCAGAAAGGCACAGGGCAGATGTGTTTGGAAACCTGCTGAATTTCTATTCTTTTATTACCTCTCATGTCTCATCCTTTAGGAGGATTAGTGCTGAGAGGACCCTGTGTGTGCTGCTGCTGGCTTCCAGCTCCTGAGGCAGCACCAGGCCCTGACCCAGAAGTGTTGCTTTCCTTGCTGAGACCCTCACATTCCCCTCCTACCACCTGCACTGCCCTGGTAAGGTTTAAAAATCCTCCTCCTCAAGCACGAGCTGCGTTTTTGAGGCAGGTTTGGGATTTTACCTGGGATCTCGGAGGTTTCCTGCACTTTGTTGGATTCTGAAGTACCGACCATCTGGCCAAGGCCAGGAAAACTCCCTGGAAGGTCTTGCTTCTGAAAGACCACGTTCCTCCTGTCAGTGACCTATAAGCAAATCTGACTGTTGCACAATCTCCTCTTGCTGCATCAGAGCCCAATTAACCACAGTAATGACAACCAGCAGTTGTAAGCCCCAAACGAAACCAATGATGCAGAGGTTATAGGGAACCTCAGTCCCCAGAGCTTTGCACAATCCCCCTTCCATGTGACTTTCTAACTTCCACAGCTCCCAGCTTGCTCCAGCTGGCCTGACCTTGTCCTGTTCATGCAGCTGTGTCCTGGTTTCTTTGTGGCAGAGGGAAGGTCCAGCCTCTGGTTTTGCCTGCTGACGTTTCAGGTGCACTCCAAGACCTACATTTGAATCCCCTGAGGCTCTCTGCCCGCAAATGTGGCTTTGGCTCTTTGCTATTTCTGAGAAATCAAAAACTGGGGCCCAAGAGAACCTCAGGTGGCCAAATCCACTTAAACTGTGGCAAAATAAACTCTCATGACATGCTCTTTGAAAGCTACTTGTTCAATCTCAGTTTAAAAGCTTTTCCAGGGGAACTATTTGAGGACTTTTTTTCCCCTCCTTTTCGTGACACAGCTCTTAATTTCCTGCATGTGCTGCTTCTCTTACAGAGCCTGCTGTGCTCTTAGAAGCCTTGTTTCAAGCCAGGTTCACTGAGACACAGAAACCTTTGAACCTTGATGCTGAAACACTTCCTGTAACGGCTGCTGCAGGTGCCCTCCCTGCCTCCCTTTTCCCCAGACACACCTGCACAGCACCACAAACTTCAACCTCCCCTTGCTGTGGGCACCATCCAGCAGATTGATGAAAGAAAACCTGAGCTGTCTTGGGAAGCAAGAGAGCAATTTCTCCCCCAAAGCTGCGTGTGGCACTGACCTGCAAGGGGACGCCGTCGGGGTAGCGCGGCTGCAGCTCTGAGGGGAAATAACCATCCATGATGTCCTGCAGGCATTGCTGAAACAAGAGCAGAGCTCGTGGTCACACCTCAGACTTTCTGTTTCGCTCAGGACTGATCTTTCTGCTGGGATGCTCCCGTTTGTGGTGTTGTGACCATGCAGAAAGGTCTGCATCAAAGGCACAGAATCTCCGTCTCTAAAAATTACTGCACACAGACACACGAGGCTTTAAAGGCACTGTGGGGATGCAGGTGTGGAGCTGGGCTCCTTTTTAGGACTGAGATGAGCTCAGAAGCCCTATCCCCGTTCCTGGGGCTTAGTGAGTGCTGGCAGGATGACTCTGATTCCTCTCCAGCCCTTCCCATACCTGTGTGGAGGGATGCTGGTAGGGCCGGAAGGCTCCACTGCCCACGACGATCCCATTTCGGTACAGGGTGAGAGGGAGGGGCTCTGGCCGCCTCAGCCGAGCCCCCCGGGGCGTGTGCTCAATCTGAGAAATGCCCTCTCCGACCAGCGAGTTCAAATCCTTAATGTTCTCCAAGATTAAATCGAAATCAATCTGGTGTTCGCAAACAACGGCCTCACCTGCGGCAGAGGGATCAGAGTTACAGGGGAAGGGGTGGTGGCCGAGCAGATTTGTCTGTATGAATCTGAGGTGTGTTGGAGCCCTGACATTTCTGTGCTTTGCCTTTCACACATTTGCAGAATGCAGTGCAGGCTTTTGCTGTGGCACAGCTCTGCCAGGTCCACACGGGCGTGTGCCAAACCACAGGGGCAGGGCGGAGGATGCAGTGCCGCGGCTGCAAGCCCGGAGCAGGGGCGGCTCGTGGAGCCCACGCTGGGCTCCTGGGCTTGTTTATCCTCTCAGAAGTGTTGTGCTGTCCCTGTGCCGTGCATGGCGAGGAGCTGCACGAGTTGGATTAACCAGATTGGATCAATGGATCAGGGCACAGGTGCTGAAGTGGTGCCAGGGTAAACAGAGGCAGCTGCCTGCACCAGGGCAGGGACTCTGCAAGGATGTTTGTCTAGGTGTTTGAGGGTGGCAGGGTGAAGCAGTAAAAGGGTTGTGACAGGGCAGAGGAATGAAGTCAGAAGAGGAAACGAGAGAGAAAAGATCTAAGTTGAGTTAAAGTCCTTGGTCGTTCTCCTTTTTTTAAGAGTTGCTAAAGGACAATGTAGAAATACCCTTGAAAAAGGTCAGTGAGCTGAAACCAAAACTGTTTCTGCTGATCTCCCTCTGTGTCTCCCCTCCTGCATCTAAGGGAAGGTCTAGTCTAATATTTGCATGGTGGTGAGGAAGCAGCATTGGCTCTACAGCCCAAATAATTTCCTTTTTTTTCCTCTGTTTCCACTCCCTGGGGAGCCACTGCCAAACCTGCCTGGACCCCAGACAGCAGAGTCAGGTCTCAATTAAAGCCCTCACGTGGTGGCTGGGAGGAAAGGCAAACAATACTCCCTGACGGAGCCAGACTCTGTGGGTAAGCTACTACAGCTCCTGTGCACACAAAGCACCTGATTCCGTTTTCCACCCACTCTATGTCAATGTCATTAGAGCAGCCAAGCCTCAAATGTGCAGGGTTTGTGAATTCTGCGGGAAACAGCTGCTGTGAGGTCTCCTCCTGGAGGGCTGAGCCATCAGGTTCTCTCCTCTTTGCCCAAGAAGGGCGTTCAACATACAGGTATATAAAATTAAACCTTCTGCTGAGCTCCTGTTGGATTGCTCCACGTCTGTGTCCCTGGGATGGATTGATGTGAAGATCTTGGCACAGGATCTCAAATTCTGAAGACCCAAATCCTGAGGTTTTGGTGCTTATCTACTCTCCCTTCTCTGAGCATGCAGTGAGAGCTGGGATAGCAGCTTCAGCCAAGAGTGCTGGTGCTTTACCCGGCTTCCAGAGGTTCCTTGCTGGCAGCTCCTCTTCATCCTGGAGTGATTCTGTGTCTTCCAGCTGGTCCCGTGTCTCTCCAACCCAAATCAGACCATAGTCATTCAGGAACCGCTGGAAGAGGAAAGTCAGGCCAGTGTTGGTACCAGAGCTTCAGAAAACTGGAAATGGGAGCCTAAGAGGGGTCAGTTGTGGCTGTGAGAGGCAGAGAGGGAGGTGGAAGAGGTTTGTCCTGGGGCTCCTTGGCCCTGGCAGACAGACAGACTCTCTGACAGGGCAGTGACAGCAGCTCTGTCAGTAGCAGGAAAAAGGGAGGAGGAAAGATTTGTAGTGACAGAGGAACCTCCCAAAACTGCAGGAGCTGAGCATCTCCACAGCCCTGGAAATTGGAATGAAGCTTGCAGGAGGCACAGATGTCTGTGTGTCAAAAACCTCCACCTGCCCTTTTGCTCTCATCCAACCTGCTCCTTATTCCCGGAGGTGAAGGGTTGTGATGATCAAAGGGGCAGCTTGAAAAAGGCCAAACTGGGACTGCAGTGATCTCAAACCAAAGCAGCAGCTGGCTCAGGGCACGTAGAGCAGGTGCCTCACCTCCATCTCCCAGACCTGGCTCTGCAGCTGAAGACACCTCATTTCCAGTTCTTCTGTGGTGGGGGAGCCAGGAGCATCTGTAAGAGAAGACCTGATGTTTCTATGTAGCTCCTCAAAGAAGGGCTGTGCTCAGTGAACTCAAACCCATGGGACACAGGGGCTGAAGGTGACAATTCACCCTGCAGTGGTTTGGCAACAATGCTGGCAGACTAAAAGATAGTTGTGAACGACCCTGGGGAAGTTGTGTGCTGGGGGAGCTGATGTGAGTGGTGCTGCTGGCAATCAGACAGTGGAAATCGCTTGGCTCCCTCTGTCTCAAGGAGCCCAAAATGAGCAGGTGTCCACTAAAGCTGGATCCTGAGATGTTGCCTGGGTGGCAGCACAACGCTCGAGGAGGTACAAACCACATGTTTGTGGTTTGACAGACACAGTTTGTTTTGTGCTCAGGAAACAGAGAACTCACCCCAGCTCAGCACAGACAAGGCAGTTCAGCCACTGTAGGAAACGTGTGTGGGCTCCAGCTGGGGCTGGAAAGCTGCTGGATTCCAGGGAACTGGAGAGGGGAAAAGACCTTCAGTGACTCACTGGAAGCTGGGTTCAATTTAGAGTTAGGCTGGACCTGGAATCCTGTGGGAGACTCCAAGTAGGTTTTTGGTTTCTCTCAGCTGCTTTCCTGCCTGTTTGAACTCTGCAGTATTTACTGCTCTTCAGTTTTCTGACCATCCTTGGGTGTCTGTGGTTGGCTTTACACTCATGGAAACTTAGAAACCCGTAGAAAATAGGTCAGGAAATGATGTTTTGCACCATACCAGAGGAACAGATACAAGTCAAAGTGCAGATCTGCTTCGGGAAATGGTCCCTGTGTGTAGCTGCGACCTCTCACCAAGGAGGCCTCTGGGTTTCGGAGCCGAGGACAGCTCAGAGAGGTCTCCAAGCCTGCTCTGTTGCCCTGCCCAGAGCTCTGGAGCTCTCGCAGAGGTGCCAAAGGTGAACGATTTTTACCTTCTCCTTTCTGAAGAGTCTTTAGCTCCTCCTCGAGTTCAGCAATCCTCAGGTCCTTCAGGGGCAGAACAAATAATGAGGGTCAGCTCCTGGGCCTCAGCACCTCCAGGCACAGTTTGCACAATTAGTCCTGGCTGGGGCAATTAGCGAGGCTAGTACAGGTCCTCTCACCCCACCCAGAGACAGGCTAAAGGGTCACCAGGGCTGAATCACCTCACAAATACCTTAATTAGACCCAAATGAGGGGTGGGATAAACAGAGAGCTCCAGGAATAGGTGACCCATCTCCCAGTCCTGCTCAGACCTGTAGGGAGGGGCTGATGTAGAAACTAAACCAGCATCTCTGCAGCCACTTCTTAAAAAAAAACAACCCTAAACAAAAAAAAGGTATTTATTTTGGGCTTTTAAAGGGTATTTATTCTATTCAGTGATGCAGAGAGGGCTGCTCCAGGATGACTCTGCTGTGTGAGCAGCCGATGTTTCAGAAAACAGAAGGGGGAATGCACCACCACAGGAGGCAAAAAAAAAAAAAAAAAAAGAAGCCAAAGAGGTGCTGCTCTGAGTGCCAGGGTGCTGAGAGCCACTGCTGCAAGAAGTCACAGCAAGGACTGTCCCCTCTGCCACCCCAAGGCCTGATCCTACGGCTCTATTGCTTTGTAAAGGGCTGGTTTTGGTAATTAACAGCAGGCCACAGATGAACTTCGGAGCCCACACGAGGTCTGAGAGGTGGGACTCCCATGCCAGGACACAGAGCAGGCTCAGCGAGAGGCTGACTTTTACCTTCAGCCGCATTTCTTGTGCCTGTTTCTCTATTTTCTGTTCCAACAGAGAGATTTTTTCCATCAGACAGGACGTGAGCTCCGTGTCAGCGTGAGCTGCACCTGAAAGCACAAAGAGCTGTGAGCAGGACTGGGGTGCACAGGGGACCCCACACCAGAATTCCTGCTCTGCCACAGCAGGGAGGACTTTTTGGGTAGAAACCCCTTGGCTCCTGGTGTCACCAACTCGTTGTGTGCGTGAGAGGGCAGCCACAGGAACGGGTCTGGCCCAGAAACCCCTCATCACTAAGGGACTTTACCCTCCATATTCTTTTCCAGTGTTGTCCCCTCAAGCAGGAGTGGAGGGAGCCTTGCAGGGATTCCTTGTCCTAGGAGACAGCCTGGCATCCTCTGAGAAAGGAGGAAAACAGGTCAGTGTTTGCACACAAGTTCTCCAAAAGCAGGTAAAGAAATATCACGGTTGTGCTGAGGGAAAGAGAGGGCAGGGGAGAGCAGGTGGTCCCTCAATCCCGTCAGCATTCCCAAATTTCTGAGCATGTGTGGGTGCTCCTCAGGAGTCAGGACCATGGGAAGGTACAATCCCAGCAGCTGGACGAGTGAGCACGAAGTGGAGCTTGCAGAAAGAGCCCGTGACACTTGCACAGAGAGGAAGAAAGTGGTAAAATCAAGTCGTTTTAATGAAAAAAAAAGCACAGTGCTCTGCAATTAACAGAAGCAGCAAACTTCACCGGGACCGAAATGGGAGGTTTTGTTCTGAAATTGAGTGGGGAGGATGTGACCTTAAAGGGAACTGTAAAAATAGACGGTGTTCTAGGGCTGGTTGAGGATGTGGAAATGTCTTGTTACTTATCTGGTTTTGGACAATTGTAGGGGGGAGAGAGAGCTACATCTATTGTGTAGAAGGGTAAGAACAGTGAAGGTAATGACCTGGGACAGCTCTGCCCTTTGAGGAAAAATAAGAGGGGATAACACATGAAATAAAGCACAGCTTCATTAACTTGGGGTGCATTTGCTTGGGTGGATTAACCTTCTAAACAGAATTGAAAAAGCCGTCCAAAAACCCCCAAACCGTACATTTTTGTGGTCAGCCCATCCTCCCAGTCCATACAGCCTTGTTTTCCGGGCAGAATGTCTGTTTGAGGGACGGAGGGCAAAAAGGGGCTCAAAACAACGGGGATAACCCGGGGGCTGGTGAAGGGGGAGGGGGGCCTGGCAGCTCTGGGGCACTCGGGGTGTGTTGGGGGGACCCTCTTGGGGGGATCCCCGGATCTGGGGAGGGGGTCCGAACCTGGGGGGGGCTCCCCGCCCTCCCCAAGCCCTCACTCACCCCCCCGCCACCATCTTGTTTACGGGCGGTTGCCACGGCGACGCGGGGGGGCGTTGCGATTGGTCCGGCGCTGGTCACGTGATGGGCACGGTGGTGCCGGGAACTACAATTCCCAGCGTGCACCGCTGTCCCGGGACGGGGGACCGGGATGGGACCGGGACCGGGACCGGGACCGGGACCGGGACCGGGACCAGGACCAGGACCAGGACCAGGACCAGGACCAGGACCAGGACCGGGAGTGGGTCCCACGTTTCTCCTCAGCCGCCCTCCGCACGCCCTCTACCTCCGCTCATACACACCGCCGGGCCTGAGGCACCCCGTGGCCTGCAGCTCCTCCCGATTCCCTCGCCCGCCTCCTCGCTCTCTGTTTTCTCACCTGGGCACTGCTCTTGGCCTCGCTGATGCCCTGAGCTCCACCCAGCGCTTCCCACTATCCCGAGAGCCTTCCCTGGGTGTCCCCCATCCCGCCTGCTGCCTCTGTGCTGCTCTCCAGGGAGCTCGGCCTCGCCAGCTGGGGATGAGCAGGACAGGATGATTATCCCCCCGGTTTTGCCTCCTTGGATGGGGCGTTCACAGAACCACAGACTGGTTTGGGCTCAGGGGACCCCAAAGCTCATCTCATTCCCACCCTCTGCCATGGCAGGGACACCTTCCGCTATCCCAGGTTGCTCCAAACCCTGGCCAACCTGGCCTTGGACACTTCCAGGGGTGTTGGCTGTGCTCGAGACACTTTCTGTTTCAACTTGCCCGAAGAGCAAAACCGAGCTAAATTTGGTGAAACTTTTCTGCAGAAAAAGCTCTGGGTGGAAGCTGACAGAGAGCTCACAGTGATGTGCTTCGCCAGCACAA
Source organism: Corvus hawaiiensis (assembly GCF_020740725.1). Taxonomy (NCBI): domain Eukaryota; kingdom Metazoa; phylum Chordata; class Aves; order Passeriformes; family Corvidae; genus Corvus; species Corvus hawaiiensis. The sequence goes on from NC_063235.1 coordinate 7,144,646, forward strand.
ACCCAGACAGCAGGTGTGTGTTCTCAGCCAGTGACTGTTCATTTCAAGCATCTCAAAATAACCAGATCCCTTTTGTTTCCTGCTGCTGCAGTTGAGCGGGTGAGGGAGCTCAGACATCCGCTGTGAGGAGATAGGGGAATTGTGAGGAATTCCACTGTGAGGAGATGGACTTGGGGGGCTAAAGGAAGCATTTCCCTGCTCTGCACCTGGATCTGTAACTGAAATCCCAAGGGACACCTTGGCTCCACCTGAAGTCGCAGGGAAAGAGGTTTGCTCCTTCCTACCTTGGCTGCAATTTGCAAACCCTCCCAGTGATCCAGGGAGGGTTTCAGCCGCTCTTAGTCCTTGGTGGGTGTGAGGACAGAGAGTCCCCAGGGGGAAGCAGAGCCTGAGGGATTTCAGCCTTTCCTTGAACATTTTCTTTGGGCATGCTCTGTTGCTCCTTTTTACGCACTCGCAAAAAAATCCCCTCTCTAGTCCTTTTTACCTGTTTCTCCACTGCTTCCAGCCATGTTTATCGTCCTGTGTTCACACCTTTACATCCTTCTATCTTATTTTGCCAGTTAGTCTTTAAGCTCTATTCGGCAACTCCAGCAGAACTGAAAATTTCTATATTCTGTTATTTGTCACTGTCATGCCACGGAACAGGGAGCAGGAGCTGCTCTTGTGCCAGGGGATGTAGAGAAACACCTCCAGGGCCTGGAGATCCCCACACCACGCCTGGCACCTTTTCCCTCAGCACAGGCAGCAGACGCGACTTCCCCAAACCGCCCTGGGTGCCGCAGGCTTTTGGGGAAGGGAGGTGTGATTGGTGCGCCGGTGCCACCGCTGCACTTAAAGGCTCGGAGCAGATGAGGAAGCGTCACGGGAAGTGTCACGGCACCTGCAGAGCCCCGGCCATGCCACCCCTCCAGCGCGCCCGCCTGCTCCCGCTCCTCGCCCTGCTCGTGCTCTGCCTGGTAAGGACAGGGCCCTGTCCAGCCAGCTCTGGCCGTGGGAAGGGGAGGGCTCGGCCAGCGGGAGGATTTCTGCTTTCAGCTGAAAACCCCAGCGCTTGGTTTTCTCTTTGACTTTTAACTGCTGTGATCTTACCGAGAGCTTTGTGCTGTGGTCTGGGAGCTCTGAACGCTTCCATGTGGTGCTTTTTGAAAGCGTTTCTTTAGCTTAAGAGTGCCGCTCACATCTGTAACCCTCATGCTGAGCTCTCCAGACCATCTTCCAGCCTCTCCTTTGCCTGCTGGCCCCAGCCCGTGCCTGCACCGGGGATGCCGAGTGTGGCTGGCCGGAGGGGCTGGGTGGACACGCGTCTGTGGTTTCCTCTCACCTCTCCCCAGTGGATGATATTTTCCTTCCTGCTGGGGGGGCTCCCTGGGGGCTCAGTCCGAGAGCTGTGCTGAGGGATGTGCAGGCTGTCCTGCGTGGGGAGGGATGAACCCACCGGCACTTTTGGGGAGCACGATGCTCTTTGGGGCAGCTTTTGGGATGATTTTTTTTTTTCCCCTACCACATGCTGGTAACGGGGCCAGATCTGTCTGTGCTTATTTCACTCGTGAAGTTCCACACAGCCGTGACGTGCTGCTGGCTCCGCAGGGTGCATTTACACTTTGGGAATTCCCCCTCTGCAAACCAGCCAAAAAGGACAAGAGTGTGGTGAAAGAGCAGAGCAGAGTTTTGGGCTCCATTCCTGGTCCCTTCCCAGGGGTCCCTCCTCCCCCTGCCCCTCACTTCCAGGACGGGCATTTCCCACACCCCACCTCCTTCTGCTGCCTGTCACCTTCTCAGCACTTCCTCGCAGCAGCCGGAGGAGCAGAGACCGCTCCCTGGCTTCCACTTCCCCCCCAACTTCTGAAAGTCCCTGCTTAGAAGCAGGGTAGCGATTCCGGGAAGAGCTCACTTCCCTCCCTGCGCTGGGACAAGCCCAGAGCTACGAGTCTGGGTGTGCAGGGGAACCGGCCAGGGGCCAGGAGGCTGTCTGTCCTGCCTGGGGCGGGGCAGTGTGGCCACTGCAGTGCCCCCGGCTCCTTTGGCCCCGGACTCCTTTCGCCCGCAGGACCATCGGGCGGGGGCCCTCAGGGTTTCCACCCCCGTGCTGCTGTTGGGAGGGATGTCTGACGCTCCTTTTCTTCTCCAGTCCCTCGGCCAGGCGAGCGATGAGGCGTCTCCTCCGAAAGACGGTGTCCCGAGCAACGCCACGGCCAGCGCCAGCCTGAGCCCCCCGTGCGCTAGCCCGCCGCTGCTCTCCATCGCCCTGGGGCTGCTCGCAGCGCTGCTCCTGCACCTGCGCTGAGCGGGACGGCTCCGGCGCACCCCGAGCCCCCGAGACCACCCTCCCCAGGATGGCATCCCCCGCCCCGGCAGCGCCGCGGCACCGCTCCCGTTCCTGCCGCCCTCCGCTCGCCTCGTCCCCCCGGCCCCGGAGTGAGCCCCCGGCCTTGGGGAGACGGGCAATAAACGTGCTGGTGCCGAGACCTCGTCTCCGCGTCGGGGCGGTTCGGTACAGGGGCTGATGGGGGGGGTGGGGGCACAGCACCGACCCCTTACCCGGGGCTACAACCCGCGGGGGTGGAGGGGCAGGGTGGGGCCAGGGTGGCGAGCAGGGCCGGGACCCTCGAGCGGCTCCGAGCGGCCCCATAGCGGCTCCCGAGCGGCCCCATAGCGGCCCCGAGCGGCCCCATAGCGGCCCCATAGCGGCTCCCGAGCGGCCCCATAGCGGCTCCGAGCGGCTCCCGAGCGGCCCCATAGCGGCTCCGAGCGCCTCCCGAGCGGCCCCATAGCGGCCCCGAGCGCCTCCCGAGCGGCCCCCGAGCGGCCCCGAGCGCCTCCCGAGCGGCCCCATAGCGGCCCCGAGCGCCTCCCGAGCGCCTCCCGAGCGGCCCCCGAGCGGCCCCGAGCGCCTCCCGAGCGGCCCCCGAGCGCCTCCCGAGCGGCCCCCGAGCGCCTCCCGAGCGCCTCCCGAGCGCCTCCCGAGCGCCTCCCGAGCGGCCCCCGAGCGCCTTCCGAGCGCCTCCCGAGCGCCTCCCGAGCGGCCACGGGTTCGGGCGGGACCCCCGCGCGCCCTCCTCGGGCCGGGCGGGACATCGCGCGCAGCCCCCGCGCAGCCCCGGCCAATCCCGCGGCAGGGGCTGCTGCTTCTCGCCAATCCGGCTAGGCCAGCTCCCGCCGCCAGCCAATCACAGCCCGGCGGCGGTTATATAAGACCGTGAGACGGCCCCGCAGGCCTTTCCCTCAGGCGCGGCGGCGGCTGCCGCCGAGAGTGGCTCGGGTTGGGGGCTCCGGGAGCGTGCGGGGATTTCACTTTCTGCAATGCCCCTTTCTGCTGCGCTGATCCTAACCTTTGAGCCCCTCGTGTGGCTGCCTGTTCTCCTGCCCAAACGGGTCTTGGGGCAATGGGAGACACGTGGAAGATGGGCGTTTGGTTGTGGCCGTTGCTGGGAGCCGCGGCAGTCCCCAGCCGGCTGGGGATGCCTGGTGTCGGCTGGCGCACCCCAGGCTGTCACCGCTGCTCCCTGCGAGGGTGGCGAGTGGTCGCTGACCCCATGCAGTGACTCCCCAGACCGGGCTCATGCTGGCAGCCGTGTCCTCTCCCCAGCAGCGAGGACAGAGGCGCTGCTTGTCTCCGTTTCTCGCCCCGTGTCCCCCTGGCTCTGAGTCACATCCCCGGGGAGCTCCTGCTCTCGACCCAGGTGGGCAAAACCTCTTTCCCGGTGGTGGAAGATGGGTGATCTGAGCCAGCCCTGCTTCAGGGACAGTGAACGCTGCTGACCCAGAGCTCAGCCCGGGGTGCCACGACAGGGACACCCCCAAGGCCATGGGCTGCGGTCCCCCTGAGCTGGAGCTGGTGGGGTCCCGCAGCCCCCAGTGCTCCCAGGCCGGTGCCTCCCACCTCAAACTCCATGGCCACGGAGCTGCCGGTGCCCGTGGGCACTAGAGGGCACTGGGATCCCATCCTGGCAGCAGGATCGGGCCTGGGGCTGGCATGGGGCACTGCCAGGCTGTGACAAGGACACCAATCACCCAGGCAGAGCTGGTCCAGACAAGCAGGGCTGTATCTTACACACGTACATAAATACAGTTCGGGGGGAAGAAATGGTTGTGGGGAGGGGCTCTGCTGTTCTCCAAAGGGTCCCATGCCGGTCGTGTCTGTGGGATCCTTCATGGACCATGTTCAGGGCTCCCCAGGAGGGAGGTGGGGTGGTCCCCCCATGATGGAGAGGTTGATGGGCATCCTTCACACCAGCAGCTGGGGTGGAGAGGTGCTTGGGGGGCAGCGTGGGCGGGGTCTGAGGCCTCCTGCTCCAGTGTGGGGGTGTTGGCAGGGTGTCCCCATCCTGCCCCGTGGCACCTCTGCCCCTCACAGCACCTGGATGTCCCAGATCTGCGTGGGTCGTTCATCAGCCATTTCCCAAATGATGGCGTGGTCCCGGTCGTAGGTTCGGCCGCCTGCAGAGCGAGGGGAAGGTTTGGGGAGGGCAAACCCTGCTCCTGATGGTGACGAAGGGGTGGGTGTCCCACATCACAGCCAGCCACCCCATTTTTGGGCATCCCTGGGAAAGCAGCCCCTGCACAGGGCCAAGGCCTCACCCTTGACATCAAGGATCATGTCCTCGAACATCTGGCTGTGGATCCGTCCCCGAGAATCAACGCTCCAGGTCTGGCGTGGCATCCGGCTCTCGGACCACAGCACGGCCTTCGCTCCCCTCCCAGCCGGCCCGATGACCTGCAGGCTCATGTTGGGGGCCACCTGCGAGGGACACAGAGGGAGGGATTTCCCTGTAAATGCAGCTGCTTCTTGTGGTGGAATGTGGGATGAGCAGGAAAACCCCTCAGTGAGAGGCGGGGGTGATGAGGGTGACAAAAACTCCGCAGGGAAGGCAGAGATGGCTTCACGTCTCCAGGAGAGACTCGGGGGTGAGAATCACCAGATCTTTGGGGACAAGGCTGGGATCAGAGGCTGGGAAAAGCTGTTATAAATCCTGGAAGATGGCTGTGGGGTGGGGAGTGCCCAGCAGGAGTCCTGCCAGGGGCTGCCCCGGTCCCCTCGGCGGCACTGGCTGTCACACCTGAGCCCTGACCTGGTTTTTGATCAGCCCATCCTCGTAGTACCAGACGGAGCTGCTCTGCTCGCCCAGGCTGGAGACCACCACCCGCCCCGCCTTCATGTCCTCCACATCGTCGGGGACCGAGAGGAAGAGCTCCAGCTCCCTGCTCCTGATGCGGAAATAGATCCGTCTCTGCAACGAGAGAAACCTGGTGTTTGCACCCAAAAAGCCCTGCTGCCTGCACCTCCAGCACCTCACCCGACTGGGGCTCTGGGAAGGGACGATCCTGGACCCCTGGGAGCTTCTCCCCATTGTCCTCCCCTCAGGAGATCCCCACATCTCCCCAGGGCGATGGCTGCAACCGTGACCTGTCCCTTGTAGCTGGCACGGGCACGGCTCCCCACGCTGGGATGCCATGGATTTTACAAGGCAGTTGCCCACAGGGAGCGTTTCGCCACAAAGGAGGCCACTCCCAGGGTGGGGGACAGGAATCCGGGCTGACAGTGCCGAGCTGGTGGCACCTTTCTCGTGTCAGAGCTATCAGCTGCTGCTCTCCGGCTCCCCCAGCCCACCCAGAGCGGGCTGCCAGCTCTATCTCCGTGTGAGCCTCGTGCCCCGGGGTTTTGGGGTTCACCCCACCGGGTGGCAGTGCCCTGTCCCCTCCCAAAGGTGACACTCACCTGGCGGATGGGGTAGAGGGACCCCACGTGCTGGAGCCCACTGTAGGTCAGCCAGTTGGTGATCTCGGTGCAGTCCAGCAGCCACTGCCGCCCTCGGAAGTCGCCGTGCTCGCACAGCACCCAGCTGTGGGGACAGGGTGGCGTGGGACAGGTCACCCCCGGGGGCAGGGGACACCCACCGGGTGCCGGGGGACCGGGGCTCACTTACATCCCGCCTTTGACCCGCACCGACAGCACGTGGTTGTTGAAACCCTCTGCCTGGAGACTCCGCACTTCGGAGTTCAGCTCGATCTCCTTCCCCTCGAAACACTCCAGCCCGTGCAGGAAGATGGAGGGCTCCGAGAAAAACTGCGGGGTTGGGGGCAGAGACAGGAGCAGGAGTGAGGGCTCCAGGGATGGGGAGCCAGAACTGGGGGTGCCCGTGAGAGGGGAGAAACGTTCTGGGAGGGGTTCTGCTTGGGAAGGGAAGGGAAAAGGGAGCTCACCAGTGGAACCTTCTTCAAGGAGCGGATGGCAGTGGAGCAGAGGCAGCCCATGGCGCTGAGCGTGGGGTACTCACCCTCGGACAGCACGTGCTGCTCCCCTGCAAAGTCCTGCCCGTCGAACAGGATCCAGCTGGTGGGGAGGAGCATTCCCAGGCTGACAGAGCCATCATAGCAGGTATCCATCCCTCCTGTCACCCACAGCACCCCCGTTCTGCCCACCCTCCGGTGCTGCCCAGGGTGTTGTCCCCATCCCCATCCCCAGGACGCCCTACCTGCCCCCACGGACTCTGCAGGAGCGTGGGATGAAGGCTTTGGGCAGGGCCTCCTGGTCCTCCTCAAAGGCAACGTGATCCCCCAAGAAGTCAGGCTCTGTGAAAAGCAGGATCTGGGGAAGGGGGAGCAGAGGGGATTGGTGAGGGGGACAAAGCATCACCACCCCCCCACAAGGGGCTGTGTCCCCAGGGGGTCACATCCCCCTCCCCAGCCACCACCCCTGACCTTGGAGACGAAGTGGAGGTTGTGTTCCCTGACCTGGAAGCGAACAGAGAGGGGCTCTGGGTGTCCAGCTGTGACACCCACCAGCCCCGGGGCGTCCCATGAGGAAGGGGTGTCCCCTCACCTGCAGGATGGGCTGTGCCGAGGAGATGTGACAGTCGGTGGCCCCCCAGTCCTCACAGTTGCGGTACACCCCCTTCTCCAGGATGTACTGCTCACCGGAGTAGTTGGGGCCCTCATAGGCCACCCACCTGCAGGGAGAAGGTGGGTTCTGGCTCTTTTCCCCCCCAGCCACCCCCCAGGCCCCCCTGCCCCGTCCCCATGCTCACACGCCACTCAGCACGTGGATGGACTGGGTGACGGTGCCGTAGCCGGCCAGCTGCGTGTCGGGGAGCGCCTCGCTCAGCTCCACGCTCGGGCCCTCCTCGAAGTCCATGGCCTCAAAAAGGACCAGTGCTGGGTCGGAGAAATCCTGTGGGGAGAAGGAGCCCCCGCCAAGCCCCGTGGTCTGTCAGGGGAAGGGGCTGCGGGCTGGGCACACACACAGCCGGGCTCCTGCCTGGCCTCGCGCACCCCGGGGAGGGTGGGAGCAGCTCCCAAACCTCTGCTTGGATGAGTTTGGGGGATCTCGGGCCATGCCCAGCTGCCTGATACAGGCAGGGAAAGCTCCCTTTGGGGGGTGAGGATGCGATGGGGGTGCCTGGCTCTCTCTGCCCACGCTAAGTCCATTCCCAAGCGATTCCCATTCCTGCCCTCACCGTCCGGATCAGCCGTAGGGACACCAGCTCCTTGCTGTAGCCGCCCCACTGCCTCCAGTCCTGGTACTCCCCTTCCTCCAGCAGGTACTGGTGGCCACGGAAACCTTCCTTCTCGTAGCCAACCCAGCTGTGGCACAGGCAGACACAGGCAGTGAGACTCCAGAGGATTTCCACGTGCTGGGGCACGGGGACACCATCCACACCCTCTCTCCCAAGCGACCCACAGCCATTCCACAGCCCTTCCCAGGGGTGACCATCACCTTCTCAGCCTGCTCCTGCCAGGATGCCAGCCCTGCCCTTCCCGTGCCACTCACCAGCCACCCAGGACACGCAGGGAGCCCACGGTGGGCAGCGCTGGCTCGGGCAGACGCTTCAGGTCGTAGATGTCTCTGCTGATGGTGAAGCTGCGGCCCTGGAAAGCTGCGGCCTCGTAGATCAGCACCTGGGGACACGGCGGGGTGAGAAAGGGGACAAGGTGGGGTGAGAATGGTCCCAAGGCCATCCCAGCCCGTGATTCATGGGAGCTGTCCCAGCACTCACCTGTGGCTCACCAGGTCTCTCCACAACGGGGCAGCCCTGGAAGGAGAAGGAGCCCCAGTGAGGCTGTGGTGGCAGGAGGGGACATTGCAGGGACATCTGCTTCCCCCCTTTAAAGCCTGAGCTGGGGTTTGGGTCATTTTCCTTTAAGAAGCTCTTTTGAAGCTTTCCCTCACCCCTAACCCACAGCAACACTTTCCAGAGCCACGCTTGGCCTGTTTCCACACCAGCATCTCACTGATGGCGAGCAGGAGCTGCTGGAACACGCTCCCACCTGGATACAGCCCCGGCACCCCTGGAACCACACACCAGGAACCAGCACTCACCAGCCTGATGGGATGCATGGAGCAGATGGATGGGTCCTTTGCTCCCCAAGCCTTTAAATTGGGATACCCGCCTGGCTCCAGAACGTAGGGATCATCATCGAAGAAAGGCTTGGAGTAAACCAGCCAGCTGCAGAAGAGGGGGAAGGCATCACACCCTGCTCCAACCCGTGCTGGAGCCCCCCTGGCAGCCCCCCCCAGCCGCAGGGTCCCGCTCACAGGCCCGAGTGGACGATGATGGAGGCGGCAGCCAGCGCCTGTCCCCGCGTGCGGGTGTCCTCGGCCGAGCCGGTGAACCTGAGCCGGGCGCCCTCGCCGTTCTCCTCGGCGAAGAGGCTGATCTCGGGGGTCCGGTAATCCTGGGGGAACAGCGGCGTTCCGGGGCTGCGGCACCTCCGCTGGGAGGGCGCTGGGAGGCTCCGGGGGGGTCCCTGCACTCACCCGCACCACCCTCTTGAAGGAGCCGATGCGGAAGGCGCGGCTCCCGCGGGGCTGCCCGTTCTCCCCGCTCTCCCCGTACGCCGTCCAGGGGTTGTCGATCTCCACGTCCCCCTCGGCCAGGACGCACTTGCGCCCGCGGAACCGCGGCTTCTCGTACATCACCCACCTGGGAGCGGGGTGGGGGCAAAACGGGGGGAAAATCCAGCTTTACCCGCAGCCCCGCGGGTGCCCTCGGGGCAAGGAGTGGGTGGGGACGTCCTGCCACCGCCGCGATGCTGCGTCCGCGGTAATTAGCACCGGCAGCACTGGTCACTCCTGAGCCCCGGGCTGCGAGCCGGCCCAGCCGAGCCCTCCCTCTGTGTCCCGCGTGTCCTCGCCCCGCCACTGTCCCTACCCGCCTCGGATGACTCGGATGGAGATGGTGTGTGAGAGCTCCCAGGACGTGGCGTCGGGGACGTCGCCCCAGATCTCCCGTTTCTGCCCCGCGAAGCCGGCATCGGAGTAGAGAATGATCTGGGAAGGGGTGACAGGGCGGGGAGGTGCTGCCGCACCGCGCCGTGCCCCGGCCAGCCCGCCCAGCCCGGCCCCACCGCCCTCCCTGTACCTTGCCAGGTCTTGTGTTGATCTTCTCCAAGCCCTCCTTGTCCTCCTGCCGTGAAGAGCCGAGGGGACGGGCGGGTGAGGAGCACGGAGGGACATGCGCTGCACCAGCCATCTCCCCGCAGCCCAAGAGAGCCGCAGCCGCAGCCTCGCGTCTGGAGTCTGCCCGGCCCTCCCACCGCCCCGAGCAGCCACACCTCGAGCGCTCCCGCACTGCTGGGGATCAGCCTCCCGCCTGCCCCCGACCCTCCTGTCACCCGCCCGGGACCCTCCCAGCAGCCGTGGTGGCACCCTCCCATCATTTGACCTCGGATCCACCCATCCCGGTATCCTCCCATCGCCCATCCCAGTATCCTCTCATCACCTATCCCAGTAACCTCCCATGACCTGTCCCAGTGCCCTCCCATCGCTTATCCCAGTACGTGCACTTTCACCCCATGGCCTCTCTGATGGGAAGCACAAGCCGTATGTTGGGAACAGGGAAAGATGCTCCGGGGTTCCATCCCCACCCCTTCCCACACTCCCGGGAAAGGAGAGCATTTCCCTGGGCACCGTGTTGGATTCACTCACCAGGACATCGTCGGGACACAGGGTCACGGTGCTCTCTGGCTCCTCGGTGACAGAAGGGACAGAGCCAGAACTCAGGGCTTCCAGCATGGCCATCTCAGGGCCAGAATGGCCACCAGGGCCCAGCCCATTGTGGTCCCCGAGGGAGGGCGAGCCCGTGCCCCCGTTGCTGTCAGGCAGCTCGAGCAGGGCGGCGCTGGGGGACACGAAGCGGCTGTAGAGCACACTGTTGTCCAGGCGGGAGTAGGGCTTGCCCTCATCAGCTCCGGCTGCCCTCTGCTCCAAAAAGTGGGAGAGCAGTGCCATGCCCTTGAGGACGTTCCCTCGGAAGAGCACGCTCCTCTCGGCCGGGCCCCCGGCTGCCAGTTTGGCTTTTCCATCTGCTCCCAGTGTCCCCAGGAGTGAGCCCCCCTCCACCCACCCATCGCCCACCACGCTGTCCTTGGGCACTCCACGGAGGGTCCCTGCAGCTGCCCGCTCCTCGGGGCTCAGGTAGGGATTCTCGATCTCCTCCTCTTCCTCGGGGGTCTCCGAGGGCCGCCCCGCCGGGCCCCGCACCAGCAGCTCCCGCAGGGCCTCGGGCAGGGACACGGGGGCGCGGGGGGCCACACGGTCCTCGTGGATGGGGGGCAGAGCTGCACAGCGGCCCAGCGCCGACGGCCGGGGCTGCCGCGGGGCCTTGGGTGCCTTCCGCATCTCCGAGGGCTCCATGTTGCGCAGCGTGTCCACGAAGATCTCCATGTCCACCAGCAGCTCGGGGTCCTCCTCGGTCGCTTCTGGGAGGCTCTCAGCTGGGGCGTCAGGGGCTGGGGGCTCGGTGGGGGGCTCTGGGATGTTCTCCAACTCTTGGGCTCTGCCCTGGGGGTCTCCCATCGTCTCATCCCCCTCCAACTCAATCTCAGCCTTTGCTGATGCTGGTGTTTCAGATGAAGGCTCTGGACCATCGCTCACCTCTGAGGAGGGTTTTTCGGGGGTGCTGCCAGCTGCTGGAGGGCTCTCTGTCCTCGGTGGCGTGGCTGAAGTGGTGCCATCCACGTCTGTCACGCTTCCCTCACCTGCGCCAGCGGCGCCTGCCGAGGGACACTGCGGGGAGCTGGTCAGACTGGTTTGTGGGTCCCCGGGCCTGTCGGCTCCCAGGGTTGCGTTCACCAGCGTGGGTTCGGCTTGTGGTGAGTCCTTCTCCTCGGGGGATCCCTCGGCCAGGGGCCCAGCGGCCTCTGTGGTGGCCGGCGAGCTCTCCTTGCCTGCTGCGGCCACAGCAGAGCCGCTGCCGTCCTGCCTGGGGCTGTCCCGCTGTGGCGAGGCCGTGGTGGCCCCGGCAGTGTCGTGTGTCCCGTTTGGGGCTTCCCGTCCCTCCGCCGGCCGCGGCTCAGGCCCGGCCGCGTCCCTGCCCGTCCGCAGCACGGTGACCTGCCTGGCCCTGGGCAGGGCCGGGACGCAGCCGGGCTTGGCAGCGTACGGGGCACCGGGACCGTCCCCGGGAGCCCCCGCGGGACGCTCGGCGGGGCGGGTGGGCAGGAGGGTGCCGTGCACGTAGCTCTCCCTGTGCACGGGCACCTCTCGGGGGGCACCCGCCAGGGCGGGGGTGCCGTCACCGCCGGGCCCCCCCTTGCCCCGCTCGTCCTGGCGCCGGGGCCTCTGCGCCGGGGAATAGACCTGCGAGAAGATGGGGCCGTGCGCCGTGAAGTCCTTGAGGAGGCTGACGGAGGACGAGTGCTCGCGGTGGGTCGGGGTGGTGGGGCTGGAGCCCGTCTTCTCCACGATCTCCCTCTCCCAGGCCTGCAGCAGGAGGGACACGCGGGAGGGGCTCCCGTCCCGGCCCCGCGCGCTCCCGGTGCTCTCCAGGCGCCGCGACACCAGCGAGACCTTCTGGAAGCGGGACCTGCCCTCGGGAGCACCCGCGGCTCCCTGCTTCATGCTGAGCTCCGCGCTGGAGATGAAGCCCCTGCTCTTGGAGTGCCGGAACGGCGGATCCATGCCGGGGGCCGGGCAGGGAATGCCGTGGTCCCGTAACTCCCCGCGCTGCCGGGCTCAGCCCCTGCGGCCGCCACGCTGGGGCTGGCAGAGCTGCAGGGAGAGAAGGAGCCTCTGGGAAAGCTGAGAACAACCACCCCGCTCTTTGAGGGAGCAGCCCTGGCCCCCAAACCAGGCCCTCAAACCCCACAGACCTCCCTCTGATCCTGCGGGACAATATGGGGGGATCCCGTGAGCACAGGAGGTGGCTTTGGGGCTTCCTGTGGAGCTCACTCCATCCCCCCCGGCACGTACGGGGGGCACCGTGGGCCCCTCTGCCTGCCCGTGCCAGCGCTGCTGTGGCCGGCAGGGACGGTGTGAGCTCTGCCACACGGCCTGGTGGGCTGTGGCAGAGCCCGGCAGGGCACAGGTGAGTCTGGCGGGGCACAGGTGAGTGTGCAGGATGCGGCCGGGCCGGGCCGTGCCCCGAGCTGTGGGATGAGTCAGGCGGGCAGCAGGGCTGCGCCGAGTCAGCGAATGCAGCAAACAAACAAGCCCAGAAAAAAACAGGGAAGCTGCTCCGTGGGGGAAAGGGCCGGGCTGGGATCGGGACCAGGGCTGGGGCAGCCGCGGGGTGCGCAGGAGGAGGCGGAGACCTGAGCAGCATCATCCCTTGGCCCTTCCCTGTGGCTGTGTGGCAAAGGTGGGATGGCTCCATCCACCTCTGTAGCCTCACTGGCACAGGGAAAGGAGCTGGGATGGTCACCCAGCACTCACCCCCTGATCCGAGATGGTCCCCAGCACCCAGCTCCACGTCCTGGTGTTGGGTGCTGCAGGGTGGGCATCGCTGTGTTCCTCGGGGCTCAGGGCAGGGGACAGGGACACCTGTGCCACCTCGGCTCCGAGGGATGCCAGCGGAGGCGTCCCTGTGCTGTGGCCACATGCCTGCCCCAGAAGGGTTTTATTGCTGGGTTGGGGAAGCAGCTGACACAGCAGGTGCTGGGGAGGGAGCTGGAAGTGCACCCACATCCCAGCATCTCCCAATTAGGAGCTGTTCGGTGTCACCACCCAGCTATGGGGACAATGGCAGGGATGGGGATTTGGGGTCAGCCCGAGGACAGGCTGAGATTGAGGTCCCCATCCAGGGATGGGGACACCTCCCTGCACAAGTTCCAGGCTGCTTTCCCTGGGGGGACACCTCGGGAGAGGACCTCACCCTGCACCAGCCAGGTGGGATGAATCCAGGCACTGGCAGGTTGGGTTTTCCCAGTCCCTGAGGGCATCAGGGGGCCAGGGGCAGGCAGGGAAGTGCCGGGTACAGGCAGCTGCCTGCCCCTTCTGCCAGCCCGCCACGCGCCCTCCAGATCCTGCTCTCCCCGGCCCAGCAGGTCTTTCCAGAACAGATAGGAAGAGTTTGTGTCATTTTTCTGGAAGGCAATGAGACCTTGTCTGGGACAGCCAGCGCCGCTCGAGGCTGGGATCAGCCTGGGTGGGGCTGTGCAGCCACATGGGCAAATCCACAGCTGGATCCCCAGGGCCACAGCTGGATCCCCAGGGTCATGGCATTCACCAGTGGAAGAGGGATGGATGCAGTGGCCATGCCCATGGCTCCAGGACAGCACTGGGACAGGGATGCTGACTCCGTGCAGCACCGGGCTGCTGGGGGAGGGGGGAGCTGCTGACTCAGCATCCTGCCTCTCACCTGGAGCTGGATTTCCAAAGATCTCCAGGTCTGTCTTTCCCATCCCATCCCATCCCATCCCATCCTATCCCATCCCATCCCATCCCATCCCATCCCATCCCATCCCATCCCATCCCATCCCATCCCATCCCATCCCATCCCATCCCTGTTGCTGGATCCAGCACCTGGTGCCACCCTGGGCCCCACAGGACCTGGGAAAGGAGCTCACCCAGAGCCCTGCTCTGCCCCAACGCCCCATTCTCTGCTAAAATAATTCCCACTCCAGCAATGGGTGAAGGACATGAGGACATGAGGACACGAGGATGCAAGGACAAGAGGACAAGACCCTGCAGCTCCCTGGTTGCTGCTGCCAGCCATCCCCACCCGCCCGGACATGCCAAGCTGGATCCAGCGGTGTTGCCACACCGGGGCTCTAATTAATCCCCCTTAGCCAGGCCAAGCCAAGCCAACCCACTGACCTCGTTTGCTGCCTCCCGTCACCCCAAAGGGTCTCCCAGCACCCAAGTCAAAGGCATGAGGTGCTGTTTAATATTCAGGAGAGATGGAGGGGCCGAGGGCAGCAGCTGCGGCTGCCTTTGAGCCGGTGACCACGGATTAAGCTGAGCCTCCGGCCACGTTGGGCTGAGCTCTGTCACCGCGGGGTGAGAGCGGACCTGCCGCCTTCAGGAAAATCAGGGATCTGGGCTGGGTGGCTGCTGCAGGTTCATGGGGAGGGCAAGGGAGCCACCGTCCCCCCTCGCTGCCGCTGCCTCCCCCCGCTGAGCCGTGTCGTGGGCAGCCACGTGCCCGGCATGAAGGGGGACAGGGGTGACAGGGGAGCCCCGCTGTCCCCTCAGCCCGAGGCAACCAGACATGGAGGACCCCAGTTCACTCTGGCGCCTCGTGGGATGCACTTTGGTGTCAGGAGTGGGATTACAGCCCCAGCAGTCCCCCAAATTCAGGGACTGAAGGTGAGAGGGTCAGAGCTGGGCTCAGCCCCCACCTCCCGGCCCCATCCCCCATCCCTGGCCAGTGCTGATCCTGGGGGAGCAGGGACCCCTCCCAGAACCTGCCAAGGCTGGGCGCGGGTCCAAGCACCGGGCAGCCCGCGTGGGTGGCAGCGGGACCGGAGCACCGGTGCCCTCCTCCCCCAGCACCACGGAACCCCCTCCCTGCCAGCACCCCCGCCAGCCGGGCCGGCCCGGGCAGCGCCCTGTGCCCGGGGGCCCCGCCCTGCACCTCCGTGTACCTGCCGGCCGAGGGTCCCGCCGGGGCCAGCGGGGTCTGTGCCGTGCCGTGCCGCGCCGTGCCGCGCCGTGCCGCGCCGAGCGGGCTGGCGGTGCTGCTCTCTGCACACCACGCAGCTGGGCGGACCGGCAGAGTCACCCTGAGCACCCAGCCCTGAGCACCCAGCCCTGAGCACCCAGCCCTGGCGCAGCGGAGGTTTGGCATTCCTCAGGTGCTGACAGCCGGGGAGCCGGTCAGGCTGGTTCCAGCACCCAACTCCCCCGTTTCCTCCGACTCAGCAGCGCCGGGAGGGAGCCCAGCCGGCCTGGGTGGCTCTGGGTCCCCCGGACCTCTATCCCACCACCTACCCGAGTGAAGGGCGATGGTAACCTCGGAGGGGACATCAGGGACCACTTTTGTCACCGCACCTCCAGCCAGCACGATGCCCCCAGCATGGGCCGGGCCGTGGGGCTGGCAGGGTCCCAGCTAAGTGTGCTGAGGGACTGCGGGTCCCCGGGGCTGTGATTGCCCCCGGGTTAATCATCTCCCTGGGGGTCCCACGCGGAGCCCCCGGCTCTGCAGCACGTTCCCGAGAGGCTCCGAGTGCGGGGAGGTCTCCCAGGTCTCAGAGGGCTGGGGCTCTCGGGGGGCTTCACACGGGCTTGGGGATGGAGTGGAGGTCACAATAGCCCTTGGGCACCGCGGGAGACTTGACCCCGGGGCGCAGGGCCCTGTCCCGGCAGGGCTGGGAGCGCAGCAGGACCAGCACTCGCCCCCTATCCTCGCCCTGCCCTCCCGCTCCGCCCCAGCCCGCGGGAGCCCGCTGCGGTGCCAGCCTCACCCCGGGGCCACCACTCCCGGCTGCTGGCCCAGTCCAGGAGCCTCCCCGGCCACCGCCAGCCCGGCGCAGGTGGCCACAGTTCAGCTCCAGCTGGGGCGCCCGGGGCCACCCAGCTCTGGGTGACACCGCTCACGTGCTGGGGAAACTGAGGCAGAGCCGAGCTCTCTCTGCCGGGTTTTGGCAGGTCTCTGGTCCCCTCCCGTGCCCTTCGCCGGGACCCCAAGGGTGGCTGAGCACCCACGCGGGGACCGACTGCTGGTCCTTGCGGCTCGGGCACAGGAGCGGGATCTGGCCCCCGCATCCCTCCAGCGCCGTGGGCTCGCAGGAGGGGCAGAGATGGGGTCCCGGCATCCCCGGCCGGGCCGCGGCGTGTTGGGGGAGTGTCGCTGTGTGTGCATGCGTGGGTTCAGCGCGAACACGCGTGTGCCAGCGTGCGGACGTGCCGAGGCAGCCGAGCCAGCCGGCTGCGGCTCCGCGGGCAGCGGGAGCTCCCTGCACAGCCCCCCGCACCGCCGGCGCTGCCCGAGGAGGGCTTGGTCAGAGCTGGAGATGTTCCTCCCCGCAGCAAACCAGTTCCCCAGGCACTGGAGAAACTGGAGGGACAGCGGGGCGAGCCTGGGCTTTGAGTCACTGTGTGCGAAGGGAGGGACACGGAACGGGGCGCGCTGGGGACGGGCGGGGACCCGCTCAGCCGCAGCTCCCGGGAGGGAGACGGGGCCGGAGGGAGCCCCACAGCACCCCGAGTCCTCCCGGGGCTGCAGGGGGCCCCGCTGGCATCCTCCCTGCAGGCAGGGGGAAATGAGAAGGTAAGAGTGGAAAAGGAAAAGGACACCCCCTCCCTTGGGGGAACACTGTGTGCCTGTACCCCGTTCCCAGCGGGGCCTGGAGGGCTCTGCTCTGGCCACATCTGCAGTGAGTTTCCAGGTCTCAGCACCGGGGCGGGGGCTGAGCCGGGGCAGCAGTTGCTGGTGTTTGGAGGTAGTGAAGCGATGGGCTCCGCATGTATCAGCCAGCTCAGCTCCCTTGGGATCACCCTGACCAGGACTTTGAAGGGGGTTGGCTCTCCAGCACCCCAAGAAAGATGAAAACCCTGTTTGCCAGACCACCAGTGAGAGGAGGAAGGTGCAGGACAGGCCGGTGCTTTGGGGGGTGAGATTTAGCTGCTGGAGGAGAGGCTCTGCCTTTCCTCCATATCCTGCTGTGCCCTCCTGGCTCCCCCAAAACAATTTTCTCCCCCACTGCCTGGGTTTTTGCCGGGGGGAGTGAGGTTTGAACAGGAGTGGGAGGATTTGAGGGGCAAGGGCAGAGTTGTGAGCTCTGGTCTGTGGGGGTCTGCAGCCTCCGAGGAATATCCTTCAGCTATCGATTCCCCTTTATCAGGGAGCAGGAATATGTATGGGCTGAAATCCTGATCAATCCCCACTCTGCAGCCGATCAATCAGCTGCTGCTCCAGGGCTTTTATCAAAGGGAGCTGCCGAATTTGGGCACAACCCATCACTCCAGGCCATGGTCCCCACCCACCTTTACCCCCTCCTGCCTTATGGGAGGGCAGGAAGCCGGGCAAGCCTGGCCCCAGGCAGCACCCTACAAGGCACCCCACAGGAACACTCCTCACCCTTCCCTTGCCGGGTGCCAATGCCCCGGGGAGCCCCATTTGGGATGGAGCAGGATGGCCGCGCTCCATCCCCAGAGCTGTGGGGCAACCCCAGGCAGAAAGAAGCCCCAGGGGAGTATTTTTGGAGTGTTGGGAAGGTGCTGCCTGGTTAGGGCACCCTTGGGAAGCGCGCTTGTGCCGGTGTCCCCCCAGCCCCGCATTCCCAGCACTGGGAGCATCCCTCAATACCGGCTGGGCTTGCTGGAGGCACGGGGCGAGCGGGGGGTGTGGGGGGCCAGGGAGGGGGAGGAGCAGCTCCGTGGCCTCCTTTATTGATTGCTTCATAGCCAAAGGTCAGCGGTGAGTGTGCAAGAGTGGGGAGGAGGGAGCTGGGGTGTGAGGGGCTCGCTGCCAGCACTGGGGCTGTGCCACGGGGGGCAAGTGCCAGCCTTAGGCAGGGCAGGGTGGAGTGCCCAGCAGGCTCCCACTGCGCAGGCATCCACTGCTCCACCTCGTGCCTCAGTTTCCCCACCAGCTGATGCTCTGGCAGGACTGGGCAGTGGCCACCAGCGTCCTGGGCTGGGTGGGTGCGGAAGGAGGCATTGGGGGCTGGGGGGAAGGGTCTGTGCCCACAGGAGGCGGGTGGAGGTGGGCTCGGGGAGAGTTGGAGGAGGTTTGCGTGTCTGTGTGCAGCCAGGAGGGCTGTGCCTGTGGGATGGGCAGGGAAAGGGATCAGTTTTCCTTGGCAGGAGCTCGGAGGCTGCTTTTGAGCTGCTCAGTGGTGACAGTGACAGCGCTGGGAGGTGGCGCTGGAGCCCAGCTCCGGTAACATCATTTTGCATGGCTCTTCAGCCCCCAGGACCCTGGAGGGGTTTGCAGCACCATGGGGACACCGGTCCCCATCTCTGCCAGCGCTGTGACCCACGTGCCTGGGCACTGCACGTCCCCAGGGCTCATCCTGCCGGGTCAGGGCCTGGATGGAGCCCCGGGGCAGCTCCGTGGGTCCGGCCCAGGGACAGCAGTGCTGGCACTGGGCTCACAGAGCTCCTGCCCTCGCCCCGGCCATGCCGAGGGGGAAGATTTACAGGCTGTCAGAGCCGGGGCCAGAGGTCAGCAGGGGTCAGAAAGTCCATTTCAGTGAGGTCAGTGTCCACTTCTTTCAATCTAATGAAGCCATTATTTGTGAAAGCGGCCGCTTTGCCGGCGATTCCCTTGAAGCCGAGCAGGGCACAGCGACCGGCTCTGAAAGAACAGGAAGGAGTCCCCTTCCCTTTCGCATTTGCCATTCAACAGGCCCCGAAAACAAATACACCACACACAGAAATATGACACAGGGCCGGCGCTGCTGTGGGGCTGTGACACTGGCACTGGGGAAAGGACGGGATGGACAGGGATGATGCCTGGAAGTGCCGTGATCGGGGATGTGGCTGCGTCACATGGACGGAAAGTCACTGAGGATGGGCAGAAATCGGGGGGTGCTCAGGAAGTTGCTGCTGCCTTTAAATAGTTACAGGAAAATGCCTCTAGGGCCACTGGTCACTCCTGTCCATCAGGAAGGGGCTGGAGGGGGAAGCTGGTGCAGCGTGTGGATTATTTTCTGAGGGATTCGTTGTGGAGAAAGCAAGGGCTCATTCCTCACCACGTCCTTCCCTCATGCCCTCACACCTCTGCATGGGAGCAGAACATGCAGGCTGCGCCCTCCCCTAATCCCGACTGAAATGGGGAAAACTGGGAAAGAGATGGGATGGAAGCAGGGATGAGCTGAGAGGGCTGGAGCCATACGGAGGGGGCTCCCATAGGTCTGGGGTTATTTTCTCCCCTCTCACCCCAGTTATCCTACAACCGAGAGGAAAACGAGGATAAATATGCAACCCTTGCAGCCAGGAGAGGGGGCCAGACGCATCCCTGCTCCCACAGCCACCGGGTGATCCGGGATCCCCACCCCAGCCGGCTGTGAGTGCCAGCAGAGAGAGCGGGAGCGTGAACATGGACACGCACTGTGGTTTCCTTCTTGCCAAGAAGGCCACCAGCCCCGTCCCCTCCACCAGCCCTGTCCTGAACTGGGAGTTCTGCGGCTGCCAGCGCCTGGTCGGGGATGGGAGTGGGGATCCCACAGGAAACCCTGGCCAGACCCTTTCCTCCTTCTGCTGCAGATGAGGTGCTGCTCCTTGGCTTTGGGGAATCGACTCAGGACCGACGAGAGACCAGCTGAGTTTCCTCCCCAGCCCAGTTCATACCCGTTAGGACCGGCGTGAAGGTGAGGTGACACCTTGTGACACCATGTGTGGGTGATTCGTGGCACCTCCCACTCCACCTGTGTCCCGTGGGACGCGGATTCACCTGCACCGCGAGAGCTGACAGGGTCCCGGCGGGCTGGGGAGCTCCCGGCAGCTCACCGTGGGGTGTCATCGCAGAGAAAAACCATTCTCGACCTCTTCCTCCCCCTCCCTTGCCGTCCCTCAGTGGGAGTCCAGCGGGGCTGCTCGGCTCTGTGGGGAAGGGGCAACGAGGAGCCCGCGGGTGTGGGGCAGAGGGAGGAGGAGGAAGAGCAGGAGCAGGAGGAGGAAGGGCCCCGCCAGGACCCTGGACAGGGCCGCGGGTTCAGCACCACGGCCAGCGGCAGCGGCCCCGGGGCGGCGGAGCCCTCGCGCGGGGATTCCCCACGCGGGATTTCACCGCCGGCACCGGCCCGGCCCGGGGTCCCCCCGCGGGCGACACCGCGGTCCCCGCCGTGCCCGGTGACCGCGCAGGGCCCTCCCGAGGCTCCGCTCGGTGCCACCACGCGGGACTCGCCCCGCGTGGGGCGGCCGCGGTGGGCGCAGGCTCCATCCCCCAGCCCCGGCTCGCCCCGGTTCGGGGGCACCGCCGGCTCGCCCCGGTTCGGGGGCGGCGCGGGGGGACCCCCGGGCACAGCCCGGGAGGGGCGGCGGGCGGCGCTGTGCCCCCGCGGCCGGGGCATTGTCCGCCGCCGGAAATGGAGCCGCTGGTCACTCGCCCTTTGTCCCCGCCCGGCCCGGGGGGCGACGGGCCCCCGACACCGCCCCGGCACCGCTCCCCGCCGCCGGTGCCGCCGGGACGGGGGGAAGCGCGGCCACGGGAGTTGCGCGTCCCGGGGGTCGCACCGTCCCGGGGTGCGCGCCCCACTCGCGGGACACGGGATGGGGCTGGGGGCGCAGGAAGACCCCGGTGTCCCGGAAAGCCGCCCCCTCTTCGGTGCCGCAGCCAGGCCGGTGCCGGTTCCCCCGTCCCACCGGGTCGCGGCTCGCAGGTGGCTCCACTCGTGGGGAGGGGGCGCGGAGAAGCGACGTGGAAACTCCCCCCGATGTTCGGGGGTCCCACCTCCAGCCCCCCCTCCCCGGGTGTCACCTCTTCCCTTGACAGGTGGCCTCGCCCCTAAGTGCCCTACAGCCCCCCTCCTCTGCAAATCCCTCCCGGAATGTGTCGCTATTACCGGGGGGGTTAATTAGTATCACGTGGGGACGGGATGGCGGAGCAGGGCCCGGCGCCCCCCGGCCCCGCGGGTGGGTCCTGGGGGGGGGGGGCGGGGGCTGCTATTGTCTGCGAGAATTTGGGAGCCTTTGAAAAAACCCTCCCGCTCCCTCCCACCCCTATTGTTGGAGTGAAGATGGAGTCAAACCTCTCCCGGCTCTCTCCCGGCGGGGTCTAAGCTGGGTTTTTTGTTGGTTTTTTTTTTTTTCCTCCTTTTTTTTTTTTTTTTTTTTTTTCCCTTTTTTTTTGGCTGGCCTGATACCCTCAAAGCTGGCCGAGGAGGAGGAGGGAGGAGGCGGTAACAGCCACAACTCGGAATTTGCAAGCGAGTGTCGGGATGGGGTCTGTTTCCAACCAGCAGTTTGCAGGTTAAGTTATATTATTGTCGCAGCCCGCCTCGGCTCCGCGATTATTAATAACGACGGCAGAGCCCGGCTGGGGGGCGCAGGGACCCCCCCGACCCCGGCCCACCCAGTCCCGCTGCGCCCCGGCAGCGCGGCCGGGCCCGCCGGGCCCCTCTGCCCCGCGCAGCGCTGGGGGGCTCGCAGGGGGGGATTTATCATTTTTTTTCATCCCCCCCTCCAGCCCCAGGATGACCCCAGAAGTTTGGGGCCGGTGGCGGCTGCTGGGGGTGTTTGGGAGCGGGGGGGGGACGGTGCTAGGGGGGATGCTGACGGCAGGGGAGAGTTTCTCCAGCATGGCTTGCTGGGGGCAGGGGGGTTTCGGGTTGGTATTTTGGGGGCGTTTTCCCACCCCTTTTTTTAATTATTATTTTTATTTTAATATTTTGATTTTAGAAAAACAGTTTGGCTTTTTTTGTTGCTGTTGCTTGTTCGGTCTTTTTGTGTGTGTGTCTGGGATCTTTTAAATTTTTTTTTCGTTTTTAACGTTTTTGATGGAGAAACGGATTTAGGGCTCCCACTCCACGCACTGCCTGGGTCGTGCTGGCAGGAGCCCCCTTCGTTTCCTGGGGTGATCCCCATGCACACGTGGAGGCAGAGCTCACCTCTCGGTCGGTTTTTTGGGGGGGTTGGGGATTTTTTTTGGCATTTTCCAGCCTGGGCACCCCAGCAGGATTTGCGGTTCCTGCTGCGGGCTGCCCGGCTGGGTGCGGGGCGGCTGGGCCGGGGGGGACCCGCGGCTCCCCCAGCCCCGCGGCTCAGCGGCTCCGTGGGTCTCTCGCCAGGTGCGAAGCCGGGCGAGGAGCCGGCCGGAGACTCGCCCAAGGCCGAGAACGAGTCCCAGCCCCTGCACGGCTCCGGCATCTGTAAGTGGTTCAATGTCCGCATGGGCTTCGGCTTCCTCTCCATGACCGCCAAGGGCGGCGCGACCCTGGACTCCCCCGTCGATGTCTTCGTGCACCAGGTACGGGGCCGGACCCCGCGTGGGGTGCCGGGGAGGGGACGGGGGTGCACCCTCCGGAGGATGCGGGGTGGGATGGGGACCCCTCCGCCGCCTCCAGGCGCGGCCGTGGCTTCTTCCCCCGGCCCAGCCCGGCGCCCGGCCGGGGTTCCGGGGCGGGTGGAAGGGCGGGCACCGCCGCAGCCGGGGCTCCTCTCCGGGGACCGGCCCTGTAAGCTGATCCCGAGCGATTTCATTTTCCCGTCGTTGTTCCCTGAGGAGCCCCTCGGGGCCGGTCCAGGGGAGCAGGTGGCCGGGCGGGATGCGCCGCAGCGGGGACGCCGCTGACCGCGCCGAGGGACGCGGGGAAGGGGCGGCTTTACCCCGGGAGCCGCTCCCGGGAGCCCTGAGCCTGCCAGGGATGCGGGACTGGGAGTTCTCCCGTTGGAGCTCATCCCGGGACTGGGCATCTCTGCCCGCGCCCCTTGTCCCAGTCGCGGGTGGCACAAAGGCGTCGGATTTGTGTCCCTACGGATCCTGTGTGATAGTGACAGTCCCGTGTCCGGATTTGACCTTGCTGAGCGGGGAAGCCCCACGCGTGTCGGGGACCCTGCACCGAGGGAAGCCGTGGATTAGGGGCTGAGGTGGCTTGAACGCCCCGGATCTCGGGGGAGGATCTGCCGGGAGACCCCCCCGGGGGGCTGGGGGAAGGGGTTTGGAGATGGTGCCCGAAGCGGGGCCAGCGCTGGGAGGGGATGTGGGGCTCAGCGCCGGCTCGTGTGGACAGGGGGCTGTGTGGTGTCCCTCACCTCGGGACAGCGGCTGCCGTGGGGGTGGGGAGCAGAGGGACCAAGAGCCAAGGGAGCACGGGTGTTTTCGGAGCAAACACGGCGGGATTTTGCGTGCACGATTGAGAGCAGCATCGTGGTGCTGGCTCTGGGGAGTCCTGGACCAGCTGCCTTCAGTGGCTGCTGCTCTTCATGGGCCCGAATCCCCCCAAACTGGGTCCATCCTGTGGGCTGGGGGTGCAGGACTGAGCCCCTGGGGTGTGAGGAGCTCCTGGAGTGGCGGCTCCCGGGGGTCGCTCACTCCCTGCCCACGAGTGGATGCTCCAGGCAGGTCTGGCAACCCGGCAAGCGAATGATGGCCAGGGGAGATGCACATCCCTTCTCCCTTGGCTGTGGCGTGGGCAAAGTGCCTTGGTAGGAGCTGCTATCCCAGGCCAGGACACAGCCGGTTTTGGAGTCAAGGGCTCCAAATCAGCCGGGGAAAACAGATCCTGGTGCTCTCCAGAGAGCAAATGGGCCTTTGCATCTCAATGTAGCACAGCGGGACCCAGTGCTCCTGGGGAGAACCTCCCGCCCTTCTCCTGGGGGTTTATTGCCCCCAGACGGTCTGGTTTCCTGATTGCTCTTACATTCCTGCAGGAAAAGAGAATTAGCTGGACTCTGTCGGAGCATCCCACTGCTCGGAGAGACCCACAGCCTCCCGGTGCCCCCCCAGTTCCTAAGGTCGGGGGAGCCGTGGGATCCCGTGGGATCCCAGGGATGGTGGCGTTTGGGAAATACAGGGAACTCTGGGGAAAAGCGGCTTATTTTGGGTAGCAGAGGGGCCGCGGGGATGTGGGGGGTTCCCCTGCTGCAGCAAAGGGCTTTGCACCACCAGAATCTTTGGGCTGATGGAGAATCCTTCTCCTCCGGGTCGGCTTTTGCCTCCTGCTCCGCTCGCTGGTGGCACAAAGTCTCTGCTCTCCTGCAGAAACAGCCGGACGTGCTCCCGGTGTCTCTCCCGCTGCGGAGCATCCCGGCAGTGGCCTCTGCTTGGAGAGAGACCAACTCAAGCTCCCACCGCGGCCTCGCTGCTTTTGGGTGGCTTGCAGGGAATCGGGTCCTTGTCCCACTGCTGTCCCCTCCCGGCATCCGGGTGCTTCCCAAAAGCTCGTGTCGGCTCCGCTCCCCGGGGAGGGAGTCAGGGCTGCGAGGGCAAAAGCCACCAAAGCCGGGGGGGCAAAGCTCAGGGCTCGGGGTGCCCTGCCCAGCACCCAGCGCCCCAAATCAGCCTTTGGGGCTTAACACTCCAGAGCCCCTCAAAACCCG
This sequence comes from Corvus hawaiiensis, assembly GCF_020740725.1. Lineage (NCBI taxonomy): Eukaryota > Metazoa > Chordata > Aves > Passeriformes > Corvidae > Corvus > Corvus hawaiiensis. The sequence continues at coordinate 7,168,794 of NC_063235.1, forward strand.
CTCCTTCCCATCTTCATTTACATATGTGAATGATGACCCACAGGAAGTAATTGTGGGAGAAAGAAGGGAATTGGCCTCTTTAGATCTATTAAATCACTTTATTACAGGAACCAGGTCTGAATGGCCCCTCTCTGCAGGGAGCGCGTCTCCATCTCCCTCTGCCTTTATCTGATCACAAAGAGATTAAAATCTCGGCAGGACAGGAGACTAACAGGGCTCCTTGGGGCTGCCTTTCCCTTGCATTGTGAGCTAAAAATGAGGCATTTGGGTTCAAATGCCTCCCCTGGACACTGGAGATGGATTCATTTGGGGGCTGTGAGGAGACAGGAGGGATGAAGCAGAGAGGAGCAGAGCAGATCGTCCCGGGGAGGCGAAGGGCTGAGCAGCACCCCTGAGGAACCAGGGATCCCGAGGTGGCAGAAATTGGGCTGGTGATGGTGAAGACCCCAAAGCTGCAGTGGTCCCTTGGGATGTGGCTCCCGGGCTCTGAGCATCACTTACAGGAGTGTGGAGCTGCCTGGGAAGGCAACATGGAAAGAGGGAAAGGAGAAAAGGAGAAAATCAAGGCTCGGTGCCACTGGTTGGAGCTGGAGGAACAGCGTAGACCAGCAGGGGCTGGGATTTGGGGTTGGGGCCTGGCTGAGAACAGAGGGGAAGAGGATGTCCAGTGCCTGGAAATCCTTGCTCTTCACAGCTTGGCTCTGCCTTTCCAAGCGTTTCTCCAAGCCAGCAGGTCTAAATCCCCGATAAATGCAGTTGTTTTTTTCTTCCTTTGCATGATTTTAGCAAGAAATTCTGCTGGGCACCGCGGGTACCCTGTGGTTGCTGCGGCCTCAGTGGTTGGTCACTGGTGCTTTGGTGACTTGGTCCTGCGTGTCCTTGCGGGGACTTAAAGCCGTGCCCGTGGTTAGACCTGCTGGGGCTGCGATGGTGTGGGACTTGCTGGGCACATCCCAGCACGGGAGGGGCTTCTGTCCCCTGTGATGCCCTGGGTGCGGCCGTCCCCGGGAGCCTGGCGGGGGTCGGGGCTGGCGGAGCAGCTCCATCCCGGCTCGGGCGGGCAGGGGATGGGATGAACGGGATGGAAGTGGCCGTTTGGACACGGGCTTTGGCTGAGCCGACCTGGGCTGTCACCCACCTGTGCCTGTGCCACCCCGTGCATGCGGCCAGGATAATAAAAATAATCATCCACGTGAGCGTGACGTGAGGTGCTTTAAAAAAATCGTGTTTGGAGGCAGCTCCATCCCTGACGGCGCAGGAGGGAGAGGCACAAGGGAGTTTCTCTGTCAGGGAGCAGGATCCAGCCTTTCCCTGCTGCCTTCGCCCTGTGCTGGGGTGTGGGGCAGGGTCCGAGCAGGGGGTTTGGGTTGTGCAGAGCTGGGGGGCAGCGAGGGGACGGGGGATCCGGCTCGGAGCAGCTGTTTGGGTCAGTGGGTTGGACCCGTGATGCTCCTGGAGGGACAGGGTAATATCGCACTTTTCCTGCTTCCCCGTGTGCAGCGCTCCCGTGTTCGCTGTGCAGGACCAGGGCCACCCCCAGCGCCGGGTGGGCATCCCGGGAGCCCGGCGTGGGCGGCTGCGGGACCGGGAGCACCAGAGCTGCACATCCCTGGGGAAGAGATCATGGAATCACAGATCAGTTCGGGTTGGAAGGGACCTTTAAAGGTCATTTTGTCCAACCTCCCTGCAACGAGCAGGGAACTCCCACAGGGATCCCCTGGGGTAGAAATGCTCGTTGGAATCTCTGATTTTTTAGGGGGGAGAGGGGTAGCAGCAATTTCTTTGCTTTTGTTTGTTTTGTGGGTTTTTTTAAATAACCGCTGGAATGAAATTGTATTGCGCCGCTTGTGCGCCGCGTCCTGATGGGAAATAGTGAAAGAGAGTGGCTTTATTCCACCCCTGAAACTCCCTCAAGACGCTCACACACACACAAAAAAAGCCTCCTGTCTCTGTCTAAAGATTAACTGATGGCCGCAGGCACATCCCTTCCCCCAGCTCCCCCTCCCTGCCCCAGGGAGAGAAAACACCCTGGAATGGTCTCCTAGATAATATGGCCCAAATGAATGGGATTGCTCCCGGGATGGAGTGCGGAAGGAGCAGGGCAGGGCTGGGATGGAGCCACTGCCTTGGCGAGCCCCTGCCCCTGCCGCCCCCAGCTCCAGCTCCGGCGTCTCCTTTTCCCTTATTCCCTTACTCGTAAGAATAAGCGGAATGGAGCTGAAATCACCGTCGGAAGACGCGCGGCTGCTCCCGGCCCTGTTCCTGCTTTAAGACGGGGGCACAAAATTAATACGCAGCCACTGATCCCAATTAGCTGCCCCTGGGAAGTGCAGGAGGGTTTTGGTGGGGAAAAATACAACCAAAGGAGCTAAAAGGATTTAGGACAGGAAACTGATGGATTAAACTGGGGTAGAGGCTTTTTTTTTTTTTTCCCCTCGGAATTGGTATCTAGAGTTTAATTTTACTGACTTGTGGTGGAAAACTAAGAGCAAACATCACTTTGGCAGGAAAATATCTTTATTTTGATTTTAGTTGAAATCGGGAGAGGTCCTTAGGGATGTTGCCGCAGATGACGGTGAGGGAGCCAGTGGAAAGCCTTGGTAATGTTTTGTTAAATCCCCTGTGCTCTCCCCGAGGGCTCCACAGGCATCGCCCTCCTTATCTCTGCACCAACCCCCCGGGGCTGAGGCAGGGCTCAGACGTACCCCTGGCACAGCTTGGCACTGCCACCGGTGCTCCTGCAGCCGCCCTTATCCCAGCACCCCAGCCCGGCTTGTTTTCCAAGGATTTCAGTTTAAAGGGCGCTGGAGAGCCGAGGTGCAGCGGCCGCTCCGCCCCAGGCCCCGCTGGACACAAAGATGGTTTGATTGAGTGGCCGGAGCTGGCTGGGAATAAACGTCCCCTTGTGTCGCGCTGGGGAGGCCGCGGGGACAATGGTGACCCCGGGGCCGGCCGAGCCCCTCGGGAGCCCGGCGGGGTGGGGGCGAGCCGGAGCCCGGCAGTTTGGGGGGCAGCGGTGGGGTTTGGGGCGCCCCACGGTGCCATCCCTTCGGGACGGGACACGGGTCCAAATGTGGGATGTGTGATGAGGGATTTGCTGGGTGTGAGGAAGAGGAGAGATGAAGGCACCCGTGTGCCGGGGGGACACCCAGTGCCGGGGGGGTGGGCAGCGCTCATGTGCTGCGTCTTTGTCTGCCGTAAATAACCGGGGATGCGGGATGGGAGGGGAAGGGAGGGCGGAGGAGCGGAGAGGTGCCCGCCGTGATGCCCGGGGGGGCCGCTGGGTGAAGCGCTGCTCTGTCCCCTGTCCCGCCCGGTTCGCTCTGGGCACAAGGAAATCCCCGCGTTAGGCTACGCTTCTTTTGGGATGGCGATGCTTTGTGACCCCGAGCCCAGGGCCACCCCACACCCCCCATCCCAAAACCATCTCCCCCAAGACTGACCCCTCGGGTCCCCCAAGGGACCCAGAGCCCAAACCCCAGCACCCAGCGGGCGAGCCGCAGTTCTCCCACAGCGGGCGAGCTGGGCACAGGGCTGATGTGTGGAGGGGCTGGAGGGGGTCAGAGGGCCCGCGGCCATGCCGGCCACCCTTCCTCCCCCCGCCGGGGCCTGGAACTCCTGGAATTTGGGCAGCGGGAGCGAGGCCGCCGCCGGCCCTTTGTTCTCGCTGGCCGGTGGCTCCCGGCCCTGGCCCTCCCCTGCGCTCCCCCTCATCCCCAGCATCCCCGGCTCGCTCCAATCCCCCCCTTCCTCTCTTTATTTTTTGGGGGGGGGGGGGGGTGTGGGTGTGTGGAGGCCTGGGAAGGCTCCGGCTTTGTGTGTGGTGTGGGACAGGGGCTCTGGGCCCCTTCCTTTCAGATGCAGGAGGTATGCAGCTAATTCAATGGGCTGCAGTTTGATTACCTATCTGATAACAGAGGAATGCCAGCAATGTGTGTGTTTTGGGAAGGGGGCAGGGGGATGCGCAGGGACCACCAGCCACTCTGCAGCTCACATCAAAAGGCTGCGGTGGGGGGGGGGGAGAGCTGGGGCGCCCCAGCCTCTGTCCCCCCCCCTTCCCTGGGGAGAGGGCGTTTCCTTTGGCCTTTTGGCGGAGGGGGCTGGGGGGGTGCTTGTCATCCTCACCCGCTCCTGGAAAATAAATCGCTTCCCCGTCATGTTGTGGCAGCTTCTGCCCCATCCCTCCTCTTCCTCGAGGTGGAGGTGACGGGTGGTCAGAGCTGGACTCTGGCAGTCGGGTGGCGGTGCCCAAGGTGTGGCCGGGCTGGGGGGGCCCAGCCCGTGCGTTGGGGTCCCCCCTGGCACGGCTCAGCTTCATCCCGAAGCTCCGGGCTGAGCGCCTGGGAGTTTTCATCCCCTCAGTGTAAACACAGCTGGGCCAGCTGGGGCTGTAAACGTCCTGAGAGGAGCCACGGGAGGTGGTTGGCTTCATCCCCTGTGCCACGGAGTGATGCTCAGCCCCTCCTTACCCCCTAAACCCTGTGGCTGCTGTGGGAGTGGGGTAAATTCCTCATCCGTGGTAGCTCCCATTGCCCAAATCACCCCAAAGACTGGGGATGGGGCAGGGTGGGTGGCTGAGCCGAGGTGTTGAGGCACCTCTGGGATGTGCTGGTGCTTTGGGCACAGAGCTCCTGCGTGGGGGATGCTCAGCACAGGGCGAGCTGGGTCGGTGTTGGGGAGCAGTGTTTGGTCATGGTGGGGGTTTGCCAGGGGAAGGTGGTGCTGGGACTGCCCTGGGTGGGCAGAGGTGGCTGTGAGACTCTGTCACGTCCGTGTTGTCATTTGGGACCTCAGAGCTAAGGGTCTGACTCTCCCTTTAGGCAGCAGGAGCAGGTCAAAGAGCAAGGAGGTTCCCATGTGGCCCACTCTGGATCCCATCCAGCAGGGAAGGGGATCCAGTGCATGGGGGTGACTTGGCCCAGCACATGGGGTCTGTCCCACCCTGAGCTGGACCCCCAGACACAGAAAGGGAGGGGAAAAGCAGCAGAAAAAGGGTCTCAAGAGTTGTTCCTTGAGCTCTGCTGTGTTGCCACTTCTCTCACGTGCCCACGGACACATGGATGCCCTGCAAGACCCTGCCAAGAAAAATTCACTCCTATAACCCAACAACTCCATTTCTCCCCTCTCTGCTTTTACACGGGGTGTTTCCTCGCAGGTCCTGGTGAGGTTTGGGGTGAAGATGGGAGCAGACCGTGCCTGCCTGTCCTGTACAGCGTTCACACGGAGGCTCGGTGCGGGAAGAATGGGAGAACACGGCCCACGTGACGGGAACTCTCCGGGCCATGAATGGGGGAGATGCTCCATTCATAAATGCAGGGTCCTGCTGCAGCCGCGCAGGCGTTGGGAATCCCCAGCCGGCTGGAGCTGCTCCTCCCTCTGCCAGCAAATTCCCCTGAACTCGTTGCTCGTGCTCGTTTTGGCTCCGCTAGCAGAGCTGCGGCAAAGCCGAGCTGGAACTGCTGCCCGGGATGCAGCCGCCCTCGGGCAGAGCAGGCAGGGATGCTCACGGCACAGGGGGTTAAGAACTGCCCGCTGCATCACCCAGCTCTGCTCCCCAGGGATTTGTTCTGCTAAAACAGACAGAGCCCCTGAAAGTGGAGTGGGTTTTCCTGTCATCTCACAACCCCACTCCCCAGCCTGGATTGTTCTTGGCTCCCCTAGTTTGATCGAGTGGTGATAACTGATGTGGTGTTCCTGGAAGGAATGGGAGAAGCTCCCAGCAGTGATAATCCTGTGCCAAATGGCTGCTTAATTAATTATTGCAGGCAGTTAAAGGGCTTGAACTGAGGTGAGCTGCAGTGAGGGGGCCGGCTTCCAACCTCCTGGCCTTCTGCAGGTCCTGCCACGAGCTGGGTTCATGTGATTGTGCAAAGCCTCGAGATCCTTTTGTATTTAAAAAAAAAAGCAAAAACAAGGGACAGGCAGAGGGGACATGGGCAGCTCTTGTGCCACGGGAGGGGTTTGTGGTGTGCCTGGAGAACATCCCAGCTCTGTGCTAACCCCCATCCTCTCCCTGTGCCCCCCCCAGAGCAAACTCCACATGGAGGGTTTCCGCAGCCTGAAGGAGGGCGAAGCTGTTGAGTTCACCTTCAAGAAATCATCCAAAGGTTTGGAGTCCATCCGGGTGACCGGCCCCGGGGGCGTCTTCTGCATCGGTAGTGAGAGGAGGCCCAAAGGGAAGAGCCTCCAGAAGCGCAGATCGAAAGGAGACCGGTAAGGGCCGAGCCAGGGCTGCTCCGGGGCAGGGGCTGAGCCCTGTGGGCACCAGGAGCTGCCCGGGCACCCCGGGGATGGGCACGGGTCCGGTGGGATGGGCAGTGACCCTTCCTCTGGGAAAGCAGCTTCCTGCGGCGGTTAATGAGTGGCAGATGCAGCTCGGTGGGGAAAGGGCAGGGAAGCAGCAGGGAAGGGGCAGAGGTCAGGGACACCCCGGGCGGCCGCTCCCCTCGCTCGGGGAGCCGTGCTGGGCTGGGGTAATTTTCTCCAAGAGAAACCCTTCCTTGTGGGAAGGAAATAGCCAGACGTCCTGACAGCGTCTCCCACGGTGAGATGGGAGCCCCGGGGCAAGTTTCTGGCCAGCCCTTCATCCCCCCTCTCCTCTCCCATCCTCTCCATCCCGTCTGCCTGGGGATGCTTCATCCCAGTTTTCCCAGTGGATGCTGTCCACCCCACTCAGCTGTTCTCATGAACAGGTTTTTAGATTAATCAGAAAGGAATTGTGAAGGAAAAGGAAAAAGAAAAGGGTTGTGGCCATCCTACATGGGTGCAGGATTTAAAATGGACAGGAGGCAGCTCCCTCTGCCCGCACTGCTGCCATGTGAAGGTGGCACCCATGGGACAGGTGCTGGAAGGCACAGCCCTGTGAGAAGCCACGCTGGGGGCTGTCCCCACACGATGACAGCTGGGGATGTGAGTTGTTCCTTTGCCCGTTCCTGTGGCAGTGTAACCCCGGGAGCGGGGTCTGGAGACACAGGAGCCAGGGCACTGATGGAGCCAGAGGGGCAGGAACCCCCAACATCCCGACTTTGTCCCCAGTGTGTGGCTTCAGTGCAGGGGTTTGCTGCCATCTCCTGGGTACCAGCAGCACCACTGAGCCCCAGCTGGCCATGCTGGAGCTGGGGCTCTGCAGGGACCAACCCCGGGGCCACCACCCACCCCAAAAGCTGAGCCCAGCTCTGTCTATGAAGCCAGATAGCTCCCAGGCATGGCCACAGCATCCTCCCACCTCATTTCATTTCTCCTCCCCTCACACAGGTGCTACAACTGCGGTGGGCTGGACCACCACGCCAAGGAGTGCAAGCTCCCGCCGCAGCCCAAGAAGTGCCACTTCTGCCAGAGCATCAGCCACATGGTCGCCAACTGCCCAGCGAAAGCACAGCAGTCCCCCAGCTCTCAGGGAAAGCCCGCCTACTTCCGAGAGGAGGAGGACATGCACAGCTCGGCCCTCCTCCCCGAAACCCGGGAATGATGGTGGGTGGCAGGGAGAGGGGGGCTTCCACCGGGGTGAGAAGGCTTTGGCAAGGCAAGGGGCAGCCGTGGGGCTCGGAGGAGGGAGGGCAGGGGAAGGACTGGGGAGGGCAGGTGGCAGTGCTGGCAGCGGGGACCCGGTGTCCCTGCACAGACCTTTCCCCCCAGTCCCAGGCTGGGAAAAGCCCTGTTATTATCAGGATGGCTTGTTCCAAAAACAGGGGAAGGCAGCACCCAACACACCTCTTCCCGCTAAAAAACCTGAACATATTTGATTAATCTTTATTCTTTTCCTAAGTTAAGCCAGGCGGCCATGGCTTGGGGAGGAGGAACAGAGGGGCAACATCCCAGGGAGGAACTCCAGGCTCCGGCACAGCTTGGATGAGCTGCAGGGGACCCGCTCCTGTGCCTGCCCCGGGAGGGGGGCGGAGGGAAAGGCTGCCTGGGGAGCACCAGGGAGATGCCCGTGGGCCAGTCCCATGGGTCCCTCTGCTCCTCGTGGCTTCTCACTTTCAGGAAGGTGTAAGGATTTAGTTTTTCCACGGTTGCTGACAGCAGCAGAGCCCGGATTTGGACTCAGTCTGGGAGGAAATGGGTCCTCTCTCGGGGCTGAACTAACACCGCCCATTTGTAAGATGTGAGCTGCAGCCTGGGGGAGAGCAAGTCACAAGAAAAACACTTTTTTTCCCCTTAATCCTTCCCAAGTGCCAGCCCAGAGAGCACAAGGTGTTTCATGTAGCCAGCTCTTCCCCTCTCAGGCTTCTCCTGGCATCCAGAACGTGGAGCTGGGGAAACACCTCTGATCCTCCTGCCCATGCCGCGCTGCAGAACCCGCTGGCGCTGGGGCTGAGCCTCTCCAGGGACAGGGGACAAGGCTGTCCCGGGTCAGTGGCTGCTGTCTCCCCTCCCCACAGCCCTTCCCAAGTCTTGCCTTTATTTATTGGCCCCGGTGGACCCCTCTTCTCCCGGGGAGCCCCCTGGCCGTGCCGAAGCCAAGGCCAAGTGAAAGCTGCACTAGGATGTGCGTGAATGACGTATCTTTGGGTTTGTTTGTCGTCTTTGTTTTGGGTTTGTTGTTCTTTTTTTTTTTTTTTTTTAATATAAATATTCTGGTTTTGTATTTTTGTATATTTTAATCTTTAAGAAAAGAAAAGAAAAAAAAAAAGGAGAGAAAGGACATAATTCCTGCAACTTATTCTCAGGTATTCGAGCAATCTCAGGGATAAAATGCCTCTGTAGCCCAGTGCTGGACAGAGAGGAGGGTTTTTTCTAACAGCACAAAGAAATGATGAAGTTTGTATTGGAAGTGTAGATCTACCTCACTGGATGTTTGCTAGGTGGGCTGACGTGTTGTCGAGCTTTTCAAATGTGTTTTTGGTATGTTTGGGATTTGTTTTCTTTTTAACTGTATTTTAATGGTCTCTTTCCCTTCCCCATGCACTGATGGAGGCATTTGGGTCTGTGGATCCATGTGTGGGGATGGAGAAGCCAGGCAGTGCCATGGGCAGGGAACAGCTGCTAGAGCCCATGTTGGCTCCCTAACTCCTGATTTTCTCCCAGCCTGGTGGCTTTTGAGGACTGTTTCTCTCTCCTGTTTACTCTCACACGTCCTCTCCCCGCCACCCTGATGGGAACACTCCAGTCCACCCCGTGCCTGAGTCCTGCTGCCCACGGCCTGGGATGTCACACAGGCTCCCAGCAGGCTGGTGCCGTGTGGCTGGGGGTCAGGATGGGGGTCCCAGGCCCATTAAGGGGGACATAGGAAGAGCAGACAGTGACCAGGGGGTGTTGGGAGACAGGGTTACCCTCAGTCCCTGCCCTTCCTCACCCTTGAGCTCAGGGCCGGCTGTCCATAACCTCCCGGGATTAGGGACCTGGTTCCAAGTCCAAGGGAGGTGCAACTGCTCCATCTTTTTCTTCTTCCCGGCTTCCCTCAAATGCTGACTCACCAAGGCTGGGGGAAAGTCTGGATCCCAGGTTTTGGGGTACGAACACTCCTCTTTGCAGCCCAGGGGGTGGCTGGAGCCTTCCCAGGGAGGGCGTCTGGCCGTGCTGGCGTCCGGGCGCTGTTTCTGCTGGCTTTTAGTAGCAATAGGTTTAGATGTGGGGCAGGGCCGGATCAGATGGGAGCACCGACTCCATCCCCAGGGATGGGGGGCTCTGGAGGCCTCGCCGAGGCTGCTGGAGCCTGGCAACCCCCGGCACGTGGGCATTGAGGGGGATGGAAAGCAGCCCCCAGCTGCTCCCCGCCCTGCTCCAGTAGTTTACGGTGAGGTGGTGGTCTATTCTTGGGAGAGGGGGGAAGGACTTTCAGTTCTTGACTAGCAACGGGGTCTGTACAAAACTGCTTCAGGAAAACAGCTTTAGTCTGACGGGGTAAATGCAATAGAGCCTTCGGGGGGGCTCTTGGCCTCCCCCCAGCACCTCGGCTGTGCCAGGGAAACTGCTGCCCCCTCATCCCTGCCTCTGCCCCCTCATCCCTGCCTCTGCCCCTTCATCCCTGCCTCTGCCCCCTCGTCCCTGCCTCTGCCCCCTCATCCCTGCCTCTGCCCCTTCATCCCTGCCTCTGCCCCTTCATCCCTGCCTCTGCCCCCTCGTCCCTGCCTCTGCCCCCTCATCCCTGCCTCTGCCCCCTCATCCCTGCCTCTGCCCCTTCATCCCTGCCTCTGCCCCCTCGTCCCTGCCTCTGCCCCCTCATCCCTGCCTCTGCCCCCTCATCCCTGCCTCTGCCCCCTCATCCCTGCCTCTGCCCCTTCATCCCTGCCTCTGCCCCCTCGTCCCTGCCTCTGCCCCCTCATCCCTGCCTCTGCCCCCTCGTCCCTGCCTCTGCCCCCTCATCCCTGCCTCTGCCCCTTCATCCCTGCCTCTGCCCCCTCGTCCCTGCCTCTGCCCCCTCATCCCTGCCTCTGCCCCTTCATCCCTGCCTCTGCCCCCTCGTCCCTGCCTCTGCCCCCTCATCCCTGCCTCTGCCCCCTCATCCCTGCCTCTGCCCCTTCATCCCTGCCTCTGCCCCCTCGTCCCTGCCTCTGCCCCCTCATCCCTGCCTCTGCCCCTTCATCCCTGCCTCTGCCCCCTCATCCCTGTCTCTGCCCCCTCATCCCTCTCTCTGCCCTCTCATCCCTGCCTCTGCCCCCTCATCCCTGCCTCTGCCCCCTCATCCCTGTCTCTGCCCCCTCATCCCTGCCTCTGCCCCCTCATCCCTCTCTCTGCCCTCTCATCCCTGCCTCTGCCCCCTCATCCCTGCCTCTGCCCCCTCATCCCTGTCTCTGCCCCCTCATCCCTGCCTCTGCCCCCTCATCCCTCTCTCTGCCCTCTCATCCCTGCCTCTGCCCCCTCATCCGTCTCTGCCCCCTCATCCCTGCCTCTGCCCCCTCATCCCTGCCTCTGCCCCCTCATCCCTCTCTCTGCCCCCTCATCCCTCTCTCTGCCCCCTCATCCCTGTCTCTGCCCCCTCATCCCTGCCTCTGCCCCCTCATCCCTCTCTCTGCCCTCTCATCCCTGCCTCTGCCCCCTCATCCCTGTCTCTGCCCCCTCATCCCTGCCTCTGCCCCCTCATCCCTCCCTTTGCCCCCTCATCCCTGCCTCTGCCCTCTCATCCCTGCCTCTGCCCCCTCATCCCTACCTCTGTCCTCAAGGATCGTGTAGGACCTTTCCTCCCCACTCCCACTTTAATGGTTTGGTGATTTCTCTGCTAGATGTCTAGTGTGTGTAAATACCTCTGTAAATCTTTCCACTTTCTCTCAGTATTCTCCTTGATTATTGTTTACAAAAGTAAGAGGAAAAAAAAAAAGAAAAAAAGGAAAAAAAAAATAAAATACCCAAAGCATCTAATAGGTTACGGACCAGGGAGATGGACCTGCTCTCCCACACAGAGCTGCCAGGTGGGAGCTCTGTAACCATCCCCATCCTGGGCTAAAGCAAATAGGGAATCACTCAGGTTTCCCCCGGGGTGCTGGGATCTAAGAAAACAGGGATTTTTATCTGTGGTGGGAAGCCACACTGGAGGAGATGGGATCAATTCGCGTCTCCTTGCGTTCGCCATTGTGGTTCTTCCCTTATCTTGACAATAATTAACTAAATTGCTGCATCATCGCCCACCCTGCCCACGGGCACTATGCATGAGGGGACAGTCGCGGGAGGATGGGGCATGCTCAGGGTCCTGCTGTGACACGGGAGTGTTTGAATGTATGAGAAATAAAACAAAGATGTCCCTCACGAGGGGGTGTCTGCCCTGGGGCGAAAGCCTTGAGTCCCAAAAATGTCTACGAGGAGACGGAAGAATGTAATCCATGTTTACTGCTAGCAACCAAAGCGTTCGTGTCAAACCCGCGAAGTTTTATGGAGTGGGTGGGAGGGAGGGGGTAAGTGGGGTGGCTGTGTGTGTGGGGGGGGGCTCAGGGCAACCCCTGAGCGAGTTGCTCACACTTCCCAAAGACATTTCCTGCTGGAGTCCCTGCAGCGAGATCCTCAGTTCCTGTTGCTGCAGGTTTTCCCCGCTCTGTTCATTTTATTTTTGTTTTTGTACCAACTATGTAAAATGTGGGGCTTTTTCTTTTCTGGGGAAAAAAAAAAAATCAATAAAGACCATGGGCAATGGCTGCTGGTGATGTTCTCTGCGTGGTTACTTTTGTTTTTCTCCCCTGGGGTTGAGGAGCCCAGACCCCAAATGGGGGTACCAGGGCAGGGGGGTTGTGCTGGGAACCACATCCCACCTCTCCCTGCAGCCCCCCAAAAGAGCCCCAGCCCTGTCACAGAACCACAGCCCGGTTTGGGTGGAAGGGACATTACAGCCCGTCCCATCCCACCCCTGCCATGGGCAGGGACACCTTCCACTGTCCCAGGCTGCTCCAAACCCCAATGTCCAACCTGGCCTCGGGCACTGCCAGGGATCCAGGGGCAGCCACAGCTGCTCTGGGTATCACCACCCTCACAAAGGGAGAATTTCTTCCCAAGATCCCATCCAGCCATGCCCTCTGGCAGTGGGAAACCATTCCCTGTGTCCTGGCCCTCCATCCCCTGCCCCAAGTCCCTCTCCAGCTCTCCTGGAGCCCCTTTACGCACTGGAAAGGGCTCTGAGGTCTCCCTGGAGCCTTCTCCTCAGGAGAGCAGCCCCAGCTCTCCCGGCCTGGCTCCAGCCCTCACAGCACCCCCTGCCCACCTCACAACGCCCCCCAAAAGCGCCCCCTCCCCTCAAGCGCCCCCTGCCCGCCTCACAAGGACCCGCCCCTCAGCGACCCCGCTCACTGTGACAGCGCCCATCCCTCACAGCCACAACCCCGCCATCATCTCCCCATCCCTCACAGCCACAACCCCGCCATCATCTCCCCATCCCTCACAGCCATAACCCCGCCATCATCTCCCCATCCCCTCACAGCCACAACCCCGCCATCATCTCCCCATCCCTCACAGCCACAACCCCGCCATCATCCCCCCCTCCCCTCACGGCGCCCCCTCCCGCCTCCCCCTGCGCAGGCGCAGCCCCGCCCCGGCCCCGCCCCCCCCGCGCGCCCGCCGCCGTCGGCGCCGCCGTGTGACGTAAGCGGAAGGGCACGTCACCCTCCGGCGGAGGCTGAGGCGGCGCCGCCGGGGCAGGTACCGGGCACCGGGAGGGACCGGGGGGAGAACCGGGGCTTACCGGGCACCGCGGGGAGCGCCGGGCCACGCCTCGCGGCGGGGGCGTTGCGGGCGGGGAGTGTCTCCTTCCGCCGGCTCTCTCCCGCCGGCGGCCGCGTCCCTGCTTCACGGAGCCGGTGGAGGCCTAAGGGACGCCCCGTCCCCACCGTGGGCGTCCCGCCAGGGAGCGCCCGGGGGGCTGCCGGGAGCTGAGTCGCCCGCAGGGTCTGGGTGTGCGTCCCGCTGTCCGCCGGTTCTGCTCGCTGCCGGGGGCGGGAGCGGCGTCCCGGGGCTTGGAGCTCCCGGCTGCGCCGCCCGGGCCGGGGAGCGAGGCACGGCCCTCCCGTGCTCTGCCCCGGCCTTACAAACCTCCGTGAAGGTCGTTCTGTAGGATGACTGTGTAAAATCACCGTGAAAGGTTGATTGCCACTAGCTGAGCGTTAGCAGCCGGCGGTGGCGTTGGGTGGTCTCAGCCCGAGCCGTGCAAGGGCAGCTCTAAGAGCTTCAGGAGCAGCCCGAGGTTCAGCAGTTCCTTGCCTTAATGTTTTGTGGCTGCAGCTGCGGGCAGGGATCCCTTCCTGAGGGAAGAGGCGGAGAAAGCCCGCACGGAAATCGAACTCATCGCTGTAACTCAGTCTGCTGCTGCCCCTGGGCGTGGGGCGAATTCCAGGTGGTTGGATCTGGATCGTTTGTGCTGCTGCCACCCGCGAGCGGCACCCAAATCGCGGGTGTGTACCAACCCACCAGTCCTCCAGGCTGAAGGACTCAGGGGTGGTTTTCCTTGCACCAGCTGGTGCAGAATCCACTCTGATGACACAGCTGGAACATTCCAGAGCCCGTTTCTCAGTTTCCCCGCTGCCTGCTTATCAAAGGACTCACGCAGACAATGTAAAGGGCTCCAGAGCAGCAAGTCAGAGCTGATGTTTCCAAGGTGGTTTGTTTGCTTTGCGCTCAATCAATCCTGTTTAACCCCTTTATTTTCATCTTCTCTTTGAAAAAGGAAAGGAGCTCTCAGTAAAACATGTCGTGGATCAGAGAGGGCGAGCTGACCATCATAGAGAGGTTCTGTGCCAACATCATTAAGGTAAGGGATGGATTTGGGTGGATTTTGCGGTAAAGAGCTGGCAGGTTCTTCAGGGTGGAACTGTCTCTGTGGCTGCAGTGCTCTGAGAAGGGAGCACTGTTGGCAACGGTACATTTAGTGCTGGCACTGGATGTACATCCCTGAACAGCATCCCAGGCTGGGAGATTACTTAGGCTTAGCCTTGCAAATGAGCAAGGCTGCAGGCAGTGCTTGCCAATAAGGATTTGTGCCCTTGCTGATGGAGGCAGGGCATGGGAAGGAGGGAGAGAAGAGAGATCCTCACACTGGGAGTTTAAGAAATGAAACTGAGTATTGGAACAAAAACTCACCAGTTCCAGGAAAATTCTCTCCTTGCTCAGGCTTGAGACTGGCAGTGCTGCCCTTCTCCCTGTCAGGCCTAGTGAGGTCAGTGGAAAGGAACACTCCTCTTTGTGGAGGGAAGTCTTATGACCTTTTTTTTTGTTTCCACTGAAGTTAATTGTGTCTGTGAAAAGGCCCTTGAGCTGCGAAATAAAAAATGCAGCATAAGCGTGCGTGTGCCCTCCTCCACGGCTGCAGCTGTGTCAGCACTGAGCTCCTGAGAACTGCAGCTCTCTGTCGTCAAAGAAATGGGGAGGGCAAAGCTGCTTTTCAGTTCAGGCAGTTGTCAACACTGACCTGTTTCTTTGGAGACCTTAAACTGGGGTAGACAAAGAGGAAATGAGCGCTGTGCTCGTTCCAGCTGCAGGTTTCCTGCTGGGAGATAGCACTGCACTCCTGGGAACACGCAGTGCTGCTGGGGACAGTGGGGCTGAGCTCTCTGTGCTGGAGATGCCTGTTCACTTGCTGGTCTCCTGTGCTTCTCCCTGTTTTCCAGGCAGGTCCAATGCCCAAGCACGTTGCCTTCATCATGGATGGCAATCGCCGGTACGCCCAGAAGTGTCACGTGGAGAGACAGCAGGGACATTCCCAGGGCTTTGATAAGCTGGCACAGGTGGGGAGGATGTTTTCTGCCTTGGTGTGGTGGGAGATTGAGCTGTGTTTGCTGCTGGACTGGTGTCTTGTGTTCCTTCACTGGAGCCAGGCCTGTGCTTGGAGCTGGTGTTCATCATCAGGATTCACAAATTCAGCTCCTCCCTCTCTGTGTTACCTTGCAGAGTCATTCTGTTCAGCTGTTCTTCCCTCTGTTTAACACTCTAAATATCTACCTCACAGATCTCAAAGCTCTTACTTCTGTGAAACAGGTTGACTTTTCTTTGAAAAGGTTTTGAAAGGTACAGTATTACATAATTTACAATGTCATCTACAAGAGGTGCTTTTCCTGGCTGGATTAGTCCCCTGTGATGGATTCTCATCCTCAGGTAGTGATATTTTCCTCCTGTTTTTTAAAATGAATCTGGAATTCACATCTAGGGGTTTCATATTTTTGATGGTCGTCCTTGGCATCGTGGGAAACCACAGGAAGGTTTTACAGTGGAGAAGTTGTGTCTTGCTGGCCTGATTGTTACGTTTTGTCTTCTTGCAGACGCTGCGGTGGTGCTTGAATCTGGGCATTCGGGAGGTGACAGTTTATGCCTTCAGCATTGAGAACTTCAAACGCTCCAAGGAGGAGGTGGATGGGCTCATGGACCTGGCCAGACAGAAGTTCAGCCGCCTCCTGGAGGAACAGTAAGAGACCCCATGTCTGTGACCCACAGGGTGGAACTGGAGCAGGACACGATGGATTGCAGGGATGTTACAAGTTGTGAAAATGGATTAAGGGAGGAGAGCCTTCCCCACCTCCAGTGAGAGATTTGTCTGGAGGGGCTGTGCCTGCCTGGGTGGGATGTAGAGCTCTGTGCATGCACAGTCCCCCTGCACACCAGATTTGTGTCAGCTGTCCCATCCAAACCGTGGGGACGGACAGCTTTCAGATAAACACAGCACAATCAGAAACCAAGAGTGCCAGATGCTGTTTTCGTGAAATATCAAAGCTTTGTCTTAATTTTTGATTAGTTAGAGGTGCCCAGAGCCTGTGGTTGTGTTCTAAGCTTCCATAGGTAGGGAGGCCTAATCCGTGATCATTTCCTAGTCCTTTGGTTACGTCTTGTGTGGGGAATGATCAGTTTCCCTTTATGGAATGGTTTGGGATGATCAAATCTCAGCCCGTTTTGCACACCTGAGAAACATTTGGTGGTTTTGCCTTTCTCCAGTTCTCAGTTTTGCTGAAGCCGTGGGTGGATGTTGGCACTTGTGCAGTAGAGACTGATGTGTTTTCTGTGGTCCCCACTCTGGTTGGGTGCAGGGAGAACCTGAAGAAGCATGGGGTGTGCATCCGTGTCCTCGGGGACCTGCCTCTCCTGCCTGTGGATATCCAGGAGCTGATTGCCCAAGCTGTGCTGGCAACCAGGAACTACAACAAGTAAGTGACACTCAGTTTAAATAGCTGATACCTCACATCTTCCTCCTCTTCCTGAGGGCTGGGACTTGGCAGACATGCTACACCTCTTTTTTTCTTCTTGGTCCTACAAGCACACATCACTGTCATCTGCTGGCCCTTCCCAGGATGAGCCTTTCACATCTTTTCCTCTTTGCAGGTGCTTTCTGAATGTCTGCTTTGCATACACATCGAGACATGAAATCAGCAATGCTGTCAGGGAGATGGCCTGGGGGGTGGAACAAGGACTGCTGGAACCCAGGTAGCTCTTGGCTTTCTGTGTGAGGCTTTTGGGTGAATCCTGCCTGTCTTACCACTCAGAAGCCAAGTGGCTTTTAAATAGATCTCATTAAACCAGTGTGACTGGAACAAATGACTTAAAGTTACTATGCAATGTTTGGCTTTTATTATTTCAGTTACCATGGTGATAGATACACAACCAAGACAGAAGAGAAATTAGGTCTGTGTCTTAAGTTAGTTTAAATGTGAAGGCAGATTTTATGCCACAACAATTGGCTGCTTGGCTGACAGTCTTAGCTATGAGGTCAAACAACAGATGAATCATGAAAGCTGCACTGTTCCTCCACCCTGAAGGAGAAGGAATAGTTACACTCTGCTCCCTGCTCCAGATGGAAGCCCTCACAGTCTGCTTCCACCACTGTGTTATGTTTCAAAGAGCATGGAGTGGGATGCGCTGGGGGCTGAAATAGCATTTGGAGTAGCCTGTGGAGCAGACAGCAGTGTCTGTCAGAAGCAAGCTGATGACTGGCTGTGGTTCAGCTCCACCACCCAGTTTTAGTCTGCAGCCCTGAGTTTACATAAAACCCCTTACTTCTGATTTGTGCCACGTCCATCAGGTCAGGAAAAGGGGCTAATAAACTGTGTCTGTCTTTCAGTGACGTGTCTGAGTCGCTGCTGGATAAGTGTCTGTACACCAACAACTCCCCCGACCCAGACCTGCTGATAAGAACCTCTGGAGAGGTTCGCCTCAGTGATTTCTTGCTCTGGCAGGTAAAATCTCTGTTTTCCCTTGGGGTATTCCATCTTTACCTCCGAGGGTGCTGAGGGTTCCACCGACTCCAGGTGCAAGCGGATGTGGGGGCTCTGAAACTCCTTCTGCCAGGGGTTAGGTAACTTCCTGGATGGACTGAGTGCTGGGCACCTCTGAGGAATCTGTTTCTTGCAGTTCTGTGATTGCCTAAAATCATGAATTCTCATCCTTTTGCTCCTCACCTTTAGATAATTACTTGTTTGTAGAGAACATTTGAGTGGAGCTGCTTCACTTGAAGTTCACATGTTTTACAGGTACAGTTTGAAGCCAAAACCCAATTGCCTTTAGGCAACCACATCAAATGCTCCCATTACAAATTATTTAATTGGCAAGTTCTCAGAAGTTGTCTGGCCTGAGCTGTGGTTACCTACCAAGGCATGCCCTTTCTTCCCCCTGTTTTTGGGCACACCTATACCCTGGTTGGGTGTCGATGCTATGAAATAACACTTTGATTGCTCCTCTCGGTGGTAGAGTCCTGTTAAGTGTTACATTGTTTTAGCAGTCATCATAGAAAAACATTTACCTGAAGCTTTTGGGGAACTTGGTGGCAAAAATAGCTTTTAACTTGAAAGCTTTCATCATCCAGCTCAAGGATATCTTCAGTGCACCACAGCTCTTGGCTTCATTAAGCAGTTTAAATGCCATGAGTGGGCAGGAAGGAATATCATGAGATGTCATTTGAAGAATGGCGTAAATGTCATGTCCTGATCCTCAGTTCAACTGTTATTCCCTTAGCCTTTGGTACTCTAGTGTTGCTATTTTAGGTTTTTTATAAGTCTATGATGCTTAAGCTATTAAAAATACTTCTCTGAAGACCAACACAGCATTAGAAAGAATTCTGCTGATGCCTTTGGAGTAGTGGATGACTGGTGTCCCAACATTAAAAACTAATTAGAAGGACTGTACATTGTGCAATTTCAGACTCTCCTGGCTGGTATTTCCGTCACTTTAAGTAGAATCTGATAACACAGCCTAGGTAAAATCTCTGTGGGGAAACTGGCATCGTTTGCCCAACAGAGCTGCATCTTAATGACTTTCTCCCTTGCTCAATGATTAAATTGTTGGTGATCTTGCTTTCTGCAGACATCCCATTCATGCCTGGTTTTTCAATCAGTCTTGTGGCCAGAATATTCCTTTTGGAACTTGTGTGAGGCTATCCTTCAGTTCCAGATGAACTACGGTGCTTTACAGGTAAGGGAGCCTTGGGGAGATGGAAAGCCCAACCCCATGTGTTACCTGCACAGCAGCTGGAGATCAGGTGAGAGGCTGCAAAGTGGGAGCAGGAATTGTTAGTTAAGATCTTGTTTCAGTAGCAGCTCATGTGTTGCTTCTCCTGTACCCCTGTGGCTTGTTACAACATCTTGGTGTGTGGCCAGACTCCACTACTTTCAGCAAGACCCAAAATATCCAAAGTCAGCACTGTCTCTGTTACTCATTGCTCATTCCACCCGCTGGAGCATCTGTCCCAGAACTCACACACCAAGTGAACGCTCCTGGTTTGCCACAGGGTGAAATCTGCCAGTTTAACTCAAACACTTCGTCAGTGCTGTAAGCAGATGCTGAGTTCACACTGGAACAAGCAGGGAGTACTCACATGCTCTTCCTCTAACTCCACTACTGTTTTTAGAGTTGTAACAAGTGGGTTTAGAGTTTCCTTTCTGGGAGCTGAAATGAGGCTGCCTGAGCTGTGAGTCTGTGGACAAGTGTCCTCTTTCTGGTGGGTCCAGGTGTACTCGCTGAAGGCATTGTTCC
Source organism: Corvus hawaiiensis (assembly GCF_020740725.1). Taxonomy (NCBI): domain Eukaryota; kingdom Metazoa; phylum Chordata; class Aves; order Passeriformes; family Corvidae; genus Corvus; species Corvus hawaiiensis. The sequence goes on from NC_063235.1 coordinate 7,188,156, forward strand.
TATTGCTCATTGACATTGTTCCTCTCCTTTTCGATCTGTTGTTGTGAGCTCTCCCTGACCTGGTTCTGATAAAGCTGGCCAATTCAGGAGTGAGTTAGTAATTTGGCTATTTTTAAGCAAAACAAGTATGGGAGCTGGAGCTCTTGATGGAGAAATGTGGGGGACAGCAGCTTGTGACACAGAGACAGCAGTGACTGGCAGAAGGACCTCAGTGTGGCAGCTCTTACCCTCTGCCACATCTGGCTGCTGAATGTGTCTGTTCCTTAATTATTTGGGTCCTCTTTTTAAAGACCGGTATTACATTGCCCTTTTCTACCTTCAGGGACCTTCCTCACCCCTGAGAGTTGTCAAAGAGATTATAGCCAGTTGTGGTTCTGGCTGAATTTAATCAGGTGCAGCCAGTCTGGCAGCATCCAAACTCTCCACGTCCTTAACGTCTTTTGTTCCTATTTCTGGCCCAAGTTTGCCCTTTTCCTACCAGAAATTCATTGTATTAGTACAACTAATGGCAGTTCACCTTCTGCATGAAGAGGGAAGCAAAAAAGGCAGTAGTGTTTGTCATTGCCATGAGCTTGGCCTCTGTCTGCAACAGTAAGGTCACTGTTCTGACTTTGGTCCTGGTGCTGGTTTCTGACAGGCAACAAATGCAGCTTCTGTTCCCAGCTATTCTCATCTTTTCTGAGTTCTGGTTTGTGGCTGGATGTGTTCACTCCACGCTATTATCAAGGTTTCTCATTGTCCAGATTTGTTCTCTGGTCAGTTTTCTCCCTGTAAGAGCCACTTTGCAGTGTCTAAGGCTGCCCTTTTTTGCAGGGAACCCTCACAGTTGTGCAAAGGAAGGACTTTCCCCTCAGAGGAACTGAGATTTAGGAGCTGGGCCTTTTTTAATTTAAAATAGGTAGTCCCAGGATCAGTTAGACCCTGCTTTTGGTAGACCTTGGGAAGGGATGCAGATGTTGGCTGGCCAGCCTGCAGTGGTCAGATTGAGTCTTTTCTGGGCAATAAACAGAATTGCACTTTGAGGGTGGAAGTCTTCTGCTCAATGGGCTGATGATCCTTGCAGTTCAAGTCAGCCCTGGAGTGCATCCATTCAGTGGGTTTGCTGTGGCTGGGGATATTTCTGCTCTCATTCCCAGCACAACAAAAGCTAATTTCCAGAGCCAGAGCTGCCTTGGGCTCAGGGAAACTGTGGGGATGAGTGTGAGTCAGGCTCTCATTAGACTAATTACTTCTTCTTGCTTGTTTGAAAGACCAGTGTGTGTGTGTGAGTCTATGTCACAGTGGCCAGTTTTATAGTTTTTAAAAATAGAAGCTTAATATTCCTGCCTGCTGATGTGTTTTTGCTGTTGGAAGCTGCAGCCCAAGACACATGCAATAAGGAGAAATATTAAAGTGATGTTCTACAACAAAGTATTTCAAATACTTGAAGGGCAGGTAAGGATGGCTCCTGCCTTTGCCTTTCTCCTGCTGTGTTTCAAGCCAGTACACTGTTAGATCACAGAAATTTGGGAATGCTGAGCTTATTCCTGCTTTTGTTTTGAAGCTGATTAGCTCAATACTGGATCATCTCAAAGAATTGCCCTGTAAGTCATGGCTTGGAATCCCCTAAAACCTTTCAGCAGCCAGGGGAATAGGATCAAAAATGCTGTGATAACACTGGTGAGGATAACAGTGTGCATAGAGTCTGGGGTTCAGAAGTTCCCTTGTAGCTGTTCCTCTCTGAGGGCTTTCCCCCAATCTGTCCTGACTTTTATCTGTTTTAACTAGTAGTTAATGCTCTGAGCAGAGTCATGTCTTGGAGGGAAGGCCCAGAAGGATATCCCTGTATTTTTTATAACCAATCAAGCAGGCTGCCTCAAAGTGGAAGAGGCAGACCCAGTGTCAGCCTTCAGTGAACCTGCAGATCGATGGCTGGCAGAGCCTGTTGGTGCTACCCCCTGTACCACAGGTGAGCTGGGAGGCCTGGTGAGGTGCTAACACTCGCTGCTTTTCACTCCAGAAGGCCAGAGACTCCTACATGGAGGAGAGGAGGCGACAGCAGATGGAGAGGGATCAGGCTTACGTGACCAAGAAGCTGCAGCAGGAAGGGTGCGCGTCCCACGGAGACTCGCGGCGCCGGCGGACTCTGCTGCAAAAATGCACGGCCCTGCGGGAGGAGAGGATCCAGGGCTTCCTGCAGGCGCTGGAGCACAAGAGAGCAGACTTCTTTGAGAGATTGTGTACGGTGTCTGCATGACACAGGTGCTGGGCTCTGGGAAAGACAGTGTTCAGAGGGAGCAGCTGCTGCCCGGAGGGATTGGCTCGGTGGGGTCCCGCCGTGGGCATCCAGGGCTGCTCCAGGACCTCGCGTCCTGCTGGCCCTGCCCGGGGCAGGGGTGGGTACTGTGAGCTCTCCCTGTCTGTGGTGCTGCTGAGGAAGGTGGTGCCGTCCTGTGTCGCCTCCCTGCCCCGGTGACAGATACCTGCCTCCTGCTGGTCTCTGCTGCTCAGTCCTTGACAGGCCAGGTGTTCGGTGACAAGAAGTTAACTGCGATGAGCCTCCTCCCGTTCTCTGATTCCTCCTGAACTGGCCCAGCCAAACCAGTTCAGTCCTGTTAAATCAGTCTGGGCTCGGATTGTTTCCGTGGCTTTGCAGTGGGGAATCTTCTGTTGAGATTTCCTCTGCTGTCCCATCAAGGGAGCCTTGCTTTCTGCAGGGAGAGGATTATTCTTGGTGTCAGGGACATTCCCCACTGCCTACTCGGTAAGAGCATCTTGTCTTTTCCCCACCTGACTCTGCTGGGTTGGATGTATCCACTCTTGGTTTCCAGAGAGCTAAAGGAAGGGTTTCCAGCCCTGCTGTAAAGAAAAAAAGATGCTCCAAAAGCTTCAGCAGGTTCTGAGATCTCTCCTGAGCAGTGTGTGTGGGGAAAACCCAGATGCAGAAGGTGCTGGTGTTGGACCAGACTGACCTTGGGAAAGGCTCTGAGCAGGCAGTGAAAAAGGATGGGTTGGGAATGAACCTTCTGTCTTAGAAAGGGAAGGAAATTGGCTAAACCCAGGTGATGGGTACCATGTGTCAAACCCTCTGAGGGAGTTCCAGGGAATGAGGGTGGGCTTAATTCAGGAATACTGTAGCCAAAACCAACCTCTGACCCCAGCCAAAATGGTTCAGAAGGGCTGTTTGGCTGATTTTAATGGGAGTGGCCAGAGCAGCTGTGGAGTATTATTTATTCTCAGTTTTCCATTGGCAGGGAGAGGGACAAGCTGATTTCCAAGATTGTTTCCATCTCTTTATTTCTCCTGGCTTCCGTCCCCATGATCAAAAAACCTGAAAATGTGTTGATTTTTGCTCCTGATGCACACACAGGTGTGGCAGTACCAGCTGTTGCTGGGTTTGAAGTGTTTCTTCTTACCTCCAGGTGAAAACCACAAAATGCAGATTTAAAAGACTTGTAAGTGCTGCACACTGAGCACTTGGCCTGTGATTGTGAAGTGTGTAGTAAAACTGGGAATAAAGTATATTCATACCAAAGTTATTTTTAAAATAACCTGAATGTTTAAAAGTATGTAGAGCTGTTTATTTCAAGGTGTGATGAAGTTGGAATCCAGGTTTAATATAATAATATTTAACCTGTGACAGACTCCTCATGTGATTCCTGTTAGCCTGGGAATGATTTGAAGGTTATTTTTACAGTGTAGTGTGAGCAGTTTGCTGATACCCTAAAGCCTGGCTGAGTGAAGCTGCGTGCAGCTACCACCTCTTGCGTAAGTAGCAAAGAGAATTTGGATAAAAATGTGCTGAGATGATGGGAGCTGTTGATTTAAAACTTCTTTTGCTGTATTTTATTTTCTCCACATTTCGAGAAACTCTGGAAACAGTGTACTCTCCACGGGATGGAAACTCTCCAGTCTGCTTTGCCAGGTTGATGGGGAGACTCTTTTTACTCAAAAAATGTATTTTTTACCTTAAAAAAGAAAAGGTTTTCCATTGTGTGATGACTTTACAGGTGACCGAAGCCACAGTGGTGGCTTTCCACAAAGTGCTGGTCCTGTTGCAGGTGAGGTAAGTGAGGCTCTGGTTTATAAAAGGCTTGTATGGAAAGTTCTAATCCATTTTATAAAAAGGCATCACTGGAGTAGGGGAGGAGGAAGAATCCTTCAAGCAGTGGCAAAAGGTTCCTGTTACCTGACTCTGTACATTTCACCTGCCTCAGTTATTCCAGTAAATACAATTCCAGTTATTTCCAGTTCTCTGGGCAAACTCAAGAGTTTCAGGAGTGCATCTTTCTGGTGCATCTGTGGGAATAGAGCCACAGGCTTCTGTCATTGAGAACTGAACCTCCATCATTCATGTTTATGCAGTGAAGATAGGAAAAATCAGCACGGCTGGAAAAACGTGCAGCTGAGGTCTGAAAAAGCCTGAGAGTTCACCTGGGCAGGGAAAGGAGGAAAGGTTGTTCCTTGGCGTGTTTTTCTGAATGAGGTTCAGCTAAAAAGTGGTGATGAAGATGTTTAGTTGGATTTGTAGCACATGGGCTGTGGCTGTGCCAGGTGTGAGGAATGTCCCCTCTTGGAAGGAGCCCAACTTCCCGAGTCACTTGGCACGAGCAGCAGGCACCTGTGTGAATTGATTTAACGTCATTTTATTGCTTTTTAATATTTTTCTCTCTCCTTCCAGCGCCGTCGCCTCCTTCTTCGGATACAACTCTCCGCGTCTCCCATGTTTTTACAGAAAAAAGGGCTCTCGGTGGTTCCCCCGGGAGCCCCTCCCGGCGCGGGGGCCCCGCGGGGCCGGAGGTGCTGAACGAACAGCTCCGCTCACCTGCGCGCGGGATCGCGGCGGGCCGCGGGGTTGGGGGGGGGGGGGGTGTCCCCCTTTCCCCCGAGCCGCCCTCTACATCCCAAATTTTCACCTTTTCCCCCCATTTTTATTTTTCGCCCCCACCCCCACCCCCGTGGGTTTCCCGCGCGCGCGCACGGAGGGGGGGGGGGGGGGGGGTGAATTGCGCGCGCGCCGCCCCCTCCGCGCGCCCCCTCCCAAACCCATCCCCTCCCCTCCCTCCCCGCCTTGGCCCCACCCCACGTGACCCCCGCGGGCCAATGGGCGCGCGGGGCGGCGGGGATCCGGCTGGAACCGGTTGGGCCGCGTCCGGCTCTATATAAAACTTTATAAACACCCGGTTCCAATTAGTGGGGTCGGGACCAGCGCAGCCCGCCGGGTGCAGCCCCGCGCACCGCTCCCCGCACCGCGCCCGCAGCCCCCCGCGCCCAGCGCGCCCGGCTCCCCCACCCCCGCCTCCCTCCGCCCGCTCCCTCCGCCCCCTCACGCCGCCCAGCGCGCTCCGCTCTCCTTCACACATATACATACACTCACACACACGCACACACGGAGCCATGCCGAAGAGAAAGGTACGTGGAGCTGCCGCCCCCCACTCCCGGTGTCCTCTCCCCCCTTACGGTGTCCTTTCCCCCCCCCGCCCGCACCGAGCCGCCGGTGGGGGGGGGGGGCAGGGGGGGCGGGACTACGCGTTCCCCCCCCCCGCTTTCGGGGCGGTAACGGAGGAGCGAGGCCTCACCGGGGGTGGCGGCGGCGCGGGGCCCGTTACCGGCGAGGGCCGGGGGTGCAGGAGGGGCCGGCGGTCCCCGCCGGTCCGAACCGGTTGGTTTTGGCGGGAGGTCGGTGTGAGGGGAGGGGGGGAGGGGAGCGCCGGTGTGGGGCGGGAAAGGGCGGGAAGCGGCGGCAGAGCTTTGCCGCCAAAACGGCGGGGGCGGGAGGGGGGGGGGGGCCGCCCTGAGGGGGCAGCGGCGCCCCCGCACAAACCCCGCACACACCCCGGGGAGGCGGCGGCGCCCGCCCCGCCTGGGCTGCGTCGGTGTGGGGTTGTGCCCCGGCATCCCCCGCCCCGGCCCCGCGGGGAGGGGCCGGTACCCGCCGAGGGTGGGATGGGGATGTTCCCCTTCGGATTTGGGGGGGGGTTAAAATAGCGGCTGGTGACTGAGGGTCGTCCCCATCACTCGTCCCTACAACGTGTGTCCGTGTCCCCAGGCTGAAGGAGAGACCAAGGGCGATAAGGCCAAAGTTAAGGATGAGGTAAGAAGTTCAGTGTTTTGAGAAAGTTGGATCATCAAGTGTTTCCGTTGGAAGCTGAGGTTTAACGTCATCAGAATAACTGGGGAGTAGGGGGGAGGGTTGGTCTCAATTGATTCTGGCTTTTCAAAGTCATAACTGTGTTTTAACCGTGAGAAATCTGCTTCTAACTGTATCTTAACTATCGTTAGCTGTTAGTAATTTCAATGGTGTAGCCTCTTGTTTCTTGAGAACACAGAAAAAGGGAACTGCCGCCTAAATTTCTAAAAACTAAAGAACTATAAACATAATTTCTGGGGGTTTACTACTTTGGGAAGAGAGCTGTTTTGTGAGATTTTGAGAGTTTGTATTCCATGTCATTTCAATAGAACCATTTTCCTTTTCCAACAGCCACAGCGGAGATCAGCAAGGTTATCTGCAGTGAGTATCCTCTCGCTGAGCAGAGATGTCACAACACTTGGTGGTTTTGCACATGACCACTGGGTGTGTAAGTACGTGTCAGAGCTGGAGGTGCTTTGGAGACACCAGTTGTCAGTTGAAAATAAGTTCCTGTCTTAAGCACCTGCCCCATTATGTGGTGCTATGGGAGTGGTAAAATAATTGACAAGCCAAATAACTGCTGCAGTTTCAAATGGTTTTGTTTGCTTTCTTGAAACTAAGCTATTTGGCCTGAATGTTTAAAAAAAAAATAGTTTGTTTCTCTGAAGCAGGACTTGTCACAAGGGCCTACAGTGCCAGGACAAGCGGGAATGGCTTCCCACTGACAGAGGGCAGGGCTGGATGGGATATTGGGAAGGAATTGTTCCCTGTGAGGGTGGGCAGGCCCTGGCACAGGGTGCCCAGAGCAGCTGGGGCTGCCCCTGAATCCCTGGCAGTGCCCAAGGCCAGGCTGGACATTGGGGCTTGGAGCAGCCTGGGACAGTGGAAGGTGTCCCTGCCCATGGCAGGGGTGGCACTGGATGGGTTTTAATGTCCTTCCAACCCAAACCGTTCCATGAGTCTCTAACACAGTTTTCTCTCCCTTGTAGAAGCCTGCTCCTCCAAAGCCAGAGCCCAAACCTAAAAAAGCAGCTCCAAAGGTGAGTTGGGTCAGGGGCTGTTTAGAGAGGTAAATGGGGGATGAGGTTTGGCATTGCCTGGCAATAAAAACAACTGATAAACCTTTGATTAACAGCTGTGTAGTGAGGAAATGGAGCTGCATCGTCGCTGCATAAAGCTGAACTGAAAACTTGCAGATTTTACAGAATTTGCATAAAAAATACCAAAGTGAAGACTCTTCACGCTTGCTGTCAATCCCTTAAACAAACAAACATTGGTGTGCTGTGTTCTTTTGGGGCCAGCAGGCAGCTGTGGTGCTCCCCACCCTCGCTCTGGGGTTGTGGCTCGTGTCTGGCTGCTGGGAGCTGACGGCAAATGTTGTCTTGCATTTACAGAAGAGCGAGAAGGTGCCCAAGGGGAAGAAGGGAAAAGCTGATGCTGGCAAGGAGGGAAACAACCCCGCAGAAAACGGAGATGCCAAAACAGACCAGGTATCCCAGCAGCCTGTCTTGCACCAGGATTGATTCCTTTCCCTCTCGGACTGGGACACGTCTTGGCTTGTGGCAACGACGAGTGTTGCTTATGACACTTAACACAGGTGTGGGGGGTGTTGGTAAAGAGTTTAAGTTGTCTGCTGCCAGGGGATGTTGCCACATGCAGTTACTGTTCTTCTGAAAAGTTCCCAAAGCAACGTGTAAGTTGTATTTTATGGTGCCACAAATGCTAGATTTAATTTTATTAAAAATCGGGGCTTTGCAGCCTAGAGAGGATCTGTTCTGTTCAGGGTTTTGCTATTTAGAAAAACAAATGTCCATTTTTTAATGTGTTGACTTGTTCCCCTTTCTCTTTTCAGGCACAGAAAGCTGAAGGTGCTGGTGAAGCCAAGTAAAACGTGTGAATTTTTGATAACTGTGTACTTCTGGTGACTGTACAGTTTGAAATACTATTTTTTATCAAGTTTTATAACAATGCAGAATTTTGGTTTACTTTTTTTTAAGCTATGTTGTTAGCACACAGACCGCTTCGTTGTTGTGTTCTGGAGGGTGGGGGGCAATGGGGACAAATGTCATTTAGTCTATTTCTCAAAACCTAAATTTTAATAAGAAAAGCTTTTGCCAGTCCCCCAGTTTTTGGAAGAAGGGCTCTTCCTGAAGGGAGGAGGAAGGGATTCCCCCATGCTGCGTGTCAGTTATGTGCAAGTGAACATCAAAGCTCCCAAGGTGCTGTTGCCTACTCCAAATCCCAATGCCATCAGTTCTCCTTTGGTGTCTCCCTGTTTACCCAGAGCCCGTCACTCCAAACCACGGCAAAACTGGCATTTTGGGACAGACCACGCTCAGTCCACTGTCAGATGATCCCGATTTCTGGTGTCCAGTCTGGGATGTACTGGCTCAAAAATGAGCTGCACTTTCTCTTTTCTATTGTGGATCCTCAGATACAGAAACCTGCCTTTAAATTTTATTTCCCTCTCAAAGTCAGGGTTGGTTCGTGCAGAGTTGTCAGACAACGCGCGGATGTGAACGTGTCCACCCTCACTCTAAACTTTGCCCTCTACAAGTGCGAGCTGCAGATTCTTACGGTTTTTATCAACTTCTCCATTTCAGTAGTCCACAAAGGGAGGGGAGTTTGACAATTGTTGTAAAATGTTGCAGATTGTAGCCCATGTCCTGCCTAAATTACCATGATTGTTCATGAAAAGTACCTTTAATAAAGCTGGATACGGTTTGGCTTGGACTGTTCTTAATGCTCTCTAATTTCTCTTGCCCTTAGTTCATCTCATTTGAGAACATTTGCTGTGTGCATGTCTGTGTTTGTGTTTTCATTCAGATAATTAATTGTCATAATTCACACCTGAAAGGCAAGATTTCCTTGCCTAAAAGCAAGGTTTCCTTGCCTAAAAGCTAGATCACTGCAGGGTGTTTTTAAAGCCTTGGCTTACTTGGAGGCTGAAAATGGAACATGTACGTGAATCTACTGAGATAAATTATTTTCTAAAATGTAGCACTGGACAAAACGGGGAGGAATACAGAGATCTTGCTGCCGAGAAAAGTAAATTCTGGTGAGCTTTTCTTGGGAGTGAAACCAGAACTGGCTCCATAAAACTGATGATGTGTTACATATCTGCACTTAAACTTGAATATTGTTGCTCCTGCTAATCGAATCCAGACCTGGCTGTGGTAGTGACTAAGCAGGAGATGAGATTTTTTTTGAGTAAAAATGCACCATTTTTATAGTTGCTACTTAGACTCCAGAGCAGAGCCAAACCCAAACCCCCCTGTGTAAACGTCTCCTTCAGTGACTGTCAGATGGAATATTTTTTCCATCTCTGCTTGGCCTTCCCTGGGATTTCAGTGTCTGTTTGTGATTAAGTTCAGTGACCTGTTTCAACCTGTGCTGATTTCAGAGGGAATCCAGTGAAAACGAACAGGGCAGAGTTTCCCATGCAGAAGTTTCCGAGGTCGGGAGAGCTGGAGGTGTTCTGGAGCGGCTGCACGCACAGAAGGCAGTTTGGGATGTACCCCTAGGAACTGCTCCACCATGTGTTCCCATAGCTGGTATGTCTAACAGAAAAGAAATAATGATGAATAATGCTGTTTAATAATCTTCAACAAACCCCACCCAGAAACAGCCACCAAACCTCCTGAGCGGTCACTGCAGTGGCCGAGCAGTGGGATGTGGCTGCAGAAGGGAAAATAATGAGTCTTTTAAAATCAGAAAGTTTGAAATAGCCTACCTTGCTTTTGTAGAGTCTTAACCTTGCTGGGCGTCTGCAAATGAACAAGTCCTTCCAAAGGAATTGGGTTTGAAGGGGTTGCCAGCGGCCAGGTTGCCAGCTGGAATGTTCTGGTGTTCCCTGTGTCCATCACTGTGGCTTGGCGACCTCTTCACCTCCAGTCATTAGACAAAGTGCTGCTAATGAAGGGGAATCTCAGGGTTGCTCTTTGTTGAAGTTACTCCTTAATTTCTCTGTCTTTGCACCCCCCAGCAGCCTGTGCTGAGCTGTGTGCTTCCTTGCAGGACGTTTTCTCCAGCCAAGCAGGAAAAGAGGGATTTTAAGTGGTGTCTGCCACCTGAATTCCTCTGAAAGCAATGGATATTTTCAGTGCTGAGATTCCCTGACTTGCTCCATCTGAGGTGCTTCCCGCTGGATGTGCCTTGCCCTGCTGGAGTTATTGGCCTGTTGGGCTTGACTCGACACGCCGGGCTCATCTATTTCTCCTTAAGCAAATCGAGGGTGAGGGATGCTGAAGCCAGTAAATCCAACTAATTAGTTGTGTAAATTAAAGCTGGGGAGCAGGCGCTGAGCTGCAGCCCGTGCCTGGTTCGTGGTTAGAGGCACCACAAATCTGCATCACCGCCTGCCAGAATGCCTGAAGCTGAACAGATATTTTTCTGCTAAATTGTAATCATTTTACACGGAAAATTGTCTCTTGTGTGTCTGTCGGGAATGGGGTTGGTGCTGCCACGTGCAGTTAACAGACTGGTCTGTCGGGTGGGCTCTGCAGCAGCAGGGGTTTTGTCCTGCTGGAGCTTTGGGAAACATGGCATCCAGGATCCAGAGAGTCATCACTGGCAACAGAAAGGCAAATGAGTTCAGTGTCAAATTGTAGAGCAAAGTCTCTGGACTCCCCCCAAGGAAGCGACACTTAAACCGAACAGAAGTTAATGTGAGCAAGTTGCCAGCCAGTGGTCACTTCCCAATATCCTACAGAACCACCTTTCCCCCAGCTGTGATTTTATGTTAAATTGAAATTGGATTGGACTAAAAAACCCGTGAGAACAGGTGAACTGAATCGTGGCAGGAGGACTCCCCAGGTCCCTGCTCCTCCCTGTACAGTGCCCCAGGATTAAAAGTTTTGAGTTTCGGAATAATTTCCCCCTGCAGCAGTTTTCCTTTTGCCTTCACAGAGCTCAATTCTATTTGGAAAAAGCGACAGTATCCTTCTCCCATCCCTGAGCCCTGCCACGGGTGGGATGAACAGGAGCAAGGAAGGAAAATGGACTGATTTCAGTGAGTTGCATCCAGTGGATATTGAATTGCAGGATCATTCGTGTCAGAAGAATCGCACAGCTTGATGGCACAGGGATTTCATTGTCCCTAAATCATCCCAGATATGGTAATACCATACCCAGGGACTAATATTGCTGACTATAATTCCTGAGAAATGGCACCTTATCCTGCAGTTGGTGGAGATGAAATGGAGCTCGAGTTAAACTCACAATTTACAGAGTGAGCCCATCATTCGCAAGGGATGGGAAGGAGATGGCACAGGGGGAGCTGTGGTTGAGTAAAGTTGATTGAGGCTAATAAAGAGCTTTAGTACGTTGGCTTTAGAAGCTTTCTGATGTGAAAGACTGGGCTTTTAAAAGACCCTTTATTGAAAACTGTCAATTTTTTTGGCGTTATAACCGTCTCCTTACAAGGGAGCCAGAAAATCTATGGTGTGGCAGAAGAAACAGGGGTAGAACATTTCAGGGGAAACTTCCTAAATGGGAGACCTTTTAAAATGCATTAAAGCCTCCAATCAAAAACATTCAGTTGCCTTAGGTACAACAAACCAGCCTGGAGAAAGTGCTTGGAGAACATAGAAGGAAGGAACAGCCCCACGGTGGCTGCAGGTCACCCAGGTGTGGAGTTGGTACCACAACTCCGCATTTTGGTGGGCACATAATGCCCAAATGAAATTTCTACTTTTCCCCTTCTAAACAGATTTGATAGTTAATTTATTCTCACTCGGTTATCCCACTGAGGTTACTTTTGGGTTTTGAACAAATTTCCCTGCAGGCAGCAGCTCTCCCCTGCTCTTGAGTTTGTTGGTTGCTGTGCCGAGGTGGGTGTATGTGGCAGTCTCCTCCTGGAGAGGAGTTACTATTAGATTACTATTAGTCTGGTTCCTCTAGACTGCTATTTTAGCATTGCCCAGACAGATTTTGTTTGCTTTTATTCTAATGAGGTGGTATCTTGGTGCTTCTTGATGGAATTCAGTCTTACCTCAGCACAAGAGCTGAATGTTCCTGTATTAGGGGTTCTGAGTTTAGCCCGAGGACAGATTGTAAACTTGGGCAATTAAACTAGCTTTTCTCATAATTTCCTTCTTACTGGAGATAATAGCAGAGGTTGTTCCTGTGCTGTGGGTGTTTGGTGGATGGGTTTTGTTGGCCTGCAGCCTGGTTGGGGGTGCCCAGGTTTCCCTGCCTTACCATGATCCAATTAACTTCCATGCTGCCAAGCCCCACAGAGGAGAATTCCATTGATACTGAATTAATTGCTCTTACAAAAAAAATCCATTATTTCAGAAGCAAGCTGGATCTGAGGCCCGTTGGCCGGGGAAGGCTGGATTTGGCAACCTCCCGGTGTCTCCTTGCCACAGCCCGGTGGACGCAGGGATTTGTGCGGGGTTGTTAAGCTCAATTAATGCGCTGTGATTAACAGCCTGTTCCCTCCCTTCACCACACGGTGGTACCAGGAAACACGGAATGGGGCTGGGAGGCCAACAAGTGGCAGGTAACGTCCAAAAGCAGCTCAGCGAACCTGGGGAGACTGGAGCCCGGGTTATCACAGTCCAATGAGTGTTACCTGCTTCCAGAAAGCAGCAGCAACCTCCATCCTCTGCTGGCTTCGGAGATCAGTGTTAGACAAACTCCACTCACCCAAGCAGCGTGAGCCCTCTCTGAGCCTCTCTTTCCAGTTGTTATGTTTTTACTCGAAATCCAGACCGAGTGCTCAATTCCTCATCAGTTTACAGGCATAGCTGACATTGCAAAGGAATTTATCCATGTTATATCAAGCCTTTGAACTTAGGCTTCCTGTATTCTATTTTAAGAATCACTGGACCATTCCTTTTCCTCCTCAGGCCATTATTGCAGCTGCTGTGGCACATGTCCTGAACGTTTGAGCCTAAAACTAGAGCTGCCACTCTCCATCTCATCTGTCTTCAGCCTGGGAAGGGATACTTTATCCTAAACCCAGATTTAAGTAGGTAGCTTATAAACCTGGTCTCTTTTAGGCTTGTTGGCACAAACTACTTGTGTCAGACTTGCTGAATCTTCAGCCTGAGATCACAGAACAAATGGTGATGTTCAAAGAAATAATACTTTAGTTACTGAAAAGTTTCCTGTGCTTTTTGCATTATTTCATTTTGCTTTTGTATTCCAGTATTTGTGTGTGTGCTTTTTCTCTGCAAGCCAAATCTAGGAAACTGATTTGTAAATTCTGTGCCAATCTCCTTAAAAGTCTAACCAGAGTGATTTTTCTGGTGCTATAAAACCCTGGGCTCACTTTGCCAGCCAGCAGCTTTTACCTGCATTGCTTTAAAGGCTCCCAGAATGATATCCTGTAACCTGTATTGTGCTGAAGCGATGCCACCAGTTGCTGGTTTTCCTTCATTCCCAAAAGCCTTAGTCGTTGGGTTATCTCCTTCTAGCACATGCTTTCCATGTTTATCTTTTCCAAGGAGCGGTGTTGAAAGCTGGAAAGGAAGCGGCTGCTTCCCAGAGCTGGCGAGATTGCAGGGAAAGCACTTGACACCCTCATGACACTTCCTTGAAATGGATGCAAAACGGAAAGATGAGCTCCTGGTAAGCCAAATTCATTCCTCTTGTTTAGTGCTCAGTGCCTGCTTGGGGCAGGGATTTATGAATTTATTGGGGTGGGGATTTATTGGATAAAGTGGGCAAAACACCACCCAGAATTACTGGGGAAAAGCAGAAGGCAGAGATTTCCAGTCACAGGTGTAAATGCTGTGGCATGGAGGTGTAGCAAACATTGAAACCGAATGTTTCAGGGACATCTGAGTGTGCTGAAAAACACGAAAGTTTTATTCACGTGTCTCCATTGAACAGGCCCTGTCACCAAGCCCTGGTAGTTCTAGATAACAAACCTACAGTGATTGTTCTGTGATCAGGGAAATGAGCAGACCAGGGCTCCCACCCATTTGCAGGGAATTGCTGGGAGTTTGGCTTAGTGATTAACTTAGTGAGTGAACAATTGCCGTCAATAAAGCAGGGATGAGCCAGCCTTCAGCTTATGGGTTATGTTTAGGGAGGAAAGGCCAGGTTGGATGGGGCTCGGAGCCCTGGGATAGTGGAAGGTGACCCTGCCCATGGCAGGGGGTGGAGTGAGATGAGCTTTAAGGTCCCTCCCAACCCAGACCTGGGATTCTATGCAATTCTGGGATTCTATGAAAACCATTTAGTTTAGCCCAGACTGGGAATGCCAATAAACCCTTTCCTCCTGCCCCTGGAGGAGGTCACACTGGCAGCTCCCACTGCTGGGACTGACGTGTGCTGGCCCCAGCGACGTGATATCCTATCCTGTGAGCCTGCCCTGCACACAGGAGCAGATTGTTCACGATAAAGCTCCCCAATGTCACCCCAAGGTCCTTGTCACATGCTGCGTGCCCGGAACTTGGTCTGAGCATTCCCAGCCCTGTGCACCGGAGCGCTGAGGAGTGCAACGGTTTCGTTTTTAAACTCAGATTTGTTGGGCTCCTGCCCGGTGCGAAGAAACGGTGTCTGAGCAGGTGGTGTTGCACAAGCAGACAGAGGTGAGGACAGAACTGTGCCTTCCTTGTGCTGCTGAGCAGCTCCCCAGCAGTTCCCATGCTCCGCTGCCTTGCGTAATTCCCTGTGCAGTGCGGGGCTCTCCTCACCAGAGGGAATCTTCCCGCAGCACCACCTCTCCCACTCGTGGGTTCTGCAGGCTTTTGGCATTTAGTCACAGTCCCCCCCATCTTACACTGGGAGGAAAAATCCCTTCATTTTCCCCCTGTCTGGTGCAGGAGCATGAGGGGTAACACACACTGGTGGTGTGTGGGCTGGTTTGCCCTGTTCTTGAGCTGTTTTCCTTTCCATCCTAACCCTTTCACTTCACTGAAAAATTAATTTCTAAGACCATAGCGCTGATATTTAAACCCATCTGGTTTTGTCTGAATAGTGATGATATTTAAAGCCATGCCTGTATCTTCCAAAAGCTTCTGCTGGTGATCCTGTAGAAGGGACATTTATCTGGTCGTAATTGACTCCCATATTAACTTCCAACTGGCAAACAGCTGCCAAAAACTGTTTTCCATGTCTGTTGATCAATAGTCCCTTTCAACAAGTATCTGGTGTTGCAGAGTGTTAACAGCTAATAGCACTATGATTCTTATCCTATTTTAAGGGCTGTAGCATATCTCAGAGCCCTTATATCTGATAGAAGACTTTTGAGTTAAATTATGTTACATCAGATGTTATTTATTATCCATTTCCGACACACTGACCCTTTTCGCACCCTATCTTGTGCTGGGCCACCGCCACAGGACATTTATCTCCAACATTATGTCAGTGGCTGCTTAGGTTGAGGGGGAAAATGATTCTGTGCAGACTGTAAATAGAAAAATGAGATGGCAGGTCTAGCCAGGAATTTCTGACACCAGGTTGGGAGAAGAGGGTGAAAGGAGTTGTTGCCTGCCATGCAAGTCTCAGTTTTGCTGTCACTGAAGTCAGTGACAAATCCAAACCACCTTCCAAGGCTGGAGCTGTTTAAGCTGCCCACTGCCTCTGGCCAAATCTTTCTTGGCATAAAGTAACATCCACTGAAGCTTTTATCTACCCATTGGGTGACAAAATACCTGATTAATCAAGTTTTTACTTTGTAAATTACTGTTACTCGGTGGCTGGGGACGCACAGGACAGCAAAGCAGAGGCAAGTGAGAGGGGACATTCTTGAATTCTTGGACATGAACTTGAGGACACATTTCTTTATAAAAGATATTTAGACCTCAGTGGTAAAACGTCACCATCTGAACAACACTACCCTGCCCTCTGCACAATGACAGAGGAAAGGCACAGCCACAGCATAACAAAGAGGTGGCTTCGATCACGTGGGTGCCCACAAAGTTTAAAGGAAGAAAGATAAAAGTCAGTTCTTGCTTTTGTTGTTAGAAATTATCTTTTCTGAGCAGTTCTGCAGTAGTACAGTGAAATGAGAGCAGCACACAAGAATTAGGCAGGTGGATTTGTAGCCTGCTAATGGAAACCCCTTTGGGCTGGACTTGGAGCTCCTGGATGGGCACTAAAAAATAATTCTGCAAGAGGGTTTTTCCAATAGAGGATCAGGTTGTCCTCTCTCTTCAGCAGAGATTTGAGGACTCCTGGTAAAGTCTCCCAGAAGTGCACCAAGCCTCTCCTCAGAGAGCCAGAAAAGGCCCTGCTGGACAGTGCTGGTACTCACTCCTGAAGGAAAGAGCAATTTAACAATCAAGCAGCAAAGCACCAGCCTTGCATTTCTGCCCCATTCTCTGTGTGCTACGAGACATGCAATGCTGCAAAAATCCAAGAGCCTCCTTAAGTCCAGAGTCTGTTTGTTTGGGGCTTTTTTGTGATGCTGGTGAGGGACAGATAGATTTTCTTTTGCCAGAGAATTGAGTTTCTGACATCGCTGAACCTGTTGTGCCTTTTGTTCAGTTCCCAACAAGGAAACCATTGAGCACTGTTTGGATATATCTCCTACCTGGCCATGGAGCCAACTGAGTCATACCTGTGCTCTGCACTGCCTGAAGCACTTATAAAATACAGAAAACAATTGTTGTTAGAAGAGACCTGTTTCTCTCTCCCTAAAAGATAAAGGCACCTCTTTCCCCACCTCTCCAAAAACCTGTGCTTGTGCTATGCCTTCCTATCTGATGCAATCAATCATTATGCCAAAATATTCCTGGCCAGGATATTTTCTCATATTTTAGAAGTTTATTTTTCTGGTTATTTTGGGGATGTGGCTTTTCAAGGCTGGATGTGTACAGTGGTCTCTGTTTAGTAAGGGGACTGAGAAGTTAAATGCTGCCCGTCATATATTGGTTTGAAATCAGAAATAAAGTTTGGGCTCCCCCTAAGGAAAATAGATTTCTGTGGTGTTTGGGCTTCTCATCAGGATTTCTGAAATTTGCTTCCCATTCTAAAATGGTTTCTTTATTTTTTCCATGGCATGATGGCATCCCAAACCCTGGAATGGGGTAATTAGGAACAGGTATCTGTGTGTGCCTTCTGTGAAGCAGGACCAGACTTGTTCAGTTGCAGGATGTCAGCACAGACATGACATTTTCCTCTCCCCGGAGCTGGAATTCTCTTGAAATGTGCTTTTGTTTTCCCCTCCCCTCTCTGGAGAAAGTGGGACCTGTGTGCTCTGGAAGCAGCACAAAACCAAGTGTATCTTTTTGTATCCACTTAAAAGCCCCGTCATTCGTTTACAAGTTCTTAAACCTAAAAGAACCATAAACCCTGACTGTACTTAGTGCTGTGTTTACTCAGGTTTCTCCCTCCTGGGGGACAGTGCAAACAGCCCTGGCAGCTTCATTTCTGTTTACAGTTTCTGATAGTTTTCTCTTTCATGTTTTCACTCCCTCACATAGCCCTACACTGAAATAAGCTACAAACATAGCTGTGTGCTCATTAAAAACAAAATTTGATGGATAACTTGCTCTCAATAACTTCCCACTTGGGCTGCAAACCTGATCTAAAACTTAAATTAAAAAAGAAAAGGTGAGGAATACCTTGTATTTTACATGGGGTTTTGAAAAAGCCTATTTCAGGTAGAAAAAGGAATATTTTATGAAAGAAATTCTTGCCTGGGAGGGTGGGCAGGCCCTGACACAGGGTGCCCAGAGCAGCTGTGGCTGCCCTTGGATCCCTGGCAGTGCCCAAGGCCAGGCTGGACGGGGCTTGGAGCAGCCTGGGACAGTGGAAGGTGTCCCTGCCATGGCAGGGGTGGCACTGGGTGGGCTTTAAGGTCCCTTCCAACCCAAACTATTCCATGATTCCTGGTCTAGCTGGAGCCACTCTCGACCTCTCGATGATTGAAGGCAGAGCTGACCAGTGGAGCCTGCAGAGCTCTGCTGGAGTGCGTGTGCTGAGCACAGTGAGCACGTGCAGATCCCACGTCCTCAGCAGCTCCTCGTGAATCCAGAAGGACGGATGGGCCATGAAACAGCTCCTCTGAGGTCCCAGGATACAGCCAAAGGTTAGGACAGAACCACATGGAATTGGGCAAAGCATTATCGGCCCCGCATAGTTCAAATACCAAAAACCCAAGTCACCTCCCACTCTCCTCGCAGATGCTGTGAGATGTGTGGGTTGGAAACAGATATTTTTCTCCTTTTATTCGGGTGTCAAGGGCTGTGTCCTGCACAGGAGCCAGACCAGCACTCGTTTATTTGCATCCAGGAAAGGGAAGGTAACAGATACATGAGACGGGCAGCGATTGTATCCATGACAACCGGCAGATATGGCCTCGCTACCTCGCAGCTCCTTCCCCAGCGCCTTCCCAGGGCACATCCCGGCTCAGACGGGTCCCTCTCCTCAAGGCACCGCTCGGCTGCAGTTCAGTATTCCTGAGAGAAAGGTGCAAAATCCACAAATGAAGCACATTTCCCGGAGCCAACAGCTCGATCAATTCTGCAGCAGAATTCCCTGGCTTGAGCTGCGTGTGCTTCACCGAGGGGCTCCCTGGGAGGGGCTTCGGGAGATCTGGGTGCAGGGACAGCATGGTTTTACAGAAATACGGGTGGGCTTAGCAGACTGAGAGGCTGCGGAGCCAGCAGGCAAATTTGGCAGTTTATTCTGCCAAAAAAAGGGTTTAGATATGCTGGACACCTTCATAAATGCAGCTGAGCTGAGCGAGGGAATGTGGTGCTCACCTGTGCGGGAATGTCGGCAGAGGCTGGAGGTGTTTGCTCTGTGGATAAGCCTCAGTCTGCACAATGCCTGTCCAGGGAACAGGAGCTGCCTGGGCTGTGCTTCCCCGAGAGCTCTGCATCCCACTGCCTGCTGTGGTGCAGTTCCTGCATTCCGACCACTGCCTGGGCCTGCCTTGGAAAGCGCTGGCATTTGAGGCAGCTGCAATCGCACCCAGTGTGGAGGAACAGAAAGAAATCTATCAGAAAAGCAAAAAGCTCTTAAAGGCAGCCAGTTTTTCTCATTTCCAGGGCCCCTGCTTTATATCTTCAACGTGGTTTGTACCACACTAAGGAAAAATGTTCCTGAGATCAAAACAAGGTGATCCATCATCTCTTCCCTCCATAGTGGCAAAACAAAGCAGAAGAGGCAAAGAAATGAGATGGTGAATGGAGAGCCAGGGATTAGAAGAGAGGACATGAATTCACATTCTGCCCTGACATTGAAAACCTGACTCAGTTTCCCTGTGAGGACAACAATGAGCTCTGGACCTGATTGGTCAAAATTAAAAGTACAAAGAGGGTTGCTGTGAGCTCCAATTAATTGACTGTCTTAGCAAATTAAATGAGTCTGTAAATTGTAGCAGATATTTGGGACTCAGCCTTGTGAGGTCTTGTGCCTGTGAGCTTTTTTGCATTTCCTTGGATGTGTAAAAGCAGCATCACGCAAAGCAGGCAGGGAATGAGATGCCCATGGACTCTGAAAAAAGAAAGGATGCAGTGAGCCACGGGAGCACTGGGTTACTGTGTGGTCACGGGGAGAATCCCTTGGCCAGCTTTTGGAACAGTGAGTCGAAATTGGATCTGGTAGTGATACAGATCAGCCTCCATCTGCTTTGGAAATGCTTTGGGGATGTCCTGGTTTTGGCTGGGATAGAGTTAATTTTCTTCTTAACTGGCTTAACAAATGTTGTCAGCCTCTCTGCAAGGAAAAATGTTACACAGCCAGACAGCTGCAGAGGCAAAAATATCTACAATTGTATTTGAGGAGGATTTGATGGTTTTAAAACCAAATTAAAACTGCAGTATTTTGAATTTTCAGTGACTGCAGCACTGACAAAGGATCCAGCTGATCCCAAGTCTCCGTTTACCACGGCAGCAGCTCTTCCCAGCCTGCAACTGTCTCAGAAAAATGCCAGGCTATATGTTTTAATCACTGTATTTAGCCATGACAGTCACCCAAACAGCAGATTTTGCTTTTTGTACCCTGCTTCCAGGATCAAGGATGCTTTTTATAGCTGTTCTTTGACTGGAAATAAACCCTGGGATACACCACTACCTCATTTCTCTTACCCTGACATCCTGCCCTGAACTTAGCAGCAATCTCCTGTGGCACATTTCACCTTCTGTTAATCCAACTAGGATTCAGCATTATCTGGTGCAGGAATTGGGGGAAGGTCACTCTGAGAATACCTTCCATCAACAGAGAGATGGCTTCTCTTGGAGTCCTGGAGCTGGTGATGGCGAGGCCGCAGCATTTCCTCCCAGCATCGCTGCTGGGTTTCTGTGGTGTCACCACAGCCTTTTTTCGGGTGTTGTTATAATTTTGAGATACTGTAGGGCTACCTCAGCAAAATCCTCTCCTTTAACAAAAACAGCTGCAGAGATTCAGTGAATAACCACACACAAGTCTTTTGTGGTCTCCCCAATGTCTTTAATTTGCTGTTTTGCTGAAAGGAGTGGACAGGATAATTTGGCATTTGTATTTAGGTAAAGCTTCATGATTTTGTCTTTGTCAAGCCCTGGGGCAGCCTGTCTGTCTTTCTGGTACAGAATATGATGGATTTCCTGCAGCCCGACAGACCTGCCAGGGGTGCAAACAGGAGCATTTCTGTCTCCATGCTCTCCAGGTTCCTGCTCAGCACCTGATCCTGTCTCACTTCTGTGGATCACCCTCTGGAAGTACCACCAAGTAGTGCCTCATTCTCCTTCTAAGAAGGAAACAGGGAGCACTGTCCTGCCCTCACCACCCTCTGCATTCCCACAGAGCAGAAGGAAGGGGAGATGGGGCTGGAAAACCAACGGAGGAGGAAACGGGATGGCGGTACTGAGATCACCGCGTTACGGATGCCAGGTAGAGCAGGTTGCAGCAGCTGGAGGCTGGAGCCGGGCACGCCGTGTTCCAGGCAAGGAGGGGATGGTAGGGATGGCTTTGGAGATGAATGAATGACTCTCCACAAGATCTGCTTCAACTTGCTCCAACAGCAAGTGCCATGAGTTTAATTGGCTCTAACAGGACCACAGTCAGTACCAGCCGGTGGATTTGTGTTATTTAATGCCTTCACCCGGGGCTCCAGCTCTCACAGCACAGATGGGGCTCTGGCCACGGGGCTGTGACAGCGATTCCCAGCTCAAACAGCCACCCTGGGAATTTTCTACACTCGATTCCCCCATGTGCAGAAAAGATGACAGCTCTATCCTAAATCACAAGCAGGTCCTGGTGATGACTCACAGAGCAGCTTCACGTGCTGTGGAGATTAACTGGAATTTTTCAAAGTACTGAGCTCTGTCCCAGTTTGGCTTTTTCAGGGTTTGCTGCCCACTCAGAACAGGTAAAGAGCCCAGGGCTGTAACCTGGGACACCTGCCCTCAGAATGCTCAGTCCCAGCTCTGTAGGCTGCCACTCAGGCTCGTGAAATATTTCCAGCCACACCTTGATGAAGTCAACCCTTAGCGATGCATCTTTTAAAAAGATTTCGTTGTTTTTTTTTTTTTTTTTTAAGAAGTAGTTTTATAATGAAACATGAAAACGTGGTGCATTGGGGTTTGGGAAAATGTGAGTAAAAGAAAACTTTTTCCTATTTAAGAACCTGACAGGTAAGAATAGCCAGGAATTCTGAACACCTGCTTTTAAGGTGGATGTGTTCTTTAACCCTGTTTTTTAGGGAATTCCAGGGGCACTGCAGGAGGTGATGAGCAGTGATTCATGGCATATCTCAAACCTGGAATCCGGATTTCCTGGAGCAGTTTCCTGAGTTCAGCAGTGATCTGAGCCGTGTCACCAGGTTTGTCCTCACCACCTCTCTCGCTGCAGCCGTGCAGATTGTGCACACAGGGAAACAGCTGGACACTCCCAGAGGAAAAATCTTTCCAAGGCACAGAAGAGCAGGACTCAGTGTCATGTATTTGTGAGGAAGTGTTCGGTTTTCAGGTGTTTGTGGTTCTGTGAGGATCGTGCAGAGCCACAGAACAGCTTGGGTTGGAAGACATTTTTAAAGACCATCTTGTCCTGCCATGGGCAGGGACATCTTTCACTGGCTCAGTCACAGATCTCCCTGGCAGAGGCTCCCAAGTCCCTCAGAACAGGTATTTCCTGATGTATCCAGGCGTCACTTCCCGACATTTCAGCCTTCCAGTGAAAATCATCCGGGCTGTACCAGCCATCGTGTGGCCACAGGCCCAGGGCAGTGCCTGTTCCCTTTGCTGGCCCTACTGAGGCCCCCGAAATCGTGGGGTCAGTTCTGGGCCCCTCATGACAAAAGAGACTTTGAGGGGCTGGAGCGTGTCCAGGGCAGGGAACAGAGCTGGGAAGAGACTGGAGAACCAGGAGCGGCTGAGGGAGCTGGGAAAGGGGCTCAGCCTGGAGCAAAGGAGGCTCAGGGGGGCCCTTGTGGCTCTGCACAAGTCCCTGACAGGAGGGGGCAGCCGGGGGGGTCGGGCTCTGCTTCCAGGGAACAGGGACAGGAGGAGAGGAAACGCTTCAAGCTGCCTCAGGGGAGGTTTAGGTTGGATATTGGGAAATAGTTCTTCACCAAAAGGGTGGTCAGGCATTGAAACACGCTGCCCCAGCTTGAGTCACCATCCCTCGAGGGATTTAAAAGCCGTGTGGATGTGGCACTTGGCGACATGGGTTAGTGGTGGCCTTGGCAGGGCTGGGGGAACAGCTGGACTCGCTGCTCACGGGGGGAGCTTTTCCAGCCCGAACGATTCCGCGATTCCACGCTCCCATCCCTTCCCGCAGCCGCCGCACGCCGGGCTGGGTTTGCCGGATGCTCCGGGCGGAGGATCCCCGCAGCCCCTCCCCGGTGCCTCCCGCCCGCCCCCCGCCCCGCCCCGCCCCGGCCCGGAGCCGGTGGGTGCCCAGCCCGGCGGCGCTCGGAGCCAGCCCGGCGCGGGCACCCGCCGGCAGCGATGCCGCTCGCCCAGCTGGCCGAGCCCTGGCCCGACATGGAGCTGGTGCATCTGGACACGGAGGTGAGCGGGCACGGCCGGGGGGGCTCTGGGGCGGGGGGCTCCGCCGAACAAAGGAGCGCCCGGCGGGACCCCGCGGAGCGGCGGCTGCGGTGCCGCCCGCCCCGAGCCGCTCCCCGCGGCGGGGGAGCGCGGCCGCCGGAGCCCAGCGCCGCCGGGGCCGCTCCGGCACCGCTCCGGCACCGCTCCGGGGCTGCTCCGGGGCTGCTCCCGGGGCTCAGGGTGTGCGCCCGGGGCCGTGGTCGGGGCACCGGGGGCTGCCGGGCTCGCTGCTGCTCGTGCGGGCTGCGATCGTTCGGGGAGCGCAGGCAGCGCTCCCAAATCTCCCAGGCGCAGAGGAAAGCGGACCCGGCTGAAGGCCCAGGGAATAAATATCTCCGTTTTGGGGGTTTTCTCCCTCACCGTCCCAGCGCCGGCTTCTCACACAGGCCTGCGCTGCCAACTCCGATCACGCTCCTGTGTCACTTTGCTGGATGTCTGCTCTGCCCTCCCACTTGGCTCTTTTCCTCCTCATTAAGACCCCCAAGCCAGGTGTGCAGGATGGAGCTCATCTCCTGTCCACATCTGCGGGCTGGCACCACAGCCATTTCCGAAGGAAGGGACAGCTTGCAGCGGTTGTCACCCACGGCAGAGCAGCCGGCTGAGGCACTGTGCTCTGGCACTCTTCAGTTAAACATCTCGCCCAAACTGGAGCTAGCAGGTCTCCTGGAGAAACCAGAGGGAAGGTGGGGATTGTGTCCCAGGTGTTTCACAGACCTTGGTGCCTTCCTGTCGTTCTGTCTGGATTCGATGCCTTCACATTCCTTTATCCTACCTGGGGATGTCTTGGTGATTAATTGGTCAGATTTGCTCATTCCTATTTAAAATTGCCTCTTCAGGGGTCTGTGCTTTGAGCAGAGGCAGCACTTCACCCCCGCTGCAGGGACAGCAGGGAGGCATGCTGACCATTCTGGGTGAGGTTTCCTAATTTTCATCAGCCAGGTATGACACAGCTTCTCCTGGAGCCCCCTGTGCAGGTGGGGAGGGTCTTCCTGGGCCAAACACCTGGCATGAAGGTGCGGTGGGTGAAGAGCCTCTGCTCTGAAACAGCGCTGGAGCCATAAGGATGAGTTTGTGCTCCTTTGTGCTCCAAGCTGGGAGAGGAGGGAAGTCCTGCGGCAATTCCCAAATCAAGTCTTGCGCCCAGATCCAGGCCGTAGGTTACTGCTGGGAGACAGGGCTTTTCATCTGTGGTTTCTCCCTTCCTAACAAGGGAGATGATGCCTGGAAAGCCAGAAAACACCACTCGACTCATAATGGGAGGAAACTAATGCCAGTGCCCAGGGCGGTGGATGCCGTGGGCGAGACTTCATTTAGTGCCTAATCCCCGGTGTCCCAGGTGCCGGGCGGGCGCTGTGTCAGCACCACGGGATCGCTTCCGAGCGGAAATGGCCGGGGGGTCCGGGCTGTTTGTCAGCCCGAGTCAGCTGCGGGCTCGGGGCAGCGGCAGGGACTGCTCTCCTCATTGCATTAGTACCGGCTGTGTTTAATCGTTAGCTGAAACTGGAGGGAGCCTCTGGCTCGCCCCTTCCCCAGTCTCACCTTGGCCGCAGCTCCGGGTCAGGGTCAGGCGCCACGTGCAGGTGGGATTTCAGCAGATCGGATTTTTTGTGTCTCAGGATCTCAAGTGGGACTTAGCAATTTACCTCCCTTTGGTTTAAGAGGATAAGTACACACTCTTGATTACAGCGAGGAAAAGAATACAGGTGTTCTTCACCTCTACACCTGGGTCTGATGTTAGAGAGTTCCCTGAGGTCCAGCAGCGGAGCAGGAATGGGGCTTGGGAGGAGTTTTGCACTTTGAGGCTAAAATGGCCAAGGGCAGGGGCCCTAGGGGGAAGTTTTCACCACTCCTGGGAGAGGTGGCACCACTGAGAAAGCAAGGAGACTTTTCTGGAACACCAGTTACGTAAATTGCCCTGGGATCGCTGCCATCCAGGTTAGAAACCGGCTTCCTCCGACCTTTGCTTTCTGAGTCATGGAGCAGAGGTGCTGTCACTGCACTGGTGGAGGCATCAGTCCTATTGTTGAGGGATTTGGGGTTTTTCCACTGTGTTCTGGGAGAATTGGCTGGCTGGTGCCCCTTGTCCTGGCCCACCAGAGCTCAGTCGTGCCAGGAGTGGGTGGCAGTGGGAGCTTGAACTGATCCCTGGCAGGAACCAAGTCCCTCTGTCCTGGAGGCTGAGCTTTGTAATCGTTTCTCCTGCTTTTTTTTTTTCCCTTGCCATTCTCTCTTCTGCTTACATCATTGCAAATATTGCTTATGTAGTAGAAAAACGTGGCTGGGGCAGAGTACAAACACTGGAGAATGGAGTTGAGTGACACAGAAATCCTTCCCTGGGAGGGTGGGCAGGCCCTGGCACAGGGTGCCCAGAGAAGCTGTGGCTGCCCCTGGATCCCTGGCAGTGTCCAAGGCCAGGCTGGACATTGGGGCTTGGAGCAGCCTGGGACAGTGGAAGGTGTCCCTGCCCATGGCAGGGGTGGGATGAGATGGGCTTTAAGGTCCTTTCCATCCCAAACCATCCTGTGATTCTCTGATTCCATGACTTCATCCCCATAGCGATGGATCTGTCATCAGGGCTCCGCTTTGCTTCAAGTTCTTGTTTCATTACACAAACCTACAACAACGCAACTGACGTGGGATTACGCCAAATTCCACCACTTCAAGCTAATTATTTTTGCCTGTCTATAAGTATCACCCTTTATTGAGCAGGAGCTACTCATGAATAAACTCTTTTCTCAAGCATGGTAGCTGAGCTATGCAAAAACTATGACCAAAAGACAAGGGAGACAGCTGAGTGGCTGTCATCTCTGATGTGCCTTGTGCAGAGACTCCTGTTTGGGCTGCGAGAGTTCCTTCAGAGATCTCTATTTTTGCAGAATTATTTCCTTTCTCTGAACTGCAATAGCCAAGATCCATAAATTCCACTTAATGGTAATAATTTTTAAATGCCTTTTTCTTGTGTCAAACTAGCAGGAGCTCTGGGGTGAAGGGTTTCTTGCCCTGCTCCCTCCTGCTTGAGTGTTCCATGGCTCATCAGAGTTGGGTGAAAGAGCATCTCTAGGTACCTGGTACCTGTGAGGTGTTTTGGGGCATCTCAAAAGTGACTGCTCAAAACGTAAGGATCCAGGAATAGCAGCAGGCTGCTTTTTCAGGCAGAGCTGTCGATAACCCGGGATGACTGGAGCCGGTGGTGTAACCACAGAGCAGGACTGGGCACCGTCCCCACGGTCCTGCCGGGATGTGCCTCGTCCTGGTTTCACATCAGAGCACACTGGCCTGCTCTGTAAATTGCTCGCTGTGCTGCAGATTATGTGGAATTAAAAGGATTTAAAGCGCAAGATGTCCTAAGATAAATATCTCCCAAGTTCAGCCAGGCTGGCAGTTGCGTAACTGAACACGCTTGTTTTCCAGGGTACTTTTCTGTGTGCTGTTAAGGAAACTCATCCAGCGTGTGCTCAGGAGGGCTTTTGTGTCACCTCTGGGGCAGGTGGAGCGGTCACTCGCCCAGAGGTGCCCTGGCTGCTGCTCCACGTGCCCATCAGATTAGCTCCCTAATCCCGTTTCCGCTCACTCCGGAGCAGGGCAGCTGCAAAGCTGCAAGGACAGGCTGCGGGCCCCCGGGGAGGCTTGTGTGGCTGCGTTCTCAGTAGCCCGAGCCCTGCTCTGACACGGCCTGGATGAGCTCCTCACTGCCCCGGGCACCCCAGGGAGGAGCTGTGCCTCCCTCCAGCAGCAGATGCTGCCTGGTTGCTGCCCACGGGAGATCTTGGGAGTTCTCTCGGAGCAGGACATTTGGGAGGCTCCTTTGCAGCCCCAGTGTGCTGTGAGAGGGCACCTGCTCCCCCGCTGTGTGTGGGGTGCAGGGGCAGGGCAGAAATAAAGCATTTTGAAGAGGCAAATGTCAAACCAAGAAGCACACAAACTGTTCCAGCTCTACTCGTGACGTGCTGAATGGCCATATTTTATCTCGGGAGGTGATGAGTCTGGAGCTGTGTTTCCATCTGGAACATTTACAAATGGCGCTCCAATTCCATATGAGGGAATAAGGACTGGTTTTGCTCTGGGGTAGAAGGAGAGCACTTGGCTCTAAACACTGCAATTCTCTGCGCAGACATCTGATTTATGTCAGCCTGAGGAAGTGACTGTTTCATCAGGAGCTTCATCCCTCTAAGACCAGGGACCTGCATGCCCAAGAAACCTCCCTGGCAGGGACACTGCTCTGTTTCTTTCCCCTCCCTTCCATCCCAGGTAGGATGGGTTTGCCTTGGAGTAGGGAGCTGATGAAACTCAGCCCTTGAAAGTCTGGTGACTCTGGAGGTATCACCTGGTGTCTCCCAGCTCACCCTTGAAGTTGAGGGCTTGGACACCCCCTGCATCAACTCACCCCTCTCCTGACATGTGCCTTGTGGGTCTGTTCTCCAGACCATGAGCTAGGCACTGCTTTCCTCTGTCCAACACAGAAATTCTGCTTCTTAAGCCGTTTGAGACAAAACCAGCCCTCCCTGAGCTGTGGTTTGGATTAGCAGCCAGTTATGAGTTGTGGATGGGTGACAGCTGAGCCAGTAAACATCAGCCTGTTTCCAAGTCTGGTTATCTCGAGCGCCGTGTCTCCCCCTGCGTAGTGGGGGCTGTTCATAAACACAAATTCTTACTTCACTGCTCAGCTATTCTCTGTGCTAATGGCACCGAGAGCTCCGTGTAAACACCAGGGCAACATTCCTCTGGGAGAACTTGGCCTGTGTGGTGCTACTGTGGCTTTTTTTCAGTCGTTGGCTGAAACTGCTTTGGAACTTAAAGATAAGTTGGGACCAAGGTGAGTTGTGGAGCTCAGAGTGGGTCCACAGAGATGTAAATATTGCAGTGTGGTGGAGTCCTGAGGAAGAAGACAGGTTGTTCATATCAATGGATCCTTGCTACACCAGGGAAGGAGTTGGCTTTGTTTCTTCTGTCAGTTCCTGAAGGCTCTAGAACCCGGTCATTCCACTGAGGATCTGAGGCTCGAATCCATTGGCTTTGCAACTCTTCACCTGGCCCATAACATCTGAAAAGAAGGGACTAAACTGCCCTTGTCCTGTCAGAGGAGAGGAGGAGGAGGAGGAATGCCATGATTTTTTGGAGCCTGAGACTGCAGTGCAAACAGATGTCAAAGCAAAGTCTTCTTGCCCTTGTTTTTCTCCACAGTCTGCAGAAAACCTCCTGTACGTGCTTATCCTGCTCTGAGTATCTGTGTCTCAGTGAAATCCCACCCAGTTCTGCTCCCCCGGCTTCCCCAGGCGGTGCCGGTGCCGTGCTGAACCTGATCCCTCCTCGGTTCAGCGCCCGGGGTGAGCGGCTGGTGCCGCTCCAGGTGCTTCGGGTCACCCGCTGTGACTTTGTGCGGAGCTGGACCTGGAGCCAGGCGGGCGGGGCAGATTTCCTGCAGCGTATCAGCTGCGATGGGGTAATAAATAACCGATAAACGCTCCAATTAAAGCCGATGTCACGGCACAATGGTTGTTAACTGCGCTCTGGCGCTGCTGCCAGCAATCCCAGAGCAGCCGGCGCAGAGTGGGAGCAGGAGGGGTGGGATGGAGCAGCGTCTGCAGCACGTGGTGCCCGGGGGGGAATCTGCACCCACCGCCCCAGGGATCCTCCCTGGCGCCGTTTGCCCCACAAGCAATATTTGGTGGATAAGGAGCCCCAGTTGCATTGGGGGAAGTGTGGAAAGAGCCTCTGGGCAAGAGACTTTCTTTTAAACGCTTTAAAAGACAAGAGTCCGGTGCGTGGGGGAATGTTCAACCATCTTGTACCGTGTCCAAGAGTGCCACCCTGCCCCGTTTGTCCCATGTGAGGGGCTCCCAAAGCCACCGGCCTTTGTGAGGGACATGAGGAACAATCCCATGCCTGGCACGTGCTAACAGCAGGTTCTCTTCCTTTGCAGAACGGGCAGGCAGCTCCAGAAGAAGGTGGGAATCCTCCATCCAAGGTAAAAATGCCCCGGGGTTACGTCTGCAAGTCGTCCCTGCGAGCGTGGGGGGTGTGAGCTGACTCGGGAACGGGATGGGGACGGTTATTTTTAAACCCTGTAAAGCTGCTGCTCTGTAAATCTGCGAGAGTGCACGTGGGAGTGCAAGGGACTGGAGATGGGGAAGAGGAAAGATAAACTCCTGTCTTCCTGTCCCTTTGGCCATCCAAACATGCCTGGAAGGTTTTCCAGAGGGCCACCTCGGTCCAGCACACAGGAGCTGGACTGGAGGCTGTAGCCGAGGGTGAGAACCCCTGGGGTGTTTCGGTGCTGTGTTTACGCCTTTCTCTGTGGTGTGATCTTGCCAGATGGGATGAGAAGTACAAGAGTATTTGATGGTTTTGGCACAGCTGCCCTTGCTGAGCATCTGGTATCTGTTTATTCTCTTGCCTTGGTGGGGCTGGGAGAAGCTCCACTTCTGCCAAGTTGCCCTCTGCATCCCCATTAGCATCAGCTGGGAATGACAGAAAGAACTGAGCTGCTGTCTCTCGTGTTCTGGGCAGGGATCAG
Source organism: Corvus hawaiiensis (assembly GCF_020740725.1). Taxonomy (NCBI): domain Eukaryota; kingdom Metazoa; phylum Chordata; class Aves; order Passeriformes; family Corvidae; genus Corvus; species Corvus hawaiiensis. The sequence goes on from NC_063235.1 coordinate 7,217,716, forward strand.
AACCTGCTCATCCTTCTTGAGACACCTGAAGCTCATCCTGCTCCACACAGGAGCAGTGTGGTGTTGAAGGACTTGGTTTGTCTGCTGTGAGCCCTCCGCAGGTACAGGACAGCACGATGCTGTCACCGTGGCTATTTCCTGATTGTGCCCATTCCTCTGTCCTGCACTCACTGCAGAGCAGGAGAGCCATGTCAGTACCGTGAAATCATAATCCCTTCAGGATTTCCTTTTCTGATCCATCCACGCTCTGACCGTGGAGAATGACACAACACGTTGGATTTGCCCTGGGCGACCTTCCTGAGCGGGTTGTCAAGAGCTCATCGTGCTCTGTACCCTCAGCAAGGGCCCTGTGGCAGCTTCTCTCTCTGAATCATCGGCGGTGCTAAAGGCTCTGGGGGCTTGTTGCGTTGTTTTTCCAGCTGATTACGTTGTATTTTTAGTAAAAGACATTTAAACATAAAACCCAGTTGTCTACATTTCAGCCAGTTTTTTCCCCTGGAACATTTGAGGATTTCTAGCAGTGCCAGTGCATCTCTCCTACCTGTTCTGCCTCCCTGTCCCACTCTGGGGCTGGCCTGGCACTTCCCCAGCAGCCTGCAAAGAAATCTGGCGTGGGTCAGATGAATTCAGGTCAATGAAACTTGCGCTTCCCTCCCCTGAGAACAGTGGGTTTACAGCTCTTCACTGTGCCTGCATCTCTGGCATGGGGAAAAAAGGAATCTGTGTCTTCTGGTTGGATTCCAGCTGGGTTTCTAAGGCTTGAGACTTTGCCTCTTTCATCTTCAAACACTTGGCTAAACTGCCCTTCCCTAAATGCTGCTGATGGATGTTGCTTTAAAAATCATTTAGGATTTTTTTCTCTTTGAAGGACATCACTGAGACAAACCCTGGCTGATTCCATCTGTAGGTGCCATCCCACAGAAAGATCATGAAATAGAGGCCAAAAAGCTCTTGAGGTTCCCTTTGCTGCTCTGTGGGACGTGGACGTGCAGTCCAAGCTGGAGCAGAGCAGTGGGCAAGTTCTCCAACATCCCACAGCAGGAAAGCCACGAGAGCCCTGTGCTGCTGCAGGTGTCCTGCTTTCCACTGTTCTGAGGCCCCGTGGCCAAAATGCCTGTGAGCAGTGTCTGACAATCCCATGTTGGGTAACTTTTGAGCACCCAAAGCTCTGCTGCACTCTCCTGAAATAACCTCGGTCGCGTTTTCCAAGTTTGTACAAGGTATGTTTGCTACCAGCACAAATGAAATCCCTCCTGTAAACACATACCTTCAACTTGAGGGCAAACTCTGCCCTGAGATGCTGCAGATGGGGGAGCAGGCAGCACCCAGAATATCTGTGTGTTTCAGTTCTTTTTGTGGTTAGACGTCAGCAGCAGCTCCTGGCTCTGGCTCTACCTCCAGCAGGAGAAGCGAGTGGCCATCACCATCTGAGGTGACTATTCTCACGTTGAAGGTTGCTCAGGCTCCCTCCCACACCCTTCTGTGCTGTGTGTGGAGAGCTGCAAGGGGAAGAGGCACCTTTATTCCAGGTTTGTGCTATCCTTTTGCAGCTCATTCTGTGATCTCTGCTAAAAATAACTTGAAGCGGCGACAGCGGCGATTGCTCAACGCCCACGCAGCAGCCCTGTCCCTCCCCGGCCCTGTCAGCAGGATGCTGCCAAAGTACAGTCCCATGTGCCTGGGCCACAACCAAAGACTCTCTGCAAAGGAGGAAATCCAAGAGTTCCTCAAAGAGTCGGGAAGTTCACAGCTGGTGATGTGAGATTGATGGAGTGTGATGCCTCTGTCATCATCTCACCTGAAACACGAGGAAATGGTCACTGCAGAGGTAGCAAGGGGGTATTTTGGGCCAGCCTGGCCCTGTTCTGGTACTTCCTTGCTGCTTTTGTAGCTCCATCTCAGCTTCCTACCAAGGACAGCTGGTGCATTTCACAACCTCTTGTATTTTCCACTTTCAAGAGCAGTTGCAGTACACAAGTTCCTGCAGGCCCCGTTCCCCAGTGTGTTTACGTTGGGAATCAAGATCCTCGTGCTGGTTAGGGCTGGGGAAGAGTTAATTTTCACAGTGGATGGTATGAGGCTGTGTTTTGAATTTGAACTTAAAGCGGGGTTAATCATGGCAACATCCCTGACGCCAGGCTGCTGGTCCCATGCAGGATGGGTACAAGGATGGATTTTTTTCTCATACTCTTTGGTGGTGGTGGTTGAAAGCTGCTCTGGGCAGAGAACCTCATTCTCTCCTGCGTTCTCCAAATTTTAATTACCAGGTCGGGTGAAATTGGTCCTTGTTCAGCTGGGGAACAGCAACTGAATTCAGTGGAAAAATGGAACCTCTCATAACTGGTGTTTTTCAGCCTGTTCTGCAGCCAGCTTGGCTGAGGGGTGAGCCTGTGCTCCCTGAAGGTGCCAAGCATGAGGAATTATACATGGAAGTACAACACCCAATTAGTGAAATCACTTCATCATGAAAAGCAGAGGAGTGCAATTGCAGGGCTGAGTGTGCCCACACTCTCTCTGGGGAACGCTGGTGCGGGCTGGGGGTGCTGATCGGCTTGTTCTGGGGTGGTAATCACTGAGCACAGTGAGAACTGGGGAAGGGAAGAACTGAACTCTTCCAGCTCTGCACCATAAAAGGGACCTTTGAGACTGGAGCGAGGGCTGTGCTCTGCCACAGACACCAGGCAGGAGGTGCCCCAGGCTGAGCCTGGCTGTGGCTGTGCAGGAGAGGGAGGGATGCGGCTGCTCCCCAGATCTGTGTGGCTCCTCTTGGTTTATCCCGACCAGGTAAAGCTTGCAGAAAGGTCCTTCCCTGCAGTATCTTGCAAGGGCAGGAAGGAATCCTAGGCACAGACACCTCTGGCCAGTGAAATACCTGCACCACCAGCATTAACACCAGCGAGGGTTGCTCTGGGTGAAAGACCCACCATAACACTCTACAGACAACCAGCTACAGCTGCAGTCACAGCTCTGAGCTGGAATTCTTTGGGATGAGTTGGAGGAAGCAGGTTTGTGGCCATCTACCTGTGCCAGTCCCCTCTGTGGTTCAAGAGTTGTCCCGGTCAATGCTGGACACCACTAATCACAGCCTCTTAACGTGAAGGGTTTCAAAACAAACAAGTGAGTGCTCTGCTCGGTGTGTGTTTGCACAGCTGCTGCTGGTTCCTCCAGGAACTGGAAAGCTGTGGAGCTGTGGGAAGAGGCAGGTACCTCAGCAAATCCCTTCTCAGCCCACTGCCCCACTCCTGTGGCTCCCAGCCAGGAGTGCTCTGGCCAGACAGGCCCCTATGGCTGAGCAGGATGTGATGGGGGCAGAACATCTCCAGTGTGGCGTGGTGCTGCCAGGAAATGTCCCTGACGCTGCAGGGACTGGGCAGCAGCTGTGGCCACTCTTTTAACATTTGGCTTTTCCAGCCTGTCACTGGTAAAGCTCTGAGTTCAAACTGGCTGCTCTGTCTTGTCAGCTGAAGGAATCGAGTGGGTTTGTTGCTCCAGCAGTGCCTGACAGCTGCCTAGTCTGTTCCTGGCAGAGCCTTTGCTCTCTGTCCTTGGCAGGGCTGGGCTATGGCAAACAGCAGCTTCTGAGCTCTTAAACACAAATAAATGCCTCTTTGAGGAGCAGAGTCTCTCATGAGCTGCAGACTCTAATGAATAATTGAAGAGGGGTCAGTTTACAGGACTTGCACATGGGGAATGCGGCAGTGTTTGCTCCAGCAGCCCTCCCACATGGTCCCTGACCCATCCAAACCACTCCGGTTTCTCCTCTGCCATTTCCATCCCCCTGGTGAGTTCGTAGAAGCTGCCTCATGTTCTGTCTCCAGAAAGCCTCTTTTATTGAAGGAAAAAAAAGCCCTGCAAAGCTGTTACTGTGTGTTGTACTTGCAGGGGACCTCACCACAGACAGCGGAGAGGACCCCAAAGAACTCATTCACATTTGATTTTTGAAGGGGTCAGAGTGGGTTTGGGTCATTGGGTCATCTGCCCCAGAAACTGGGAGTTTGGAGTGCCCTTGGCTGGGTTTGCTGGGCGTCGCTGGCCCCCTGGCTGGCCAAGATGCTGATTGGGATTCTCCCTGCACACACAGGCTCCTGCAGCTTCACCCGTCTCAGCTTTATTTGGAAGTGAAGCCTGGACTGGACATGAGCAGTAAATTCCTTCCATAGCTCCAGGTGAAGCTGCAAAAGCTGTTTTCCCTCTGGTTGCACTGTGCTGCCTGCCAGGGCTGCCATGGGGCTGGGGCCATCCAGGGAGGGTACTCACAGCTATCTAAGAATTCCTGCCTTGCCTGGAGCCCTTTTCCTTCTCCCTTAGGAAAACCCCTCACTGTGTGCCTGGGGCAGCCTGCGAGCAGTGGGAGCCGAGGCATTGCAACAACTCCTGCTGCTCTCATTGCGGCTCTGAGGCAGGAAGGGTTTCCCAACTGCAGCGTGAAATCCAGGTCTCTCCCTTGCCAGTCCTGGAGAGCACAGCTGGGAAACGTCATCCCTTTGGACACGGAGAAGGAGGGCATTTATCCCTATTTGTACTTGAAGCCTCGGTCTGGGCAGAGCTGCTCTGGGAATACCGAGCAGGCTGAGGACACTCTGTGCTCCTGAGATGTGGCTGAATTGATCCCCTCGCTGTCAGAGAGGTGGATTTCACTGGACAGCCCGGGCTGGCCTGGATGTGGATTGGGAATGTGCTGTGACTGGTGTCAGAGGGGGACATGATGGCTCTGCACCAGCACTGGGCAGAGAACATCAGCAGTGGGATCAGTGGTCATCTTTGGGGGTCCAGGAGGGGACCTCTGGGGTCTCCACAGAGACAGAGTGAGGAGAAAAAAACTCCTTAAAATAGCATCTGAGGGGAACAGGACAAAACATGGTATTCCCAGTGCTGAGAGTGGCTGTAATCCCCGTGCTGTGATGTTTGGGAAGGGGATGGATATGATCTCCGTGTTATGGTCCTGTCCTGGCACACGGAGCAGCTGAGCCATGGAGGGGGTGTCTGCTGGCTGCACCCGTGGTTTTTATAAACGTTAAATGATAAAATAGAGCTTTGCTCCAGCAGACACTCATCCTGTGTGCTCTCACCGGGGTGTTGGTAACGCACAGCTCGGGGGGTGTGTTTTGGACAGGGGTTTTTTTTGCAGTTCACAGCCACCCCCAAAATGTGACAATCCCTTTTCTTGCAGCGTGTCCCGCACATGTGACCTTCCCAAAGGGTGGGAGGGAGCTGGATTCTCCCAGCCTGCATGGACCAACCCCAGCAGGTACCAAGCAAAGGCTTTTCCAGGTCCTGAGACCGCTTTCTGTGTGCCTTGCAAGGGGAGAGCCACTGGCAGCCTGTGTGCTGTGGGAGGAGTGTGGAATTCCAGCATTCCTGCGATACAGAATAGTTTCTACATCCCACGATAACTCCAAGGGCAGCAAACAAGTCTTGGTTCTTGTTGTGAAATCAGTGTTGTATTTTATAATTCGGCTAGGAAGAGTTTTTACCTTTCCTACTGAAAGTGGCAGAAGTGCCCCGTGCCCTGGTGGAAGGTGGTGCTTTACTGCTGGTTCCTCAGAGTGAGATTCTGCATTTGGAACAGCCTGGGACGGGGTCTTCTGGTTTTACACCATCAAAGCTCGAGCTGATTGGAATTTGCTGGGAGCACACCTTTTCTCCTTGCTGGGAGGTGTGTGTAGGGCTGCAGGAAGGGGAGGCTGCATCCTTTGCTCTTTTGCACTGGAGGCTGATTTGCTCTGCAGAAGCTGCAGAACTGAGTAATTCCTTATCTCCTGGCTGTTAAAGGCGTTTTCGTCTCCAGTGCCTCCCTTCATTGGGTGCAAAGTCCTGCTGGCTCCCTGTGCTGCTCTCACAGCTCTGGAACTGCAGCAGCACTGGAGCCATCGGGAAATCTCCGTTTGGGGTTTGGGAACATCTTTTGCCTGAGCTTGTATCTTTAGCCCAAACAGCTCACTGTCAGCTGATCCTGGCCAGTTGCAGCTTGTGGTGCCTGGAAAGGGTGGAGAAATTGTATTCATTAATTTATTTTTTTAAGAAACTTTTGGGATCTGCTGCCAACATAGCCCTGGATAGAGCCAGGAGTGGGGTGGAGCCTGGGGAGTGAGAGGGGTGCCTGTTCTGGAGTCTCTCTGCTCTCTCCATCTCAAAAGCAACCTGAGCTCTCTGATATAAAGCAGATATTTTGGTTTCTCTGTGAAACGAGTTGGTTAAAAACTGAGCAGATCGAAAAGGATGTTGTGAAGCACAAGGACAGGGGCTCAGCTGTGTGAGCCACCAACTGCCTTCTCCCTCCCTCAGCCTCAGGCTTTGCTTGAGAAAACCCCTCATCCCTTAATAATTTCCAAGATCCCTCCATTTCAGGGGTGCTGGATCTTCCCAGAGGGGTGTTTATGACGTGGGTGTTTATGAAATGGGCTTGGGGCTCCCCCCGTCCCGTTTCAGATGAGAAACACATTTTGGACGTTGAAGATGCTCCGAGTGCCACCTGCTGGAATGTGCTCGAGGGGTGCCAGGGTGACGCTGCCTGTCCTGTGGCAGTGCTCCCTTTTTAGGGATTTGCCTGTAACCCCCGTCGTGGGGCGCCAGGATCACTGGAGGAGCAGCAAACTCCTCCCCAGGAGCCACCAGGTTAATTTTATACAGTTTGGCTGCCTCTGTGAGTGGGGAGGAATTGCCCCCAGGAGGATGGCAGAGTGCTTCCAGGAGTCAGGCTTTTGTTTAAGCCATGTGTGGGGAGGCTCCTGATGTTTTCCATGCTAGGATGGAGCTGGTCATTCACTTGTCCAGCTGCCTTGGCTGTGTAAGGGTTTGGGCACAAGGCTTTGATGATTTGAGGATTTCTGGACACCACGTTACCCCTCTCTGGGCAGAGGCCTGACTGTGTCCCCTGGGTTTCTCCTCCCTCCCCCATTTTTGGTTGGTTTTGCTTTTCAGGAGACCACTAACAGTCCTTGGAGATGGTGTGGGGTGAAATGTGCAGCCCTGTTCCCTCTCAGTAATCCCTTCCTGCAAACCTCCTGCCAGGAATCCGCCCCCGTCCTTATCCACTCCTTGGGAAGTTCCAGTTCCCGAGGTCCCCGGTGTTTCCGGGCTGTGTTTGTAGCTGTGACTTTGTCCAGGACTTCCACCTTCAAAGCCACCCCGCGGTGTCCCTTCCTCCTCGGGCCCCAGTGTCCCCGAGGCTTTTGTCTGTCAGCAAAAGCCTTTGTTCAGTGTGAGTTAAAGGGCCAAAGAAGCCTCTCTCTCCCTGCAGATCCTCTTGGATTGCTCCAAGAATCTCCCTCTTCTTTCAAGAGAGTCAGTGGCCCCAAGGATTTATATTGTCCTGTTTCTGCCTTCTGCAAAAGCTGTTGCTGATTCTCTGATGTCTCACAGGGGCAAGGGCTCACCTCTTCCCTCCGTCTGCTGCCTGCTTTTATAAAACCCCCAGGACTGAATTCTGCAGCTTTTCCTGCTCTGAGTGTGGCTGGAAGTGGCTGAGGAGCTCAAGTGAGAGGTCTCATGCTTTTTCTCCCAGGCCTTTTCCAGCTGTGGCCATGCGTGCATCAAGCAAAAGTAACTCTCATAAAATGCAATAAACTGGTGGCCAGACCCTGCTCTGAGCAGGCAGCCCTGCAGGCATCCTGGATCGTGATGTTTGGGATGATGCTGGAGCAGGCCAAGCAGGGCCCACAAGGTTTCATGCCTGGGAGGGAGGGCAGCTGGATGGCCCAGGGTGCGTGGATTGGGAGCAAACCCGTTGGAACTTGTGCAGGAGAGCAGGACGGAGGCTCCTCTTGGGCAGGGAGGGTTTTTACTCTGCTTGAGGTTTCAAATTTTTTTTTTCTATAATTATTTTTGGCAATTGAATGAAACCGGCGTGATCTCACAAAATGTTCTGCTTGGCTGGACTTGTTTTCAGCTGACCTGGCTGTGGCTGTCCCCGCCCCGTGGCGGTGCTGACGTGGTGACAGCTCTGTGTGAGCAGCTCAGGTACCTGGTGACACTCTCAGCTCCCAGGAGGTCCCACAGCAGCTTCAGCCCTCCAGAGGTGTCACTCCAAGGGCAGTTTTCCTGTGGGGGCAGCTGGCATCAGGCATCACTTTCCTGGAAGTTGGGGGGTGGCAACAAAGTGAGTTTTAACCTGCTCCGACCGTGTCCCCATGTCCCTGCTGGGGACTGCACTTCCTCCCGGGTCAGAATGCCTCACCCCAAGGCCCTGCTTCCTTCTCCCTGTGCCATCACCTGAACAGATCCAGCCCGTGCTCTGTTCAGGTACAGGCACCCCAAGCTGAACCCTTCCCTTCCCCAGCCTGGGCAGTGTCTCTCCTCAGTGTCCCACAGGATTTCTCAGGCTGGGGGCTCCCAGGAGACTGAAGAGGATCTACCACAGAAGTGCAGTCAAAAGTACAAGGTTCCGGCCAATTCTTTCATTGCAAATGAGGCCAAGGGCCAGCCCTGCCCAAAAAAGGCCTTTGCAGGAGGGCAGGCACTGACTGGGGAGGTTTCTTTGCTTTGTTTGTTCCCCTTTTTGAGAACCACCACTTGAAAAAAAAGTTTCAGACAGAGCAGCCTTTGCTCTCCCAAACTTCAGCTTCGCTTCCTCTGCAGAGCTGCAGCACCTCCTGCTTCCCACTGATCCCAGGCTCCCTCCAGAGCGGGAGCTGCTGCTCCACGGGGAGGTTGTTGCTCCAGAGTAGGTCATGTAAAAGAACTTCGTGCAGAAGTTCAGGAGTGTGAAGCTCCCACATTCCTTCCCAAGGCTGGCACTCAGGGAAGGAGGGGTCTGAGGTGCAAGGAAAATGGGGAGCCACATGTGCACTCCCAGTTCCCTCAGGAGACCAGCTGCTTTCAGCCAGGGGTTTTACCACCCTCATTGTAAAAGACTTCTTCCCTATATCTAATCTAAATCTCCCCTCTTTTAGCATAAAACACCCATCACTCCTTGTCCTGTCACAGCAGGCCCTGCTAAAAACTCTGTCCCGAGCTCTCCTGCAGCCCCTTTAGGCCCTGGAAAGGGCTCTGAGGTCTCCCTGGAGCCTTCTCTTCTCTGGATGAACCCCCCCAGCTCTCCCAGCTTGGCTCCAGAACAGAGGGGCTCCAGTCCCTGGAACATCTTCATGGCCTCCTCCAGCAGGTCTGTGTTGCTCCTGGGCTGATCCAGAAGCTGCTGCTGCCTCCTGGCCCTTTCCCTGGAGAGCTGCAATTCCACTGATCCTACAGGGAGAGCATCCCTGCTGGATCAGCGTTTGTGCCGCTCAGAGCAGGGGCAGAGAAATTTTGAGGAAGAAAACTACCGAGCCTCTCAGTTGCTCGTTGCTGCCTCGTGCAGTGCCTAAAATTGTTCTTTCTGTGCCTGTTTTCTTGTGTGTGACACGGGGATTGAACTGATCCTCCTGAAAAGCCAGCTGAGATTTGCTGATGGCTCTTTCCATGCTTAAGCACCCGTAAAGCCGCCCAGTGCTCTCGTTTGGCTGCAGCATTGTGCGGCCATGGCCACACAAAGCCATTTCCCCATACGAAACCGCCGTTTCCTTTCAGCAAAACTCCCAAAATACATCCCAGTGACACAACCACGGCACCGGGGCTCTCGCGCCGCTCCGGGCGCTGCTCCGGGCTCTGAGCTCAGGAACCAGCTGGGAAGGGATGGGAGGATAACGGCCCAAAGCTTTGGAGATGCTGAGGCTCATCTTCCGCAGCAAGCCAAGGATCCAGGAGGCAAGTGTCTGATAAAATACCTGCTCTGCCTGCTCTCCTGCAGGACACAAGAAATCAGGGAATTCCTGATCCTAGAGAGCAGACCTTACCCAGGTTTAATTAAGCACTCTTTTGGAAAAGGCATTTTGGAGGGTATGACTGCTTTCTAAGAAGTGTCTTTCCTAGGTGCTGCCAGATTTTGGGAGTGTTTTGGGACCAGAGCATGTGTTGAAGCAACAGAAATTAAAACAGCTTCTGGTTAGTTGTTGATGAATAGGAAGCAAAATGCCAAGAGCAGAATCTGTTTTGAGATTTTGCAGGGTGGTTTTTTTTTTCTTGCATTTAGATGTGACGGTCTCAACCGGCAAAGTGACAAAACGCGAGCAAAAACAAACCTGTCTCTTGGCTTCTGGCTTGTAAAATCCTCCCTCAAAAAAAGGGGAAAGTAGAAAACAGGACTTGTATTTTGAATTTGGGAAAACCCCCGTTCGTGTGTCCCCAGCCCCTGCTCTGGGTGACTCAGCCGCCTGTGCCCTGCGAAGGCGGCGCGGGGAGGTTCAGGACTCGTCTCTTCCTCTGACTGGAGCGACCTCCTGGGCTTTTATTTTCCAGGAGAAGCCAATATCATTTCCCAGCAGTGCAGGAATCTGTGGGATATGCCTCTTCAGAGGCTGTGGGTGATGGCAGGTGCTGGGACCCCCAGGAGCAGGGAGTGCTGGACCTGCAGAGATCCGTGCTTGTGGGAATCCAATCCTTCCACCCCATCCCAGGCAGGGGCTGGTGCCTGGTCTGGAGGAGCCAGGATGGAGCTGCTTTCCCTGTGGGTGGGAGGGATCCCCGGGGCGGGGTCTGCTGAGGGTGCAGTGATCACTTTTCGCTCGGGAAGGGGTTCAGCTGCGGCTTTGGCAGATCTGTCACCCTGCTGCTCCTGGGGCAGCGGGACAGTCACCCTCTCCCAATCCCACAGGGATCCCGGCTGCTCCCCCTGCAAGGACACAGCAGTGCAGAGGAGGAAGGGGCAGAGGTGACTGCAGGGGTCCCTCCGATCTGATTCAGTCCTTCTGGAGCTGAAAATCAGTTAATTCCTAGCTCTAATCTCACTGTTCTCACACAGCTCCTCCCTTCCCTCAGGGCTTGCTTTTCCTTCTCTTCTCCCTCTTCGTAGCTCCTGTCCCACCTCCAGGTCACCCTGTGCCCACCCAGCGCCGTGGGCTCCATCCTGCTGGGACACTGCCTGAACAGACACAGAGAAGCCACAGCTCAGTCTCCCTTCCCTCCCTTCAGTCCCATTTTGTCTCATCCACAGGCAAAGACTTCTCTCTCTCAGAGGAAATGTTTCAAATCTGATTGGAGTGTTTTGGAGGATGATTTTTCTATTCAAACTTGTCTTGTTATCCAAAAACCAGGGGAAGGAGTACCTAGATGTGGTGGCAAATTTGTGTGTGTTCATAAAGTACACCAGGCTTGGGGACTGACCTTGCAAAAACTTACTCACACTTAAGTGTGAGTTTCAGAGGGAGAAGGAGCCATTTCTTAGCGGGGAAACTGTTCTTTTCTGAGCTCCCCTTAAATGCTTCTGCGTCTGGGGTTCAGACTCACATCTTGCCCCAGAGGCAGCATAAACTTGACATTTCTGCTGCTGCTGGGGACGTGTCAGAGCAGCTGGGCTGGCCCTGCCCTACCCTCGAGGTCTGTGGGGAGCTTTGCTCTTTGAGTTTGTTCCTCCTGGTTGCTTTAGAAAGGCTCAGTGCCTGGGTGGGAGAAGCCCAGTCTTTGCCATGGGGGTGCCAAACTTCCCTGCAGACCCAGGACAGAGGCTTTTGGAGTTTGTCCAGGTGTAACTGAGAGTAAAATCTGGTGTAGACCTGCCAGAAATTAATTCTGTCTCCTTGGTGCTCTGATTCTTGGGGAACACGTGTAACCATGTGCCGGCACCGTGTCCTTCCCCACCACTGGTCAGAGTTTATCACATCCAATCAGTATAAATTTGTTTGCTGGGACCTGGCTCCAACTGCTGTCCTGGAGCCACCGCCTGGCTGCGAATCACATCCTGAGGAGCGATGGCTGGTGGGACACCCCCAGTGGTTGTGAACAGCTCACCTGGTCTTGCTGAACAAGTTCTTTGGGAAAACTTCAGCAGAGAATCACAGCCCCTCTGTGCTGACGCTTGTTTATTGTCCCACAGGCAAAATCCGACATCAGTTGGGTAGAGAAAGACCTCGTGGACTCGGCAGACAAGGTAGGAGAGCTGCAGTGGGCACCTCGAGGAGACTCATCCATTTCATTTGCATTTTGTCCCACACACGAGGGCGTGAGCAGGGCTCGCAGGGACCTCTCTGAAAACCAAACCCTTTCCTGCCTCCCGCCCCTGCCAGCCCCTCTCAGCTCTGTGGAACTGCTGCTGCTGAGAGCAGCTATTGCTCACTTGCTCACATGACATCCTGGACTTGATTTCATCCTCCTCCTCCTTCCTCCCCACACCAGCCCCCTTTCCGTGCTGTCATTTGTGTCTCCTGTGGCTTTCTGATCTTGTCAGCAAGCCAGGGCGGGCACTTCTGGTTGCGTGGACGTACAGGGGAGATTTTATTGCCTTTCTGAGGCTCCTCTCCCACACTGGTAACACAACATGAAAAATTCTCTGGGTCGGGACGAGATTTATCAGCTCCTGCCGGGCCCACGCGCAGGGAGTTCGCTGCTCCCCCACACTGAGAACGTGGAGCTGCTGTGGGATGGGTGCTTATCTTGGGCAGCACATGGTGGACGGGGTTTCTCCTTCCCTAGGCTGTGTCAGAGCGCAGGAGGTGTCAGTGTGAACCAGGCTCTGCTGCAGGTGCTTTTCCAGGCCCAGGCACCTGCCCCCAGCCCCTGGAGCTCATGGGCACCGAGGTGGAGCTGGGCCCAGCTGCCTCTCTGGTGTTCAGTCATTTGTTTCTTTCGTTATCAGTTCTCAAAGAGCACGTGGTGGGGGCAGAGGGGACAAGACAGTCATAATTTGTCTCTCTGGTTCCCTCCTCTGCACTCTTGGGAGAAATTCAGAGATTGGTGCTGACATAGGGCAATTTCCTTTTGTGTGGGTGTCTTTTCACTCATTTCAAGGGGGTTCTTTCTTACCTGCACCCTCTGGGGTCTTGCAGGACCCCCGGAAACATGTCTGTCCTGAGGGAAACGTCAAAGAGGAACAGGCTTGGAGGGGGAAGGAGGCAAAACAAGCCCTCTAAATACCTCTGCTGTGTCCTGCCAATAATCTGAGCCATGGTGGGTTCAGAACCCAGAAATGCCCTTGAAAGCACCTTGCCTAGACCTTCCAGGGTGGCTCTCAGATAAATAACTCCAGAGTCCACAGCAAGGACTCCTGTGCAGCATAAGGCAAGTGAAGGACTGAATGCAAATCCTAACTTTCCCAGAGGAATCCCATCGTGGGTGACCCCTCATCCCTCTGCCAGTGGGAGAGCAGAGACGTGCGGCTCTCCAAGGTGTCATCACACTTCTGGGTGGGTTCTCGTGAGTTTTTCTCTTCTGTTTTAGAGAGGAAAGTGGCTTCTCACAATTTCCCCTGTTGTGGAAATACCCCAAAGCTCCCAGCCTGACGTGAACTTCAGGTAGCATTAGATGGAAATCACTTTAAGGAGACGGTGTGTGTTTTCTGTCGGTGTCTTGCCTGAGCCAGGGAACCCAAACGCCAGCGAGGAGCTGCGAGGTTGTTATTCTTTTTTTAAAAGCAAACCTGAAAAAAAAAAAAAGCCCCAACCACAAGTGCTGCTGCTGGGGAGGGGGAGCGTGAACCTCCCTCTGTGTGACCGAGCCTTGTCCCCACTGCGCATCTGCCACCAGCTCAGTCACCTGCAGCTCCTGCTCTGGCAGCGCCCGGAGCCCTCCGAGCCCCGGGACCGGGGAGGCCGCGGTTCCTGGGGCCTGACAATGTTGATCGGGATGGGAGAATGGAGAGGGACCCTAAACTTCCTCGTGTGTGGGCGTTCCTGACGCTCTGGCTGCAGAGGAAGCACCGAGCCAAGCCCTGGAGCCTGCAGCTGCCGGCCCCCAGCCCGCTCGCCAGCCCGGTCAGTACCGCTGCCACCTCCCACTGCCACCTCCTGCTGCCACCTCCCTCTGCTTCCCTTCCTGCCACTGGCTGATGCTTCCCATGGATGTTCAGGGCACTCTGGTTTGCTTTTCTTTCTCTGCCTTCTGGGATAGTTTGTTGTGGAGCCATTGGAAGAAGCTGATCTCAGTGGCACACAGGTGCTTTTGTGCTGGAGACTTGTGTGTGCTGCCAGCCAGGCTGTAGGAGCCGGCCACCGGAGTCCTGAGAGTTGAATTCCGAGTTAGTGGATGAGTCCATGGGGGAAAATCCTCCCTTGTGTCAGCAGGATGCCAAATGGCTTCGCACAGTGTTTCTGTGGTAGGAGGATCACAGGATGGTTTGGGCTGGAAGGGACCTTAAAGCCCATCCAGTTCCACCCCCTGCCCCGGCCACCTCCCACTGTCCCAGGCTGCTCCAAGCCCCAATGTCCAACCTGGCCTTGGACACTGCCAGGGATCCAGGGGCAGCCCCAGCTGCTCTGGGCACCCTGTGCCAGGGCCTCCCCACCCTCACAGGGAAGGATTTCTTCCTAATGGGTCCATTTTTGGGTCTCTCCCTGCTGTGGACTCTCTCCCTGGAGACCTGAACTGGCAGGAGGAGCTGACCTTGGCTGGAGGTGGGAAGCTGTTCCTCACAGCAGCTGTCTGCAGGGACTAAGCCTCCAGATGGAACCAGAAGTGCAAAGTGGCTTGTTTAAGCTGGGAGATGATCTGAAACACAGAAATGCGTTGTTTAAGGGATTATGGGATATTTCTTGCCTGTGATCACTGAGCCCAGGGAAAGGCAGGATAATGCCAGGGAGCTCCTGTGCCCCTGCCCTGAGTGCCTGAGTAACACAGGAGAGAGCAGAGCTACCACCATGGAAACAAAGCCACTTCCTAAGCTGAGAAAAACCCAGCCTGAGAGCGGGGAGGGGAGAGAAGGGAGCTCAGTACAGGTGGGCAACCACATCCGTGGGCACTGGAGGGTGGGAGTGGGCTGGGGCAGAGGACAGGCACGGCTGGCACCTGGCTCTGGCTGGCTTTAAAAGCTGCTTTGATGAGGTGGTTCCAGACCAAGTGTCTGAATAGGTCTAGAAAACAAAGTGTAGGTTTTTTCCCCCAACTCTGCAAGGGAAAAAAATAAACAGTAGTTCCAGCTTTCTGCAACCTCTGCTGGCCACAGCTTCCCCAGGGCCAGGGACAGCAGAGTGTAATCCATTTTTGAATATAATTGCTGTCCTTTGGGTCCAAAAAGCAACCAGACCATGTCTGCACTGGATAACATGGGAGTGAAGTGCTGAGGAGGCTGGACCTCCCCTTACAAGATGTCCAGCTACAAGGGATTTATGGCCTGAGTAAGAGTCAGGGAAGTTGAGCCCAGCGGGCCCTGTGGGAGCGGGGCTGGAGCAGGTCAAGCTCATAAGGAACCCAAATACAGATACATTGGCTGTGTCTGACCAGAGATAGAGGGAAAGGCACAGATGGAGACTAACAGTGCAAAAGGTCTCTGTATCTTTGGGATGCAATACAAAGCATCACAAGGTGTTTCTGTTGAACTGAAATCTGGGCTTTGCTCACTAGAGGTACAGACAAGTTTTGCTGGGAATAGGAGGTGTTTCAGCATCACCTCAGGGTCTGTGGCTGTGCTGGCCCAGCTCCCTTGGTGAGTTTATTCTATTTATGCTGATTAAATCTATTTTTTCTTCTTTATTTTTTTTTTAAGTAAAATAATGTGTTTTAAACAAAACATGTGCCAGAGACCTTGGCTTCCCCTCAATCTTCTTGAAGGCTGGAGTCTGTTAAGGCATCATCTGTATGTGCTGAAGATGCACTAAGACTTATGTTGCAGAGTTGCTCAGATTGCTGAGCAGATGGGCTCCAACATGTCTGATTTTTGCCAGCCCTGGCCCTGTTTTGACAACAGTGCCGTATTTTTTGTGTTGTGGGATTTTTAGTGGCATAAACACTCCTGTTTTTGCTACCAGTGCCTCAAAAAGGAAGGTGCTTCTCAAGCACTCCTCTGAAATGCAGTTCAAAGCAGCTCCTGTGGTTGGGGGGGAGGGAGGGCTCTGTATTTACCTGGTCCTCCCTATCCTGACTTATTGATTGCAGATGCTGATACCTGTGACAAGCACCAACTTTCATGGTTCTCTCAGATGTGGCTCCTGTGAGTCTGGAGCTGCAGTCCTTGTTCCATAATCCCATAAGGCTGCTTTCCCTTGCTTGGGAGTCCCTGCCAACCGTGTGCCCTCTGTTTCAGGGGGAAGGTGTTGTGCAGGAAATCAACATCACACACCATGTGAAGGAGGGCTCCGAGAAGGCTGATCCCTCACAGTTTGAGCTCCTGAAGGTGCTGGGACAGGGCTCTTTTGGCAAGGTGAGATCACTTCTTCCTATGTGCCATGCCAGAGGAATGATTTCAGTGATGAAAGGAACCATCCCCAACAAAACCACTTTTCTGACTCCCAGGAATGTTCCTGGGCATGTTCCTCCCTTCTCAGAACTGCTGCTGTGTGCCCCAGGCTGGGCCTGGCCCCTGTTTACAGTCCAGTTTCCCTTCTGTGAAGGAGGAAGGAAGTAGCCTGTAGCTGTTATCTAGTTCAATAATCCAGGTCTCTTAGAGACCATTTGCTGACACACTAAACCAGCTTGGTGTCAGTCAGTTACCAGCTGACAGTGGGGGCTCGGACAGGACCGAGTGCTGCTCCCTGGGCAAATGCAGCAGTGGCTTTGTAGAATTGGAGAAAAGTTGGAAAAGACCTCTGGGATCATCCAGTCCTACCAGTAGCACTGCCAAGCCCACCACTTGCAGGTGGTGTCCTTTTGATGTTGCCTAAAACCAGGTAGAATGAGACATCAGGGAAGGGAAGGAGATAAAAATCCAGAGGATGCAGAACCTGAATAACAAGGGGTTGATGTGACTGACAAACCAGGAGGCTTTTGTGGTACAGTGATGCATCAGTGCCTCCAGTCACAGCTCCCAGGCATCAGCCCCAGCCCCACAGGAGCTGCAGGAGTCAGGAGGTGTGGAAGGCTGGAAAGGAGGCAAGTGCAGCATGAAACTGGGGGGTGAGAGGAATCCACACACAGCACTTCCCTGGAAACCCATGGAAAAGCTTGAGCTTCTTAGGGACACTCTGGGGTTTGCCACTTTGGGAGGCATCCAGCTCCTACTGTCAGTGTTTAGTACTTGGTGAATGTGGTGTTCTTCTGCCTCAGGTTTTCCTCGTGAGAAAAATAACACCCCCAGACAGCAACCACCTCTATGCCATGAAAGTGCTCAAGAAGGCAACGCTGAAAGGTAGGAAGGAGACTCTTCCTGCAGTGCTCTGATCCTCTGTGACTTAAAGAGCACTGGGGAAATGTCACAGCAGCCACTGCTGGCCCCGGGGTGAGCTGAGTGAAAGAGAAACATCTTTATCCCATCAAAATGCCCTTCTTTTCTTTCATCTGTTTAAGAGCATCATGATGGAGGTGGGAAAACACCTGGCTCAAGCAGCTTGGTGCTTAAGGCTGGGATGGGGCTGGACACTGGGGCTGGACACTGCCCAGGGGCCTTTTTCCGTGTCTGAGCTGCTCCTCTCTTCCCACAGTGCGGGATCGACTGAGGACAAAGATAGAAAGGGACATCCTGGCTGATGTCAACCATCCCTTTGTGGTGAAACTCCACTACGGTGAGTGTGGAACTCCTTGGGGTGCTGGGAGAGAGGCTGCAGCTCCAGCAGACTCTGACTGCCTTCAAACACTGAACACAAATTCTTTCCTGGAAGGATCTGTGATCCCACTGCCTGCTCCAACTATGGAACGGGGAACAGAGCATGGACCGGGAGAGGAGTTTTAAACATCAGATCCCTGGGATTAAAACATTAAACCAGGAGAAGTTGAGAAAGCAGAGTTAACTAGCCAAACGCTCTGACTCTGGGGAAGGCAAGGACAGCTTTGTTCCCTGTAAGGTGACCGGTGCCTCTCCCGGGAAAACAGCCCTTTCAGGAGGGTATCACTGGCGGAAGGAGAACCAGACCCCCATAAAATGAGGATTTTCTGCAGTGCCAGAGTGCTGTGGGGAGCTCCCATTTCAGCAGCAGGGACAGGCCATCTCCTTTTCCCCATCAGCCCTACCTGCATTTAACCCAGGAACCACGAAGGGCATGTGCCCAGCTGGAGCCACTGGGATTTAAGTGATGAATGTAATACCACAGAGCCTTCCCTCAGTGCAGGGGCCTGATTCCTGCTCTGGCTTGTGTTTCAGCATTCCAGACGGAGGGGAAGCTGTACCTCATCTTGGATTTCCTCAGAGGAGGTGACCTTTTCACTCGGCTTTCCAAAGAGGTGGGTATGCTCCGGCATCTCGGTGGGCTGCTGAGGCTCAGCTCCACTCTGCTTATGGCCTGGAGAAGTGATGGACCCTTGCAAAGAGGGTGAAAACAGCCTCCAGCCTGCTGCTCGTCCAGAGCTGGCACCAGGACAGGGTGTTGTGAGACCCCTGTGCTCCAGCAGGAAAGCAGCAGCAGAAGTGGCAGGTCCCATCCCTGCAGCAACTTCAGATGAGCATCTCCTAAAGAACAAAAACTAAAAGAAGGTCAGTTTGGATTAGAATTAAGGAAGAAATCCTTCCCTGTGAGGGTGGTGAGGCCCTGGCACAGGGTGCCCAGAAAAGCTGTAGCTGCCCCATCCCTTGAAATGTCCAAGGCCAGGTTGGACGGGGCTTGGAGCACCCTGGGATAGTGGAAGGTGTCCCTGCCCATGGCGGGGAGTAGGACTGGATCCATTAAGGTCCATTCTAATCCAAACCATTTTAGGATTCTATGAATGGTGGGTGAAGTCTGGAAAACTTAGAAAGGGCAGGGGGGAGCAACGTGGATGTGGAAGGTCTTGCCTGGGCGCAGGGGAGCTGCTGGCATTGTATGGGTTACCTCTCTGCTTCCTCCCCCTGCCTGCAGGTCATGTTCACCGAGGAGGACGTGAAGTTCTACCTGGCAGAGCTGGCACTGGGACTCGACCACTTGCACAGCCTGGGGATCATCTACAGGGACCTCAAGCCAGAGAAGTACGTGCGGCCCAGCTGAGGCAGGATCCCAGCCAGCAGTCAGGGAACAGTTCCCACCTTCCAGAGGGGCTGGAGGATGCCCCAAGGCTGGACAGATGGGAGATGGTGGTGCCAATCCAAGGCTGCTGCTCCTCAGATCAGTGGTTCCAGCCAGGAGCAGCCTGTGTGTGCCACAGGGCTGAGCAGAGATTTGTGGCAGCCTCCAGGCTCCAGCTTTAGGCAGCTGGGAGCCTTCAGAGGGAGAAGGGACCAGGCTGGGCTCTGCAGAGCTCACTCCAGCTTGGTTATCCTTGCCTGGGGTATGTGGGGATCAGAGGGGGGTAACCTCTGGGGCCATTTGTTTACTGTGAAGCTGAGGGTGTGGAGAGGTGCTCCTGGTCCCACTCCTGTCTTGGTGGTGGAGCTTAAAGCACGGGGAGAAGGGACAGGTAACTTTTCCTTTGTATTCTGGGAGCATCTCAGACCACCCCCTGCTGTGCTTGTTCTCACCAGCCCTTACCACAGACAGTAACAACTTGTTTTTCCATTCCTGCTGTAGCATCCTCTTGGATGAAGAGGGACACATCAAACTCACAGGTAAGGGGCTCCACAGAGCCTTGGGCTCCAGCAGGGCCAGTTCCTGAAATACAGAGCTGCTCGAAATGCTCGGAGCACTGGCTGAGTGCTGACAGCTTTCTCTTGTGCAGATTTTGGCTTGAGTAAGGAGGCCATAGACCACGAGAAGAAAGCCTACTCCTTCTGCGGGACCGTGGAGTACATGGCTCCAGAGGTGGTGAATCGCCAGGGCCACTCGCACAGTGCTGACTGGTGGTCCTACGGGGTCCTCATGGTGGGTACCCTGTCCGGGACTGGGAATGGCAGCTGCCCCTGCTCTGGAACGCCCAGACACGGCTCTGTGTGTCCTCCAGACCTGCTGACCTGGGGGGGCTCCCCACGCCCCCCAAAGGGCTCCCTAAGGGGCTGTCCAGGCCTCCAGCCGGGAGCGCTGGTCCCTCGAGGCTGCTGTGCCAGTGGGTGCTGGGGTGTGAGGGGTATGCGGGGTGTGTGGGGGTGTCCGTGGGATGCATGGGGGTGTCTGTGGGGTGCCTGTGGGATGCATGGGGGTGTCTGTGGGGTGTCTGTGGGGTGCCTGGGGGTGTCCGTGTCCCCCGCAGCGCCGGGCCATCGCTGTCAGCGCAGATCTGGTGCCACCGTCTGGCAGCCGCTGGAGCCCAGGGCTCCGGCAGGAGCAGGCGCTGGCCTGGACACGTTCCCCTGCGAACCCCGTGAGCCAAGCTGCTGCTGGGAACACACGGTGCCTGTGAGCTCTGTCAGAGCCAGGCTTGAGACCCCTCACAAGCAGGAAGGGGCAACCCTGTGCAACCCTGAGCCTTGCTCAGACATGACCCCGCTTCTCTTTTCCTCCCAGTTTGAAATGCTCACGGGGTCACTGCCCTTCCAGGGGAAGGACCGTAAGGAGACAATGACCCTCATCCTCAAGTAAGAGCAGTTTCTCTCTCCTTTCTGCACAGGACGGGTGTTGCAATTTGGGGGCTCTTGCAATGTTGTGGCATTTTTTGGCAAGTGGTGCCACATCAGCAGTCAGTTTGAAGGGTGCAGTGTAAATGCCAGAGAGATGATTGTGCATTTTGGGGGTGGAGGTGCTGCAGTCGCCTTGTGGGTTGACTTCTTCAAACCTGCAGCTGATTGCATAACTTCCTCCCCAGAGCGAAGCTGGGCATGCCACAGTTCCTGAGCACTGAGGCTCAGAGCCTCCTGCGAGCCCTTTTCAAAAGGAATCCGGCCAACAGATTAGGTAAGACCTTTTTTTTTGTTTGTTTCTGAATGTCCCTGATGCCATAAGGGGCCTCTTGCGCTGGGTCAGCAGCGTGCTCACACCTGTGCTGGGCCAGGGCACTCAGGTGATCCCAGCCAGGTTCTCTGTCACACCTGGCTGTGCTGCATCCCTGGCTGTCCCCTTTGCCTTGGTGGGGGTTCAGTACAACGTGATCCGTGGTGCCTCTTGCAGGGTCTGGGCCAGACGGGGCAGAGGAGATCAAGCGCCACCCTTTCTACTCCACCATCGACTGGAACGTGAGTATCAGAAAGAGCAAATTTCTGCACCACTCAGCACCAGTAACACAGTTCTGGCAGCAGGAACAGCACAGTCCTGATGCTTGGCCAGCTATGGGAGAACCACCAGCTCCTGTCCCCATCCACTCCAATAACCCTTCCCAAAACTAAAATTCTCTCTGTTTTGTAACTGTCTCATACCTGGGCTGCCTGTCACCACACCTCTCACGTTTTCCTTGAGGTTTGGCACAACAAGGATTGTCTTGCACAAAGTGGGAAGGAATTGGGGAAACATTCCTGGCAAGGAGATCAGGGCAATCACTGAATTGGCATTTCCCAACTGTTTCTGGCCAACTCCCACCTTACTGTGTAGTTGTGTTCTTCCCTGTTCTCCCTTACTTGGAAAGAGTTTTGAAGTCCAGTGCTTCCAAGGCCCCCAACAAGCTGCTAGACCGACCTTCCAGGATTGCCAGTAAAGCTTTTTTCCAATTTTTGCTTCAAGAAGCAATTAAAAAAGGCACTTGGAGTTTTGGGTTATGAATATCCTGCTGGGGCATCTCCCAGCCATCCCTTGGGAAATACGTGTCAGCAAAGCCCTAAAGGGAGTTAGGAGGAGATGGAAGAGTCTGTTGAGAGAAATACTTTATGGATACTGTGTTTGGAGTGGGGGCAAGTTGCCTACAGAAAATTTTTCTTGACTTAATATATGGTAGAACTTGTAGTGTTTCTTCACAAACTGACTCAAAAACACCCAACCAGCTAAAAAGTCCTCCCTCAGGCTGCCGAGCTGTAGCGAAATGCTAAGCCACAGAGTTTCACAAAATCTCTTCCTGGCCCTCATTCTTCACCAGCCTTTGCACCCTTTGGAGAAGGTGCCTGTGGGAGCACTTCCCAGCTGTTTTTGCAGCTGTGTTTTGGTTTTTGTTTTGCAGAAGCTGTACCGCAGGGAAATCAAACCCCCCTTCAAGCCTGCAGTGGGTCAGCCAGATGACACCTTTTATTTTGACACAGAATTCACGTCACGGACACCAAAAGGTTTGTATGACTTGAGGCAAAGCCCAAGTTTCCTGTGTGAGATGTCTCTGTGGCTTCACACCGGGGAGTATCCGGTGCCAGCAGGATAAGGTTTCTGCACAGGGAAGGTTCAGGTTGGATATCAGGGAAATTTCTTCTCCCCAAAGGGTTGTCAGTCCCTGGCCCAGGCTGCCCAAGGTAGTGGTGCAGTCACCATCCCTGCAGGAGTTTAAAAGCCATGTGGATGTGGCACTTGGGGACATGGTTTCGTGGTAGCCTTGGCAGTGCTGGGGGAATGGTTGGACTCACTGATCTTAGAGAGCTTTTCCAGCCTGGACAATTCCATGATTCTCTGTGGGATTCTGTGATTCTCTGTGCTGCTGGTGTGGCTCCCATCTCAAATAAATTACAGGAGCGTAGCTCCTGGGAGTGAGGGGGAGGCTTCTGCTCCTCAGGCCCTCCTCAAGCTGTCTCTCAACTCCTGCTGCAGATTCCCCGGGTGTCCCCCCGAGTGCAGGGGCCCATCAGCTCTTCCGAGGCTTCAGTTTCGTGGCGACCGGGTTGATGGAGGATGGTAAAGTGAAACCTGCCCAGCCACCCCTGCATTCGGTTGTGCAGGTAAGGAATGGGGGCAGAGGAACAGCTCTTTGGAGGTGCAGGAATGCTCCAGGTCTGCAGGACCTCTGCACCACCTGGAGCCTGAGGCAGTTCTCTTTGGAATTCTTGCCTCCTGTTGTTCTTTCATCACCACTGACTGTCACATTGTGCACAGGCTGTCAGGGCAGTGTGGGGCTGCGGCTTTGCTGTCCCCAGGTGGATCTGTGCTGCTGAGTCTGTAAATGCCCGTGGCCTGGAGGTGCCACCTAAAGGCACCGTGCTCAGTGCAGGCAGTGTTGGCTCACTGACCTATATCTGCCTTGTTCTGCTCTCCTCCCGTTCCCCACCAGGAGGAGAAGCTGTGGGATGTAGCAGACAGTCTGACAGCTCTTTCTGTGCTCCAGTTAACTCATCACATTGCACAAACCCTTCCCTGGACCCTCCTAGCTCAGCTCTCCTTTGTGCTCTGGCAGCAGCTGCATGGCAAGAACGTCCAGTTCAGCGATGGGTACGTGGTGAAGGAGGCCATCGGCGTCGGCTCCTACTCCGTCTGCAAACGCTGCATCCACAAGGCCACCAACATGGAGTACGCAGTCAAGGTCTGGGATCTGCCCTCCCAACTGAGCTCCCCGGTTACATCTTTGCCCTGAGCAGCTGTGGCTGCCCCATCCCTGCAAGTGTCCAAGGCCAGGTTGGATGGGGATTGGAGCAACCTGGGATAGAGGAAGGTGTCCCTGCCCATGGCAGGGGATGGAACAGGATGAGCTTTAGGCTCATCTAGGATCTAAAAGGACAATTTCTGTGCTGCTCTGCATGTACCTGCACTTCCCTAGGAACAGCAGAGAAGCAGTGTCCTCCTCCCTCAGAGGGAGGAGAGCATCTCATCTTCCTGTGCAAAGCTGTGGCTACATCAGGTCTTAAAAAAAGACATAAAATTTTGTGGGTTGAGGACTCAGAACTGATGAAGCAACGAAAGGATTTTTAGAGCTAAAGAGATCAGGGGACAGGGAGTGGATACAGCGCAGGAGCTCTGCAGGGCTCCAAACTCAGCTTGTGTGCTTTGTCCTGGCACCTTCCCTAGCCGTGGTGGCTGAAGTGTGTCCCTACTCTTGCAGGTGATTGACAAGAGCAAGCGAGACCCTTCTGAGGAGATTGAGATCCTGCTGCGGTATGGGCAGCACCCAAACATCATCACCCTGAAAGATGTGAGTGTGGCTTGAGAGACTTCCCTGTGTCTTGGTTTAGGAAGTGCAGGCTCGGGGGGCAGAGTTCGGCCCCAGCAGGGGCAGCCCAGTGACCCAGCTCCATGTGTTGCTCTGTTTCTCTGTCAGGAAAGGCTCTTCCCCCAGAGGGTGCTGGGCACTGCCCAGGCTCCCCAGGGAATGGGCACGGCCCCGAGGCTGCCAGAGCTCCAGGAGCCTTTGGGCAGTGCTGCCAGGGATGCCCAGGGTGGGGTTGTTGGGGTGTCTGTGCAGAGCCAGGAGCTGGATCAATGATCCCTGTGGGCCCCTTCCAGGTTGGGATATTCCATGATTCTGGGGTGGGGAAGCATCTCCAGGGCCACCTCTGCTGCTCCCTGTCTGCTCCTTGGAGATGGAAGTACAAAAAGGAAGCTCTGGAAGCACATTTTGATTACCCCATCCATATTTTCTTTGGCAGGTGTACGATGATGGGAAGTATGTGTACCTGGTGACAGAGCTCATGAGGGGAGGGGAGCTGCTGGATAAAATCCTCAGACAGAAATTTTTCTCGGAGAGAGAAGCCAGTTCAGTCCTGCACATGATCTGTAAAACAGTGGAGTATCTGCATTCCCAAGGGGTGAGTGTGGTCATGACTGTTTTCCTGGAAAGTTCCCTGGCATTACACTGCGCTCCCTCTCCTTCGGGGGGTAACTCTGCCCATCAGGACAATTATTTCTTGCTGGTGTTGCTCTCTTGGCAAAGCAGATGTGGGGCCAGAGCAGGGGTTGAGTGACCTCAGGCAGCTTTCAGACCTTTATCTACTCGGGGTACGAGCACAGTCCTTTCTTGGCTCCACAGGTGGTTCACAGGGACCTGAAGCCCAGCAATATCCTCTATGTGGATAAATCAGGGAACCCTGAGAGCATCCGAATTTGTGACTTCGGCTTTGCCAAGCAGCTCAGGGCTGAGAACGGGCTCCTCATGACCCCCTGTTACACAGCAAACTTCGTGGCACCCGAGGTGAGCACCTTACTGACCTGAGACCCTTCAGCAGCCCCCTTGTCCTTCCCCTAACCTGTGCTCCCACTTGGCACAGTGAGTCTGCCCTGTTCCCATCTCCAGCCCGCCCTGGAAGAGGCAATTACAGAAATACCACTTGTAGTAATGAATCTATTTTGAATCCTGATCTTTTAGTCCCAGACTTTGCTGTTCTGTCGAGTTCTGGAAGCTTTGCATATGGACTGCACCCAGGTCAAGCCCCTCTTCTGAAATGGGCTCAATGACAGGAATCAAACACGCTTTTTTCCCTTTGCTTGTTGTGTTCAGGTCTTGAAACGCCAAGGCTACGACGAGGGCTGTGACATCTGGAGCCTGGGGGTCCTGCTGTACACGATGCTGGCAGGGTAAGGCAGTGGTGGGGCTGTGATCCCCCTGTCCCCGGTGTGCTCTGTGGGGACAGCTGCACCTCTCCTCCTGCCTGGGTCAGTAAATCCAGGGCTCTCTCCTCTCTCCCCAGCTGCACTCCCTTTGCAAATGGTCCCAGTGACACTCCAGAAGAGATCCTGACCCGGATAGGAGGGGGGAAGTTCTCCATCAGTGGAGGCAATTGGGACACTATTTCTGACATGGCCAAGGTAGGGTTCGATATTTGTGTTACTCAGGGGTTGGGGTTGCTGTGAGGAAAATTTAAAGCAGGTTGGGGAGGGAGCACACAAGAGAGAGAAGAAAACCTGCAGCTTCTACCCCCACATGTCCCTCACAGCAGCTTTGTTTTAGCTCTGGCTGTGGATATTTGCATGGAAAACCAACCTCGTGCTTGACCCTTGTGGGGTTTGCTCTGTGTTATACCCCCTAGGCTTGCCAAAAACATGTTTCATACAAAAAGACATTAATGTCTGGGGACTTTAAACTTGGCCTCTGCATTTAAATCCTAATCTGGGGGTGGACAGGTGGGTTTATTGCATTTAAAGTATGAAATCTTCTAAAGTCTGACTTTCCAAACAATGCCTGTAGGATCTGGTATCAAAGATGCTCCATGTAGATCCTCACCAGCGTCTCACAGCCAAGCAGGTCCTGCAGCATCCGTGGATAACCCAGAAGGACAGTTTACCCCAGAGCCAGCTCAATCACCAGGACATTCAGCTTGTAAAGGTACAAAACCTGGAGTGGGAAAGCAGGATGGAAATTTGGAGAGGTGTGGGCCAGGGCAGGCAGTACAGACAAGCTGGAGTTTTTGGGAGAAAAGAAAGGAGAGATTCTTTAACAGCATGTCAGTGCAGGAGGGAGACTCAGAGAAATAAGAAAGATGCTCCTGGCTTTGTTTGTGAGTCTGGCTGCTCTAGTCCCCTGTCTTGTAAAGCCACGAGTCTGAAGTAGCTCTCATACACCTGAGTGACTCCTCTGTGCCTCTCTCCAGGGTGCCATGGCTGCCACGTACTCGGCACTGAACAGCTCCAAGCCAAGCCCTCAGCTGAAGCCCATTGAATCCTCCATCCTGGCACAGAGGCGCGTGAAGAAGCTCCCCTCCACCACCCTGTGAGGCCCCACGGTGCAGGAACACCCCAGATTTTGCACACCTATGGAAGAGGGGGACAGGGGACGGGCAGGGTCTGCACAAGGGCTCCCTTGGGGGCTTGCTCTTAAAAGGCCAAGTGCCTTCCTGCTCCTGAAAGACTGGCTCCTCCTCGTGTGGACTGATCTTTGCTGAGAGAACTTCACTGTAAAACTTTTTTGAAGTGTAAATTGTTGATTTTTAAAGACATCCATCTGTGTATATGAGAACTAGAATGTATAACTGATGTCAAGTGGCACTAAAAAGCAGCTCTGATTCACCCTTCCCTGTGTAGGGCCAGGTATTTGTTGTCGCTACAGCATTCCTTGGCACTGATCCTCTCCAACTCCACTGCATCTGGAAGACTGTGTCACACTTGGGGTTTAGGCTTTGGGGCTTTTCCTCCCTTGAACCTTTGGATGTGTTTCCCAAAGCCAGCCCTGCAGGCTCCCAGCCAGCAGCACTCGTGTCCATGAAGGACATCCCTCCCCTCCATGTCCTGTGTGTTTGTTCCATGTCAGGTGGATTTTGCAGCCTCCATTTCTCCCTCTCTCCCGTGTTCCTCCAGCCCAGTCAGCAGCTCAGATCTCTGAACAAAATAAACCACGGTTTTTCCAAGCCCTCCCGTAGATGCTCGGCAGGCCAGGACACCTCCTGGGTTTGGCTCATTCCTTCCCTCTGCCCTACCACCTCCATGTTCTCCCATCACTGGGGAGTTTGTCGCCTGTGCAGGGGGGGATGACAACAGAACCTCCTCCTTGGAAAGCCAAGGCTTTGGGCTGGCTCTGGCTGCTGCTTTTACCATGTGGGGTTTTCCTTCCCCTCAGCAGGAACCTCTGAACCAAACCACCCTTTATTTTTTTAATTTAACTTTGTTCTACAGCCGGTAACTCAGGGTTTCTTTCTGACTCATACAATAAACATGTCATTCAGGTGACGTCCTGTTACTGACTGTCCGTGAGCTGCTGAGCCAGCGACCCCGGGCGTTCCCCGGTCACTTCCCGGTCTTTCCCCGGTTGTTCCTCCCTGCTATGCAGGGGCAGTGCTCCTCGTCTGCCTTCTGGAAAAGCTGCAAAGCTTTTTACCAGGCCCTGAAAGCCAGCAGTGCTGCTTAGGGCTGCCTCTCATGCCACCTTCTCTCAGGTGCAACCCCTCACTCCGCAGTGGGAGGTGAACCAGTCCTGGAATGAGGCAGGAACCAACAGGAATGGTGGCAGCATCCGGAGGGGAATTTCTTACTCTCAGGACATTTCTGTGCTTACAGAAACCACCACTTGGAGACAAACTGTGCCAGAAATAAATGGCCACCCCATTTTGACCTGCAGGGAATTGCTGGAGCTCCATGGTGGAAGTTTCTGGGAGCAGCAGGATTGCTACTAGGGCTGCAAACAGAGCTCAAGGATGTGACTGGAACCAGCAAAAGTTCTCATGTGAATTTCTGCTACTTTTAGCTGATTATGCCACAAGAGAGGAAACTTTCTTTTTGTTCAATCCCAGTAGGCTCTAAAATGGACAATTCCATAAAAAGAATTATCTGAGATACACAGTGCTCTTCTCCTCTACCCTCATTCAAGCAGGTCCGGTGAGCAGCCAGTGAGAAGCTGAAATAGTCACATTTTTTTTCTTTCTTTATTCCAAGTGCAGCCTGAGTGTCCAGTGCTTCTGAGAGGAGGAGGCCAGCACCAGTCCACAGTGGATCTTCTTACTGGCATTGCCACCAACCCCAGCAGAGAGGGATTTAATGTTTTGCTGAGATTTGAGGAGGGGGACACTCCACCATCCGAAATGCCTTCCTTAAAAATATTTGTGGCATGATATTCCCTACAACTCCACACTGACTCTTGTACCAGTGCTGTGCAAATTTTAGGTACCTGCAACCAATACAATAATTACAAACATTTTTCTGTAGCTGTCCCTTTGGTACTTCTGGGTGTTGCAAGAACCTCTTCAGATTTTCAGAATATTTCCTACATTGTGTTTTGAGGGAGGGTCTGGAGTGGTGGATGGGGTTGGATGTCAACCCTCCCTGTGATGTGCTGGTGTGAGGCCCGCTGGGGACAACTCAGAGGTGTGGGGGACAACCAGGTGCAGATCAGTGTGGGTGCAGGGAGAGCAGCCCTTGGCTGCTGCAGGTTCTGCCTGGCCATGAGACAATACCTGGGGTGTCAGACCCCAAAACCAGGAGCATCAAACCCCTCCTGGGGTCTCCAATCAGAAGAACTTTGTGTTCGGTGCAGCTGTAGCTTCTGAAACCCCCATCCCCTTGGAGAGCAGAGGGAACAAGGAGGGCTACACCTTCCTCTCCAGGGGGCTTTTAACCACATTGTTCTGAGTGATCAATAAGTAAAAATAAGTCTTGCTTTTTAGTTCCAGATCAACCAAGTGCTGTTACTTTTTTAATTCCAGTGCTCAATAAAAATGGACTTGTTGAACTTTCTGTATATGAGAGCTATAAGTGTTCGTGATGGGTTGGGCTCTCTCCTTCCTTTTCTGGTTTTGTCCTGACCTTTGCCAAAATACTGTTGTCACATTAACTGAAATTGCATTATTTGAGGTGAAAGCTGGATATCTAATGCCTGTTGGGGGGTGAGAGACCAAGTGATTTGCTCTCACGAGGGTTTGGGGTCATTCAGCTTTAACTTGGGACGAAGAGGATACAGAGGATATCACAAATTATCTTGGTTTTAAAAGGGGCAAAAATGGATTTAACTTCCATACATAAGGACATCTTTACAAGGAAAGCTACTTCTGTTAGTTCAGGTGTTTAATAGTGGATTTGACCTTTAAGCTTTTGTCCTGTAGGTCTGAATGAAAGCTCAAGGGAGCAGAAAGCTCAAGGGAGCAGAAATCCCAGAATCCAGCCTCAGAGTGCTGAGTCTACCTGGAAATAACCTGTGCAGAAAGAGCATATTGATCTAAAGTCAAGGAGTCCGAAAATAATATTGAACAGCTCTATATAATGCTGTTTCTGTATAATAAAGGTTAAACTTTCCTATTTGGGGGCATAAGTCAGCCATTTTTCTGTTGTAAGGGGCTGACCCAGCTGAGAGGTTTCCCTTCTTCCCACTGTGTAGCTGTGCCTTCCCCTTACCGACCTCTGTCAAATTTGCCAGAGCATCAATAAATGTCTTTTGGCCTGAGAAATATTCCCATCAAGGTTCAGTTTAAAACCGAAGGCCAGCAGCTTTCCCAGCAATCATTTTCTCTTTCTTTTTCATAGTGAAACTTCACTGAGAAACCGCTCGGTGGTTTTAACTTTTTAAACTTTCATGCAAATCCCTTTCCGAGTTCCCACCTCTGAGTTAGTCCATGTAATTATTTTTTCTGCATCTCTAGGCATTGGTGGATGGTGAACTGTGCAGCTGGAAGCCTCCTGGGTGCCATCACCTCCTCGTGGTGGCCACGGCCTCTTCCCAAGGCTGCGGGAGGCTTCGGAAGTACTCGGTGACTGTGAGTGAGTTCCACGGGATGTGGGGTGGATGCTGCGCTTTCATGGAATATTCAACAATTTAATCCCTCTTTTAAGGCAAAGAAAACATTTAAAATATTTCAAGGTCTTCTTTTGGCAGTACATGGGGGCTCTGAATAAAACCTTCACTCACGCCGGGGAAGCCGCAGGTCCGCTGCCACTCCATTCCTTGCCTCTGGTTATTAAAACATCAAGCTGTCTTAGTGCCTCAGCTCAGCCGAGGCGCTGCCTCCCTCCCTTTGTGTGCCACTGAACACCTGCCATTAATACTAATTCGACTCCGGAGGGAAACTCCCTTTCAGATATGCTTGTCTGAAAATAAATTGACATGTAAAAGGTCTCTTTTGTCGCGAAGTGCAGGGAAAGTGCCAGGGTGAAGAGCCGATCGCTCACAAAAGGAGCCACTGACTCTTTAAATGATGTGTGGAGGGGGTGAGAAATGTGAGAGGTGGGGGCTGATGTTGTAACTGGGCTGATTGGATCAGACTGGAGAAGGATCCCAGAGCTGCCCCTCTGGTGTTAGAGTTTGAGAGTTTGGGTGGTTTTTGTCAAACCCCTCCCTTGTCTGTGGTGGTGGGGGGGCGGGGGGGTGGTGCCGTGAATGGCCTTTGGAGACGCCTTTGGAGAATAGTCTTTTTGTTTTAGAAAAAATTGTTGTTATTACAAGTATCTGCAACCAAAACTAAGAGCAGTAGTGGTGAGCCCTTCAATTCAGATGTGTAATGAACTCTAGGGCTCTGTTGTTTTTCCTCGGACAAAGGTTTGTATCTCTTTCAATTAGGAAGCAGCAGAAGAATCCTTGGTTAGACTGTTTATTCTGTCCTACAGGCAGCAGTGTGAGCCAGCAGAAGGTCAATATTTTTATTTTTAATCGAAAGAATGATTT
The DNA here is from genome assembly GCF_020740725.1 of Corvus hawaiiensis. Taxonomy (NCBI): domain Eukaryota; kingdom Metazoa; phylum Chordata; class Aves; order Passeriformes; family Corvidae; genus Corvus; species Corvus hawaiiensis. Next base: position 7,248,238 of record NC_063235.1, read on the forward strand.
GCTTTGAGTTCCTCATACCCCGGGGAGACCATGGCTCTCTCCTATGAAAACGTTTTTAAGTCGGTTCTTTGGGCCAAGCTTTGGAGAGATTGACACTGCTTGAAATTTGTGTTGGTGCTGAAACGACACAGCCCCGTGGCTGCGGATGAAAATTGAAGTGTTGTGGTGTGGACCTGACATTCAGCTGCTGCTCACTGAGTTTCTGCTTCCTCTAGCGAAGAAATAATTCACTTCATAATGAAGATCAAGTCAAAATATGTTCAGGGCTTGAAATAAGAAAAAAAAGGAATTGTGGCAATTACAGAAACGTTCCAGATTCGCTGGTGTCGCGCCTAGTTTATCAAACAAGCTCTCGGCGCTGCTGAGCTCCAATGCCATCTTCCTTTTAAACAGCAGATGGTGTTAGAAACCTGTAACAGGTGGAAGCTCTCCAGTTTTATGGGAGAGATCAGAAGTAGCAGCAGTTTTTGTTTCCCAAGGGGTAGTTCCTTCCCGAGCTGAACAGCAAGCTGGCCCTTTGCTTGGAGTTATTACAGAGGAGAAAACTTCTGAATCATACATATTCATATGTATGAAAGTGATCCTGATTTCACTTATTCTGGTTGTAATAAAAGGAACCTGGTGACGGCCTCCATAACCCTCTGCTAGCAGCTCTAAAAGAGAGATGTAGTGGGGGAAATGGGCTCCATTTGCTGGTGTGCCTTAAAATCCGGCTCCAATCTGCTGACTGGATCTGATCTATTGGTTCCTTGTCTATAACAGCACTTCGCATGCTTAAAGTGTTTTATAAACATTTAATTACCGCAGCTTTTGACTCAAAGCCAGGAATCTCTCATTCATCTGCTGCTTGTGAGGGTTGTGAAAATGATATTCAAATCATAGAATTACAGGAAGGGCTGAGTTCAAACCCCAGCTAAAGCACCGAGGGTTAAACCCCTGCATTGCTGGGATCCGTGAGCGCCGCTCGTCCGCAGGGCCACGTTTCCAAAGGGAGCGACTCCAGCAGGGGAAATGGAAACGTGGCTTGGAATGCGGAGAGATCTGAGGGTCTGTCAGTACCCCAGGACACAGAGCTGCATTTTAATCATGTTAGGGAAACGAGATGCTAAATTCTGTCAGCTGGTGCGGTAGGAACTTCTGAGGCAGGCGGGGAGTGTGGCTCTGTCTAGACCAGAGCCGTGTTTGATCCCCCAGCCCTGGCATATTTGTTAAAAGTCGCTTTTTTCCCACCCACCAAACCACTTGGAATTTTTACATGTCTGCTCCACCCCAACTTCCAGCTCTATTTCTAAAAAGGGGAAGCCCCCAGGAGTCATGGGGGTTGTGACACCAAGTGGAAGCAGCAACTAAAGATAAAAATCTTGTATAGGATTAATAATTTCTATCCGACCATCTGCCTCTGTCACCAGCTCCCTTTCCTGAAGAGCACATTGTACCTGCAGAACCAGGTGTGCAGGAATAGAAATAATTTACTTTCCATGAATATCGTCCAGGGAAGCTGTGGCTGCCCCATGCCTGGAGGTGTCCAAGGCCAGGTTGGACAGGGCTTGGAGCAGCTGGGTTTAGCGGAAGGTGTCCTTGCCCATGGCGGAGCGTGGGACTGAGTGGGCTTTAAGAGCCTTCCAACCCGAACCCTTCTGGGATTCAATTAAAAAAAGAGCTGTTGGCTGGCTCTGTGTGTGTTTTGGTGGATCCACACAATCACTGCTGGGCAGGGCAGGAAACCCAGGGAAGCTGTTCCGCTACAAACTGACCTTGATCTCACTGGCTTGAGGAGAAACTATCAAGGAGAAAACCTCCATCTGCACCTGCTGACCCCTCCAATCTTTACTGCTGTTCTGAAGGCAGATTGTGAGCCCCTTTAATAAGCTGCTGGCAATCAGCCCCTTTTTAATGAGGCAGATCCCCAGTTTCAAGGCCCTGGATCACTCAGTGCTCGCTTCCTGCTCCATGAATTGTGAGCACACCACGAGCAGCCACTATCAAAGTAATCCCGGAGTCCCTTTTCCTGCCCTGTTTAAAGACGGGGTAGGGAGTCCTGTGATGTTTCATTAAAGCTGGCTTTTCTCCTCGTGGCAGAGCAGATTTAATCAGACCTGCCTCCTAGTTCCAGCTGCTGGGTTGGAGCGCTCTGATCTGTGCACTGGGTGCACGTCTAATTATGGAGGCAATTCCCATGGATACCGAGAAGAATTGCCTGTGCTGGCAAAAAATTATCCCAGCTGGGAAAATGGGGAAGGAGAATGTGTTGAAATATTCAGGAAGAGATTTCAAAAGTTTGTGGAAATGTAAATGAAAAACATTTCTGGTTCTTACACCACAATGTGCAAATCTTGATTATTTTAAAACTAAGATATGGTTTGGTTTGTAAGAGATTATCCCAAATTGCTCTTCTGTCATGCTACTGGAGGATTCACCAGCACCACAAAACTGTATTTTCCCCCTCCTTGTTACCTGCATCCACTCGGGAATACTTTGCAACCTTTGCTTCTCACCTGTACAGCAGCAGAGGTGTGTTTGGAGAAAAAGTCCAACAGTTTGTTTCCATCAGGGCACACCCTGGGCGAGGCAGAGCGAGGGCTGGTAATTCTGGTTCCTTCTGCAGTGCCGGGTGGGACCTGGGTGAGTTCCTCCCCTTTATGCCTCATCCTTCTGAAATGCATGAATTTAAATAACTTATTTCTGTATAAATTAGTGTTTGAAAGGTCTGCTAAAGACAAAAGAGCACTCCCTGGTAAAAGGAGAGGGGGAAATACCTGGGCAAGCACTGCTCAGATGTAGAAAATTAAACAAATATGATTTTAAATGATTTTGTAATTGTTCAGCTGCAAGGCCTGGTGTTCAAACTGAATGGGAAAAACCAGATTTCCTAATTTAACTACGCAAATTCAAAAGTCTTTTTGAGGGTGATTTTTTTTCTTTGGGTTTGTTTGGAGATTTTTAGGAACATTCTAATCAACTCCACAATGGTTGTAACTTGTATTTATTTCACTAATTTCTCTCCAGCAGGGCCTCAGACACTTTCCATGATGTTGCTGGCTAATGTAAACACATAGAATAAGGAAAGCTGTGGTACTATTAGGGTGGATTTCCATCTCTTTCCCATCCAGGGCACCTGCTCCCCTTTCCCTCCCCTCCTCCCAGTCTTCCCAGCTGTCTGTCTGTCTCATTTATGTCAATTAGAGATTCAATGCTGCCTGATTTAATTGGCCTGACTTTCTCCTCTAACAGAAACCCGAGTGCAGGCCAGGCAGGCAGCAGCTCCTCCACTCTCCGCTGGGGCTGGAGTCAGGAGGGCTGGGGCTTGTTTGCAGCACAGAGCACAATAACCTGTTTGTTACCCTCGACAGGGAGAGGTTGGTGACCTCCTAACAGGGATGGGACTCGGGCAATGATGTCATTGGAAAGCCTGGGGGGATTTCAGAGCGCTCCAGGAATCTGTGTGACCAGTCCCTCACTTCGGGTCGGCTTTTAGTGGAGAGGTGGAGATCCCTGGAAGTGTCCAAGGCCAGGCTGGATGGGGCTTGGAGCAACCTGGGATAGTGGAAGGTGTCCCTGCCCACGGCAAGGGGTGGAATGAGATGAGCTTTAAATTCCTTCCAACCCAAACCAGCCTTTCTATGATTCTATGATTTGCTGCGTTGCCTCCTGCCAGGAGGTGACTCTGTGTGCCCTGAGGTCAGAGACTGACAAAACTTCCCCAGGCTTTGGCCACAGAGGGCTCATCTTTCTGCTTGGGCTTAACCACGAGTGAGGCTGACCACAACCCAGCTTTCACAGAGTTTATGTGAGGGCCTGACCCTGTGCCCCCTCTGGGCAGCAAACCTGGAAGCAAACCAGCCCTGACAAAATCTTTGCCAACCCTCTGCTCCCCCTCCCACAGCCCAATCCCAGGAACCAGCTCTGACCTACTTCTTCTCCCCGACTCCTCGCTCACGTCTCCCTCACAAATTACACAGCCGTCCTTCCCTCCCGGCAGAAATGTGAGTTTCCCAAGGAGCTGGCCCGCGGAGGCGTCAATATTGAACAGCAACAGTACCATCTAGTGACTTGGGCTTCCCAGGAGCATCACTTAGCCGGGAAGAGGGAATCTGTGAATTAGGGAGGCCAAGAAGGTCCCAGATTTGCAAACGAGATCCCATCTCTCGGTTCATTTGGATTAAGGAAACAAATCGTGCTGATATTCCAACAGTCTCGGGATTTTTTTATCAGAGCGCTGTGCGACGCTTCCTCGGGAGCCGGTCCCGTTTCCAGCCTCCTGACTGACTCCCCGCTGAACCCGGCCCTGCCCCACGCTCCCTCTGCTGGCAACCAGCTCCTTGATTTCACACGTTCCCAGCTCCTCGCCCGCACAGCACCAAATCCCGGCAAAGCTATCAGAGCAAATTGAGGGCTGTGGTGAGTTCTCACTCCCGATAAATGTGCACGTTCTCGCTCTGATGAGCCACTAGTGAAATCCTGAATTGGATGCGTGAAATAAATAGATACAATTCAATTTAATCAATCAAAAATAGGCCCAAAGCTGAGCGTAAAGGGCCTGCTCTGCACAGATCTGAAATTACACACTCGGCAGCTGAAGGGAGGAAATCAAATTAGAGCATTTCTTTCCCCATCAAAGGACATTAGTCCCGATCCAGGTCCGTTACGCTCATGGTGTGCAGAGTTATCCCTGCCAGAATTCCAGCTGACCGAGGCATCGTGTGGCAGCACCGGGTTAGTGATGGGCTATGGTGTGTTCTGTGTTTGAGGTGACAACTTCTCCCAGCTGTTCTGCAGCACACGTCCATGTCACCTCTTTCCCAGTGAAAAAAGACCATTGTCAGATGTACAAAATGCACCGAACTGGGGAGAGGTGACACGAAAGCCACACTGCAGAACCTCAGAGCTCAAACGTTGTGAAATGCCACCGGTACCACAGGAGAAATTGCTTTGCTGGCTAATCAAACACATCCCCTCCTTGCTGCCAATAGTGCAGCACTGCCCTGAGTCCACTCAGCCTTGCTCATGGGCTGATGAGTGCCTGACAATTTTCTGGTCTCAAATTAAACAGAAAACTAAATTAGCAAATTAATTGTTTGCCGTGTTTTTCCTTAGTCCCCATCAGCTGCCTCAGGTCCTGCAGCCAATCCAGAGCCCCTCTCTGCAGTTCCCAGTAGAAGGTGGAGCCCTGCACTGGGTCCTGCTATCTACCAAGTGTCAGTCATGTTAATTTTAAATTACTTTTGTACAGCTTGGTGTCAAAACGATTAAAGCATGAAAAGAAAAACTGAACTAGAGAGAGGAAAGAGGGGGGAGAGAGAGAGAGAATGAATAATTTGCCTTGCATTTACAGCAAGGACACTTGGATTTCCTTAATTCTTCAACTCTGAGAAGCCTGAAACTTCTATTTCTTCAGCTGTCACCTGCTTGGGACTATACCCAAGGGGGTGCTCTGGATCACAGAACCCCAGAGCCACAGAGTGGTCTGAGTGTGAAGGGACCTTAAAGCCCATCCCATCCCACCCCTGCCATGGGCAGGGACACCTTCCAGGCTGCTCCAGCCCCAGTGTCCAACCTGGCCTTGGGCACTGCCAGGGATTCAGGGGCAGCCCCAGCTGCTCTGGGCACCCTGTGCCAGGGCCTCCCTGCCCTCTGAGCAAAGAATTTCTTCCTAATGAGGATCCTACAAGGATCTGGGATCTAGTTATCACCTCCTTCGTGGTCTACAGGGAGGTGATAACTGCTCACAGCACAATGCCAGGATTTCATCTCAGTTTCCTTCCAGGAAAGGCTTTTTTCCATGCTGCACTCCCCAAATGCTGCAATCACCAATACAGACAAACCCACCCACCCACGTACAGACCTTTTCTCCCCTTCCCAGTGCTCCACTCCCAACTGGGTTTACTCCATGACTCGCACGTACTGTGCTAGATAATTACACACTCAGAAAATACAGAAATGCCTAATCAGATACAGCCTTAAATGCACAAGAATTAGGGTTGTAGGACTGCAGCGTAGCATCCCTGGAGCTCTCTGCATCTGGCTCACACAACCAGCCCACGTGCACTGTGAAAATGTTGGGTTTGGGGCACAGACTGCTTTTATCTCCCTTATTAACTCCATCCATGAATTCTTTGTCGTGCCAGCTACTGAATGGTGTCATCAGTGGTCTTTGAAATACCATTCTAAATCTGTTGAGGCCAGGAGAACAGCAAAAAGATTTGTAAGAGGGCAACTCAACAGCACCAGAAAACGTAAATCAAGCTTGGCCACTTCTGTTGATATTTATGCTGTATCTGGCTTATCCACCAATGCATCTTCCATTCATTAAAAAGGGTATAAATATGGGAATTATTGTGGCATGAGGGATGTGCAATGAGGCGCTTTGGTAGATGATCACTAACAGGGTGACAAGAGCTGTTTGGGAAATGAAAGAGGCGCAAGCCCCCAGTGTAAAGTATCCTACAGGGTGTGTCTGAGCTTGAACTGATTTGTCAAAAGCAAAGAAAACAATTTAACTAATGGGTCTTTGCTGAAAAACAAGCCTGATGCCTTGGAAATTTCTGTGCCGTCCTGTGCTCTCTCCGTGGCAGCCATGGAGAGGAGACACCTCTGTCTTCCATCTGCATTTTACTCCTTTGGCCTTAGGACTAACTCAGCCTTGCAGGATCCCGAACAGGTCATGTGGAGGGCTGAGGAGTGTGTTTGAAACATCCACCTCCTCCAAAAGCACCTGCCTAACTCCTCCAGCGTGTTTGCTTTGGCTGGATAATCTCTGAGGAATCTCCACCCCGCTACGTGGGAGCTGTGACTGGGCAGCAGCATTGCCGGGGCTTCCACCTGAGCACAGAGGCAAAGGAAGGTTTCTGTCCTTAACACTGGGATTCCCTTCTCATGACAACGTTTCCTCAGCCTCTGATTCACAAATACATCCTTTAAACTACTTTTTTTTCCTTTCCTAATTGGGAAGGTCCTGTAAACTTCCCTCATCCTCTGCCAGACACCTGGCAGGAGGCTGGGAAGCTGAAAAGCAGAGTCTCCTGCAGTGCCTTTCAGTGTTATTTCAGTGATATCACTTCAGATGCAGTGAGTTCCAAGTACTCCGGCCCCATAACCTCAGCTTTCCCTGGTTAAAATGTGCTCAGCTTTATAAAACTAACACCTTTTTTACTGGAGTCTGCTAGTCTGGATTCAGCAGAATGTCTGCTTGGGATTGAGTTACTTGAAGAATTTTAAAAATAAGAAACTTTGTCAGCCAGAACGTTAAAAACACAGGTGTAAATAGTACCCTGGATGTGGTAATTACTTAAAGCCCAACTGCAAACCAAGCAGGACTGCCCTTCCACCTGGCACTGGGGAGCCAACAAAACTGGGAAGCCGGACAGGGATTTGTATTGGATCTCTTATCAACGAATCACTCCCAACTGCAAAATCTTTATGTACCAGCCATTAAATGGTTTCAAATTCTAAATAGTCTGCCAGGCAGGCAATTAACACCATTAATTGAACAAAATTCATCCAGAATAATTGATTTGGACTTAATTGCAAGACCCAAGATTTCTCAAGGTGTATCTTTACCTTTCGCAGCCGCTCTGAGGATCCCAGTGTTGGGCACATTGTCTCTCACAGTTCTTAGGAATCACTACAAACACTTGAGCAGGGAGTATTAAAGTGGTCAGTCTTGGGAGTGGCTGCCATAAAAACTAGAGGATGAACAACTTGCTCAGACAAGAGCACACTGAAAGAACATGTAGGAATACACCAATTTTTTTTTCCTCAATTCCTGAAATCAGGGAGCTGTGGGCTTTTTTTCTCTCCAACACTCGAATTTCCTGCAGTCCAAGAATTTCAGTTGGTTTAATGTGTTGGGGTTTTTTCAGGCTTTTGATAATTCTCCCACGATAGTCTAAAGTATCCACCAGGCAACATCAAGCTTTTCAATTCAGGCTGTGGAATCAGCTCTTTGTTGGGGGACACTTTATCCCCTTGAAGTATCCAGGATGATTTATTCTTATGGGACATGTAAACAAAATGACATTTTCCCATCCCCTGTTCTCTAAACACAGGATTTCAGTTACTCCAAGCCCACCAGCATCACAGTGTGGTGAGCGATCAGGTTTTCCATAGCAGCCGTTTATTGAGACCTGCCTTTTTTATTGATGGATCTGGAAACAATCCAACTCAGCCCAAATTTTTTGAAGGAGTTGTTTTAATTTATTCCAGAGAAAGCTGTCTGTGTGTAAAGCCACCGATCTGCTGATGAGTAATCGAAGAGCTTTTGTGTTTTAATATTTTGATGTTTAAGGGAAGCAGCGCGAAGCTGACAGAATAAATCCATGTATTTGCAAGCTGTTCTGCACTGACTGGGGTACAAAGAGCAAATGAATAAAAGTACAACAAAGAGCAAGTAACTAAAAGATATTTGCACAGCTCATCCTTAACTGAGCGGTGCTGGAGGAGTCTAAAGCCAAGGGATGATTCCTGGTCCAAGAGCTGGAGGCTGCCCTTTCCAGTAGACCCTGAACTACAGAATTTAGAGCTAAAACCCAAGGAGACGGGACTTCAAAGAGATCCTCCCCCCTCAATTTACATTTGGGGTTTAGGTTTGTAAATGAAGCCACGTAGGGATTTAGGAACGGTGTTAAGGAAATGGAAGCATAGGAAAGGTGCTGGGCATCTAGAATCAGGAAATTTCTATGGAAATGTTTGGCTGCTAACAGGATTTACGGGTATCTCCTTGCTCTAATGGATCTTTCTCTTCCACATAATTTCATTACATGTTGCCTGCCTTTCCTGAGTAGTCCCAGCATCCCTGAAACTTGTGGATTCAGCGGAGGAATGGGCTTTTGGCATCAAAGAGTTGCATTGTAACACCAGAGAGGATCAACAGCTCCACATTTAAAGGGTGGCAAACTGGGAACCGGCCGAGCTGGAGAGAGGAGCTGGTACAAGGCACCAATCTGGAGAAGGCAGAGGAAGTGAGAGGCCTTTAACTGCAGGGCAGGATTGCCCCAGCCCATATCTAATGAACCACACGGTATTTACTGCCCGTGTTTGTGTATCACACGCGTTTATCAGCACACTCGCTTCACCCTCCTGTTTTTTCCATCTTTTATTTTTTTTTCTGTGGCTTGTATACGTTAGGCATTTGTACTGTTGTGCTGTTAAATAATTCAAGTATTAAAGTGCAGACCCCAAAGCCCTCTTGGCTTGGAGACATTCTCCAGCTGAGTCTAATGGGAAGGAGTTTTACCCTCTACTGAAGTTGTTTGGAAGTGAGGTGAACAGGAGCACGTCCACATGTGGGGAAAAGGATAACTTAGTGCATCCAGAGCCAGGAAAGGTTGGACTCGATGATCTCCGAGGTCTTTTCCAACCTAACTGATTCTGTAGAAGCACCACAGGTGTGCGAGCTGGCCTGGATGCCTCAGTTTTTTCACCCAGGCAATGTGAGCCCTTCCCCAGCCTTGGAGGCGGCCGGGCTCCCCCGCAGCCTCGGCAGGCAGAGGGCAGCAAAGGAGCCTTTTCACGTTTTTTCTTTCTTTTTTTTTTTTTTCCCTCTCTCTCTTTCTTTTTTTTCTTTTTTTTTCTTTTTTTTTTTTTTTTTTTTTTTTTTTTTTTTGTTCTCAGCCCGTTGCAGTCGGAGCTTTCCAGCCCGATTGTGCTAAAACGCTTCTGTTACCAGCGTTTTGCATTTACCAGCCCGGCCTCCCCCCCCCCGCGCCGCCTCAGCCCGCTCCCAGCCCCCCGGATCCAGGGATCGCCCCCATCCCAAGGAACTCGGGGAGAAAGGGGCTCTTTCGGGGGGGGGTCTCTTCCCTCTGGCCCCCCGGCCATGCAGGGCTCTTTCCCCCCACCCCACCCCTCACTTTTGGGGATAGAGGGGCGCTCCCAGCTTGTGAGGGAAAAAGGGGAGTCTGCCCTTCCACACCCCGGGTTGTAAGGGGAAAAGGGGAGTCTGCTCTTCCACACCCCAGGATGTGAGGGGAAAAGGGGAGTCTGCTCTTCCACACTCCAGGATGTGAGGGGAAAATGAGGTTCAGCACTTCCAGACCTCAGGTTGTGAGGGGAAAAGGGGAATCTGCTCTTCCAGACCCCGTGTTCTGAGGGGGAAAAGAGGAATCTGCCCTTTCACCCTCCGGATTGTGAAGGGGAAAGGGGTTCAGCCCCCACTCACCCTCCACCCCGCACGGCGGTTACGAGTGAGTTTATGCCTTACTTCTCCCTGCTCCATCTGCACAGGAAGAAGGGGTGGGGGTCGGTCTGAGGGGTGTCAGCGGGCTCGGGGGGTGTCCGGGCACAGGGAGGGGGCTGTGCCCTGCCCCCCTCTCCCCTCCACCCCCCATTCCCGGCCTGGGACTCTTTCGCTCCCGCCCCCCCTCGCTCCTAAGCGGGAGTTTCCAGGAAGCGCTGAGGAGAGCCGCAGGACCGCACAGCCTCTCGCTCAGCGCGCTCCTTCCGCCGAGGCCGTGGCAGGAACGCCAAGTAGTCCCAACCGCCTCCTCTCCCTCACTCGGCAAAAGGCTCCGTCCCGCGGTTCCTTAGCCGGGACATTGTTATAGGAACAGGGCGAGAGAAGCGTTTCCCTTCCCGCATTCCCCCCGCGGCTTCGGGCGGGATAATCGGGATGAAGCGATGGGGGTGGGGGAGGTGAAAAAGCCCCAGCGCCGGCTGCAGCGGAGGGATCCGGAGGCGCGGAGGAGTGAGGAGGCGCGGGGAGCGGGGGGTGAGCGGGAAAACGCGGCGCGGAGCCGGGAACAGCGCCCCCCTCCCCCTGCGGCGGGGGCGGGAACAGCTGCTGGGGGGGGGGGGGGCGCCGTGAGGGGGTCGCTGAGGGGGGACGGGACCCCCGCGCCAAAGTTTGGGGAAACTTTCCTCTGGTTTAGGGCCGGGGTCGCGCCTCAGCCCCGCGCTCCTGCTGCGGGCACGGAGCGCCCTCAGAGCGGCCGCGGGGCCGCCTGTGCCCCCCTTCCCTCTGTGAGCGCACCTGGGCTCTCCCTCCCTCGCTCGCTCCCTCCCCGCGGCCGCCGAGCCGCGCTCCCTGCGCCCCACAGATAAGGCCGGGGCTCGCCCCACCCCGCGGGGCACCCGGGGCTCGCCGTGCTGGATAAGCGGAGCCGCCACGTTGGAAGAAGTTTGCCCCGTGTCCCCCCCCTCCACACCTCGCCCGCGGGTGTTGTGACTTCGCACAGGACCCCACAAATCCCAGCACATGCTGCCGGTAGCCCCGCGGGGAGCTGCGAGCCCGGCCGTGCCCCCCCGGCCCTGTCCTTCTGCCAGTGACACTCGTGTCCTGCTGTTAACCCTGTGGAGAGGGGACAAAAGCTAAACTAGGATCCTGCGCTGCTTCCCCCCCCCCATCCCGCTGCCGGCTCCATGAGCTTCACATCCTCCTGCTAAGGCTGGAACGAACAAGAACAAGAGCTGCTGATGGTTGTAAGGCCTCGCTCGGTTCTCCCCACCCCCTCCGCCAGCACCATCCCCCACTGCAGCTCCCATGGACTCGTATCCCTCCCATTAACGCTGGAAGGGGAGGACAGGAGCTCTGATGGGTTTTTCTCAGGCTTTACTCTGTTTTCTCCCCCCACACACCGACCAGCACGAGCTCCACAGCCCTGCAGAAGTGCAGAGCTGGCTCTGCTACCATATCCATGAATGCCCCTTCCCTCTGAGCTCCAAGGAAAAAGGAAAAAAACCACCCTGATTCCCCTCGTTTTGCTTATTCATTATAAGCGGTTGGCAGTGTGCTGCTAAAAACGTGCGATCTCTTGTTTCAGAAGCATCTGTGCTTTAAGAATAAGGTTTTGTCTTCTTGAATGTGGCTTTTCGTAATAATCTCTTGAAGTGCTCCATTTTTGTCCTTAAAGTTCTATTTTATTACCTCTTCTGGATCAGCGAAGGTCGGTTTAACCCTTTAGAGATGAACATCAGCAGCCACTTTAGGAAAATGTTGCCCTTCTATTTGTTAATTCATGGTTACAATAATATTTTATGGAGGATTTTTTTCCCCAGCCCAGTCCTTCTGCATGCTGAAGGAAGTGTGTGCTTCAGCACTGATTAAAGTCATGTATGAGTTAATGAGAAGCTTGCAGAGTATGTGAAGCAAGAGAAAATCTTTAACCAGCTCTGCTGTTCCTTCTACATACCACAAACTTGCACGCTGTAACCAGAAGGTGGATTGAATATGTGTGAAATGCTGCAGTAGGAGACTCATAAATCGCATCACAGGTGGATGCTCACTCAATTAATATGTTATCATTTCAAAATACCTTGAAGTTAGGTGGGTTTGTTGATTTTTCTTTTTTTTTAAGTGTTTTGAGACTTCCCATTTCCACATACATAGAAATGGATGAAAGATGCTATAAGCTTACAAAGTATCATTTTGTGGATGGATTTTTAAATTTTGAACAGTCTGTGTTCCCCTGTTCTCACTGCTTCCCGGGTTAATGGATTGGTAACACAGGAGGGACTCTGAGGTGCTGGAGGAACCAGCAGTGGTGTCAGCATTCCAGTTGTGGGACTTCTAATTTAAGAAATGTATTGTCATAAGGAGTAAGATCACGGCTGAATCCTGCTTGCATTTAGGTCCAAATACAAAATACGCTTTGGAAGGAGTCCCCAGGGAGCACTGAGAGTAATTAAGTAAAAATAAAACCTTTCACTTCAGCCCCCCCCCCCGCCCTTCCCCTTGTAACACAGACAAGTCAGTGCAATTCTGGTTTCATTCCACCATTTTCATTATGTGTCCTGATATTTCTTAATTTTGTATTGCAGCTGAAATACTCGGGTGACTTATAATTTCAGTGATTTGGGGGTATTTCTAGACCATACTTTTAAAGAAGTCATCTCGCTGTGTCCCAGAAGGAGCCATTGAGCAGCCGTTCTCATAAACAGCACTGAACTTCTTGCAGCCTTGCCTTTCCAAACACCTTTTTTTCCCCCTGTAATTTTCATCCTTAACTGTTGAATTTCCTTTTCTTTACATTAAGTAAATATTTATTAGTACCACTTGGATTTTTTTCATCTTTTTAGAAGAACAGAGCCTTGTCACTGAGACAATCCTTTCGTGTTGAGGAGGTGACATAAAAAAGGAGTGAAGGAGAGTTGTCTTGTGCTGGGAAATGCCATTTTTGGAAAACAATACTATAGGAAATGGAAATGAAAAATACATTTTGTGCTGGTGGGAACTTGTAATGAGGCTAAGAGAGGATTTGATGTCTCAGAAAAGCAATGATTACAAGGGGAAAAGCGGGACTTTATCATCCATTCGTAGAAGTTCTCCAGCTGAATATCCTTCTGGGGAGCTGAAATTTGGCTCAAGTCTGTTTATGAACATCTGTTGAATGGAATTTTAAAAAGGCACAGATTATAATCTTAGTTTCTCCTCTCTGTTTAAAATGATAAAGCAAAATCAATGTATCTGCAAGTCCATTTTGGGTTTTGTTTTGTTAATAACGAGCTGCATGAATGTTCAGTAGTCTCTACTGCTGATTATTGGGCTCTCTATGTGTTCCCATACATTTTTCTCTAGCATATAAAATACTGCCTCTACCCCTTTCTGTAGCTGTCTAATTCCACTTGAACACTCGTAGAAAGCATTCAAGTTTTTGTCGGGGTTTTTTTTGTGACAGGAGGCTCTTGGATGTTGGCATCTGTGACATTTTTCGCACCGGGAGCACAGCGCTGTGTTTGAAGGGAGATGCTGAGAGCTGTTGGGTATTCCCAGAACTGCAGCCGTTTGCTTCGATTCACATCCTGCCCACCTGTACTCTGCCAGGGCTGTAAATGCAACCACTTTGTGTCCCCTGGCTCAGGATAGCCCCACTTCAGCTTCTATTTCTGCAGCATTTGTGACCTCCTCTTATTCAGGGAGGACTTCACTGTAATTTTCCCTCCTATTATTTTGCCTCTTTTCACAGCCTGATGTTTTTTTGCTGTTGTTTTCTATTCCAAGCGAGGATGCTGTGAGTGCTTCAGCTCAAAATTTAGGTCATCTCCAATGGAAGAAGGGAGACCTAAAAAGTAAAAATAAGATTTCAATGTGCCTTTAAAAGTGACAACTCTTTGGGAAAAAATGTACAAGCTCACCTGTATTTTGTGGCAGGACAGGAATGGAGGGAGCCTTTCCCAATTCCAGAATGAAAGCTGAGTCTCTCTTTGTGAGTGTGATTTCTTTTCCATGTGCTTTCCTGGTCTTTCATTTTCACACCTGATTTGAGCTTTAATCACTCAAATTATTCATAGACTTGCCCTGGAAAAAGAAGAGAGTGACCTCTTCCCATCTGGAGTAGATGGATTCACCACCAACAATTGTAAATGGATGACTTAATAATGGGGTTTGCACTCAAAATTTTTAATTCTGTGATTTCATTGTGTTTCAGGAGTTCTGCATGTGGTCTTTTCTGAACTGATAAATTGGAGTTGTACCACAGAGATTTATTTCTTGCAGTTTATCTCTTAGCATTGGGCTCCTGTCTACAAAGAGCTGATGATCCCCTGAGCTGCTGAAGTGCCAAAGCACCTTGCCCAGGACCAGGCCTGTGAGTTGTTTTTTTTTTTTTGTCTGTAATTATATCCAATGTCTTCCATGACAAGGAACCTCAAGACAGTTTATGAAATCGACAGCCACAAAAGCACTGCCCATTGGGGGTTATGTGATTACAATTTAGTTGTCCCTCAGCCTGAGGGTGCCTGAGGGGACAGAGCCAACTGCTCCTCAGTTCCTGTGAGTGGCTGGAATTAGCCACTGGAATTGATAGATATCTGTTGCTCTTGCTTTCCTGTTAAAGGTGGCTTAATTTAAATTATGAAGGAACTTTTGAATCCATTTTGTTTGGTTTCTGCTCTTCCTAGCAGCTCTCTGCAGTTTTATATGTATTAAAAGTGCTAAGCTTCCTCTGGCCTAGATGTACAATAAATACCTTAGTCAATGCAGTTAAGTCCAGTTTCCTCTATTCACTCAGAAGAGATTTGTTCCTTATCTGAATTGTTCCTCCATTCAGAAGGAGAGAAGCCTCGCGCAGCCAGAGCTCACTTCATAAATCACCCAGACAAATGGAGCTTGGGGCAGAAGAAGATACAAAATGGGAATAGTTGTGATTTAGGCTCCATGAGGTTTTTGGATTTCTGCTATGGGAATGTGCTTACCAACTATTTGAAATACAAATGTTTAGAATAGTCACCATTTTCCAGTTATTCCTTCAACTGGACTTGCAGTTATCAGCTGGGCCCTGCACCTCAAGGGTGCCTCCCTTCACCCTTAAACATCCTCTGGTATTTGGTGGCTTCTTTTTAACAGTATTGGTCTGGAATTGATAACTTTTTTTTATCAGAAGGTTAGAAAGAGCTCCTTGGTCTTCACCCAGGCTCTGCTCTGATCCACAGATACGGCACAGTCCACTCACTAATTTCTTTGGCTCTGTCATGGCAGAGGTGGCTCCCAGCCAGGAATCAGTGCCATCACAGCAGCTCGGAGGACCTGGAGTGCAGGTTCTGGACCAAACGATGGTAACATCTCCCAATCCCAGAGTCACCCTGTTTCTGCTGCTCCCAACTCTTCTGATGACACCAAGCTTCTCTTTGCTTGGTCTTCTGCCTAACTTAAACAATTCATCTCATTTGTGTTCAATACAAGGTTATTTTCTACTATTAGCTCCTTTATAATGTTTTCATTGCTTACAGTTCTGAAAGTTGGTATCTTTTCAATTCCAAGAGTGTTTGATAAATACATTTGTTGGCACCTGTCCTTGTTTCCCTCTGCTCCTCCCATATTCATTCTAAGGACCCTTCACAACAATCTCACCTCCCTGAGTTATGAGTGGTCGCTCCCTCTACCAGATTAGAGCTTCCTGTTGGTGTTGTGTCATTTCTGAGCAAGGAAAGGCTGATACCTTTGAGCTCAGTGGTTGCTTCTTCTCCTCAGCTCTCCCAGGGGTCTTGCAGGCGCTTTCAGTTCTGCCTCACATCTTTGATTTGGTGAGGTTCCCTGCTATTTACATTTCTTCACATATATCCTCTTCATACCATCTGCTACCTTATGTTTTGCTCGTCTCTGAAATGTAGTGACCATATTTCACGCAACGTTGTTCTACATGATTTTCTTAAAATTTAATTAAAAGGTTCTGAAAGAACAAAGCAAATTAGAATCCACCCATTTTGTGCAGACACTTTAAGTGAATGGGAAACAACTCAATAAAGACCTTCAAATGCCTTGAATGAATTTGTGACTGAAATTCTGTGCACTGTTTATCCAAAGGGTCTATTATTAAATTAATTAGGAGAGTTTTATTTCTGACAAAAGTTAAGGCTGTTATTAAAGAACAGCATCTTCTCTAGAAACTCTCTTTGGAATTCAGCAGTTCTCCTGAGTACTGTTTACTCTGGAGTGAGTGTGTGGCTGTGCCTTGTTAGATAAAAGCTGCAGCACTAAAACTGTTTTACTGAACTTAGCTCCTGACCTGCCTTCTGAGGCCACAGCTACAAAGGGATGATACATCAATCTAGTTTGTTTGATCTAATTACAGCTGTTTAACCATCCTGAGCACAAGTGCACTCACCCCACTTTGTTATGCTGATTTCAGGTATTTTCACTCTTAATCGGGTGCACGGTTCTTGGTTCTTTCTTGTATTAATTTACCTCTCAAGATATTCTGGGCAGTTATCCCACAGAGAGGTGTTCTGCTACTCCGCTGTATGTTATTTTTCACAATGTGTTGACAGGGAATTCTCAGTAATTTAGGGATTCTGTGGGTCGACCTGACAAATGGCTACTCCTTTTCTCCTGACATCCATTGGTTTTTTGCCTGTGCAACTTCTTTTCTGAAAGGCTGCAAGGTTGCATGAAGAAGAAAGTGGTAAATCCATGAAAACATGCCTTAACATGGAGAAGCCCATTGCCACCTGTGGGAGAGCGGATTTCTGATTACTTCTAACTGAAAACTCTGGGGTTTGTGTCAAGAATATTGTCATGGGATCTGCTTTTAATGTATATATATGATCTTTTATGCTTAGCTCAAGAAATTACCTGGAGTTTCCCCCATACACAGTCTGTGAATCAAACAAGGGTTATGGAGCTTCAAAGAATAAACATGGTCTATCTCCTCTTCTGCTTCCAGTGCCCGTGAACTTTGGATTGCTGACCTGTCCTCTAACAAAATGGACTATTGGTATCTTATGCCCTCTATTCTACCATGAGCTCTCTCCTTTTTATTTTCCCTCTCTTTTTTTTTTTTTTTCTTTTCTAATTGATTAAGCAAATCCAGCATTTCAGTTTGTTCTTGAGGGTTAGATTTCCTCAGCCTCCCAGCATTCTTGTTGCTCTCTCCATGCTCTTCCAGTTGCTTTGCATCTGGTTTTATTTTCTTATGTGGAACCTGAAAGAGGACAGAATATTCCAGCTGAGATCACACTGAGTTCAGCAGGAGAATTGTCAGGGGTGTCCTACGTAAAGCAGCCTTATTAAATATTTCTGTGATGTATTGTCTTTACTGTGCTGACTCAAATTCAGTTTGTGATCTGTTACAACCACTGCTTGCCCAGATCCTCCCCTCCTCATCCATGCTCCTGTCTTGGTCCTTGGCTGCGAAAAAACTCCTCTGAAAATGCCATGCCTGGAAACAAGGGGATGACAAAGATCTGAGGAGGCTTTCCAAGTGCACTGTTCTCGTGAACTCCAAGTGTGTCAGCTTGCTGATGGAAGAGGAATTGTGAAATAATGTGTGTTCACAATATTGGATGGAAATGATAACATGTTTTGTCTTATTATCACTCTGAAAGTCTCAATGTCCTAGAAGTTCTGAGTTGGAATAGGAACGGTTGTTTGCAAATGGGAGAGAACATAGTTATAGTGCCTGAGTCTTAGATTATCATTTTCTTACTAAATGTTTCACTCTCCCAGTAACAAGGCAAGCAGAATAATTAGCTAATGCACCTTTAAAGAATTAATAGAGTTGCTAGAGGTGAGATGAGCCAAAAATTAAATCTGGAAGGCATTTGAAGAAAACAACAACAGATAAGTTCTGGGGCTCTCATTTGGTCCAAAACATTGATGACATGAAGATACAATTCATGGCTGTGAGGTGTCCTCTGGTGAGAACACTGAGAAAAAGAAAAAGGTAAAGAAAAAAAGGAGGAAAACACCCAAACTGAAGATGCTTTTTGGCTCCATGCTTGTGTGTGTCATTGTTTATAGGAAGAGGTGGCAGACCCAAGGAAGCTCGCAGCAGTGGGATGGAAAAATCTCCAGTGGGCAGGCGAGTAAGACAGAAGATCCCCAGAAGGGCAGCCCTGGTTTGCTGCTATTTTGCTAAAGCAGATATGTTTTGTTTGGAGCGGGGAAGAGATGTGAGATGAAAGAAATGGGTGATACATGTTCCTGGTGGTTCCTTGTGATGGAAACAGAACGACTTTAGGACAAACAGACCTATGATGTGGTCTTCTGGGGGGTGCAGTCCTCTGGGATTTTGGAAAGCTGCTCCCTTGGAAATCTCTCTCTTTGAAGAGTTCCCTGCAGAGCAGAGGAGCCCTCCCTGCTGAGGGGACAGTGACAGTGACAGTGACAGTGTGTGCAGGCTCGGCCACACAAGGATCAGTGCTGAGTCCTCCAAGCACTGGCTGACACAGGGAATGTGCTGAGCTGGTGTGTGCTCCAGGCCCACATTAATTCACTCTCTGTTCCGTGGTTCTTCACGCTCCTGTGACCCGGATGAATTTACCAGGGAGCTGAGCAGGGTGTTCAGTTTTCCTGTCTGCCGTTCTTACACTTTTGCCCACCCAAATCCAGTTCTTTGCACCATGATGCAAGCTCTAATTATAAATCGAGTCATACAACCTGCCTTCTCAAACTCTTGTCTCATTCAGAGTTTTCTTTTATCCTTGTTATTTGATGTTTGCTTCCATATTTTATTTATTGCATATAATTCAAGTGCTGCAGTAAATACAGAATTACTAGTTGTAATGGATTTTTTGTTACACTTATCACTACGGTGTCTGAATACTTTTTAACCACCATAAATGTATCTTCACAATATTACAGAGATGTTCTTCTCATTTCACAGATTAAAAGTGGGGAAAATAATGACAAAACTGTCAAAGTTGTCCACTGGGTCTGTGTTCCCCAGAGGAAAGAAGGATTCTAGTTTTAATAATGATAATAATAATAATAATTTTCTAATAATAATAATATTTATAATAATAATAATCCTATTCTAGCAACCATTTAAATTGTACTCAGGCCTTTAGATATGTATTTGTTGCCAGCATAACCCTCGAGTTCAAATACTGTCTTCAAGCCACAGTCTGTGTATACAAACTCACCCTATCACCCCTCTCTTTGTTGGAATTTGCTGAAAGGAAGCTTCACTCTTCTCTCCTGGCAGATTCCTTGCTCTTGTAACCAGCTCAGGGAGCTTTTTCTATGATTATTCCAGTTTTCACATGTCATTCTTGAATAGAAACGGTATCCAAAATTCTGTAAGAGAGCCGTTGCCATAACATCTGGATATGCCTTACCTGGTCTTCAGATGCCATTTGTCATCTTCATTTCTGTGACTAAATAACACTTGTGAGTCTTCATCCGGCCCTGCTAACTGTGGTGAATTCCCAGTTTACAAGAGTTTTGGCTGTCAGTCCCTGTGTGAACAGCCTTGTGATTTGCATTAATCTTATTACTGCATTCCACCAGCCCATTCCTCAGGATTCCTGTGCTGTTCCAGAACCTCATCCAGTTCTTCATTTAGGATATTCCAGTCTTCTGCACTGATGCCTTTGGATGTTGTCAGTAACTACCTGTATTAACACTCCTTTTCCAGTTCCTTGCACTTGTGTCACTTGAAACCCATCAATGGCACCCGTTCTGAGACCAAAGCTGCAGGAGCTTTCAAAGCACTTGCTCTCTAGCCCAAAACTTCCCATTTCAGCACAATCCAGCACTGGATTTTTAGTCATATTTTACCCACAAACTTCTCTTGCACTGACCTTCGTATTTTCCAATTTAACTGGTATTTTTGCATGATGCACCAGACCAAACACTTCACTGATTTTGGGATGGGTGAGATCTACTGTGTCTTCTTTTACTCAGAAAAATTTGCTGCCTTGTCAAAGAAAGACGTCAGCTTTGTCTGGCATGAGTGCAACTTTTGTTGCATTTCATCTCTTTACTTTCCTCTACTTTTTTTCCCCCTCCTGAGAAAAAATAATTTAAGTTTTGCATCTCACTGAGGTCGGGCTAATTAGTCTTTCATTGTCTGGACATTACTTTCACAGTCTTTGGCTTGATTTTGGGGTGGGTTTTTCCCTTTCTCCCCATAATTGGATGTGAAATTTAGATTATTTTTGTACCTCTAGAAGTGGTGGAAATAAATTTACTCATTTGCATCACAGCTCAGCTGTAGTGCTTCATGTTTTGGTTGGATTTTGTTTGTTGGTGGCTGTTTTGATTTGGTATTTTTTTTTTATTTTTAAAGAAACTTGCTGCATTGTGGCTATTAAACTGGGAAAAGTAATGAATTTTGAAGTATTTGCAAAGTTCTTTAAATCATAATGATAATGAGAAGTTTCTTGAGCAATGACAGCTGAATCCTGGGCTCCGTTATCCTGTGGGATGTTGATAAGTGCCAGGGGCTCGTTGCAGCCCGTGGCTCATCACTGCCCTGCAGAAGTTCTGCTCCTCGTGCTGCCTCAGCATTATTTACTGCTCTCAGCCCTGTGTTTAAACAGAAAATGAAGCGTGTTGGGCACTCTGCACACATGTATGAGGCAGTCCTGAACAAAATACACTCTAAAAATAGACAGGGTAAGTGAAACAATAGGAAGACAGTGATTCTAGAGGGTCAGGATTGTGTGGGGAGGGCTGCAGTGCCCTCAGCAAACCCAGGGCACAGGAAAACCCGAGGTCAGTAACTATGTTTCCTGAAGCTGGGAAAAGTAATATTTTTAAATGCTTTGTTTCATAATACAGTTAATTGCACGTTTCTCTGACAGCTCTAATGACTGTGACTCTTTCTGATCACGTTTCACTCAGGATCTAATTCTAAAGATCGGGATGCAAGCAACAACCGTTATATGTTTGGATTTGGAGTGGGGGTTTTTGTTGTTTTGCCAGATACACTCAATATTTTTATAAATAATTGAAAAATATGTCTTTTTTACGATTCTTCAGTATGTCTGGAGCTCCGTTTTACAGAAGCAGCTCTGGCCAATGCCTTTGTTTTAGTGAACATGTGTGTGATATCCCAGCCTCTACCAGCAGTGCTGTTGCTGAGGTGTGATCACGGGCCTCTCTCAAGACAGAGATAACTGATAGATAAAAATGACCTCATTTCACAGTCCCACAGCTGAACTCTAAAAGTTCCAGCAAAGCTGATCAGAATGTGTTTGAATTTTTGTTTCTGAGTAAATGTCACCGAGGTCCCTACTTGTGACATTCAGAAGGTGACTTTTAGGCCATTTGAGCTCAACTGGGTGGAGGCCTGGAGCAGAAAATCAGTCCCATCCCCACACATGGACCCTGTGTGTGTAGGAAGTCCCAACACTCCCTGGGGGGGCTCATTACAGAATTCAGATTGGGAAATACACATCTATGGGAGACTGATGAAAGGTAGATAGGGACAATTTCTGTTCGACCCTTTCTTGGCCAGTGTTTGCAAGCTGCTCAACACCTTGTTTTTGTGGAATATTGAGATTGTTTTGGATTATTCATTTTTTCACCAGTTATTTGTGCCTGCCTTTGTACAGCTGGAGTGAAGGGACGTTACTAAGTGTTCTCCCCATAGCATGAATATTTAATAGTTTGTGTGTTCCTTCTCTGTGTCGTGTGTGTGCCTATATAATACCAACAAAATCTCTTAAAGTCAGTTTTTGCAAGAGATTTTCAAAGCACATCATGTAACTGAGTCACAGTGCTGAGTAAACCACGCTATTGTAGAATTTCACCTAAAATCTGAATTTGCCAAATGGTGGTATTTTGCAAATAAGCACAGATTCTGCTAACTTCCCCTGGAGATTTTATTCCAGTCTCATCCAATTTCCCAGTGTGGACAAACTGGTGTGTCTTAGAAAAAAAGAGAAAATGTTTAGCCTATTGAAAAGAGGATTTTCTTTGTTTCTCAGATGTGCAGATACTCATGTTCTGGAGCTCAGAGCTGCTCTGAGTGTGCTGGGCGGATCCTGCAAAGTGCTGAGTGCATGGCTAACTTTAAGGGAGTAGATCCTTAGAATCACCAGGGCTGCTGATGTTTAAAATTACGAAGAGACTTAAGTACTCTGATGGCCCCCGGCCAGTGGCTTTCACATCTCCTAGCACTGAGCCCTAAGGAGACGCAGTGATCAGCTGCAGCTCAATTTCCTTCTCCCGTTTTAAATATAAGGTTTAAAGCCCAAATTCTGGCAGCTGTTTAATTAAAGATACTCGTTTTAACTGTGAGGAATGTGATATGCAGCGGCGCTACGCCTGCTTCCTTTCTTTCTTCCTCTCCTGGCATCCCAGCTCACTCCTCTACAGCGTTTAGTGCAGGGCTTGCAGTTTTCACT
Source organism: Corvus hawaiiensis (assembly GCF_020740725.1). Taxonomy (NCBI): domain Eukaryota; kingdom Metazoa; phylum Chordata; class Aves; order Passeriformes; family Corvidae; genus Corvus; species Corvus hawaiiensis. The sequence goes on from NC_063235.1 coordinate 7,270,744, forward strand.
GCTGCTCCGTTCCTGCTTTATCCTCTTCCATCTTTTCCATCTGCTTTATTCTGTTTGGAAAATGGCAATGTAGAATGTGTTTGGTGTAACCTTAATCCTGACCAGCATCTGGGCTCCGTTTGAAAAAAAAAAAAGCATCTACTGCAAGCAAGGTTTCTGTATATGTTTCCCCACTTCACTAAAACAAAGTTGGGGGGCGGGGGGGCATAACCAAAACTAACCATTGCAAAATTATATTTATTTTAATTGACCTGTTAATTAATACGTGGGGTTTAATGTGCTTTCCTGCCTACACGAACAAACCGTGGGGTTTGTGCTCTCACCTCTGTGCCGGTGGGGGTCGAGTCAGAGGTAAACCGGATTTGGACCATTTTGGGAAAGGAGAGAGAGGGGGGAGGGGGGCGGTTATTTACATCTGATTTTAGCAGCCTAGCTGCTCCTTACTCCCAATATGTAAAAGTTAACGCCACTATAAAACATGGGATGCGCTGAAATTCCTGCCTGATGCTTCCTGACGTTTCCCTGTTAAACTTTCCCAGGCCCGCAAAGGTCTCGGTGCGGGGCGGCTCCCTGGGACACGCCGGGGAGGGGCAGGACGGGCCCCGGGCAGGACGGGGACCGCCGGTGCCCCCCGCTGACCCCCGACCCCCGGCCCGGGCAGGGCAGGGCCGAGCCGCCCGTCAGGTCGGTGGGGCTGGGGCCGCTCCCGGGGGCTCCTCCGGGCCGGCCGTGGGGCTCGGGCAGCGCTGCCCGCGGAACTGCGGCGGGGCCGGGGGGCACCGGCACCGGGCACGGCTCGGGGACCGCGTCCCCCGCGGAGCTCAGGGCGCTGCCAACACGGAGCCAGCTCCGATGCGGGGGTGGCACCGCTCCCACCAGGCCAGGACGGCGCTTCCCGGCCCCGCTGCGCTTCCCGGGGGGCCCGGCCCCGAGCCCCGAGCCCCCTTTTCCATTCCTGCTGCTGTTGGATTTTCCCGAGCCGCATCAGCCCCGCGCTCCCAGCCCGGGGCTCTTGAACTTCAGTCCCCGGCAGCCACAGAGGTCGCTTCTGAGCTCCACGCGAAGCCCTTTTTTTTCATTATTTATTTATTTATTTATTTATTTATTTTCCCCCAACTCAGGCTCTCCCTCCCTCACGGCCGGAGTGGAAAAGCACGTTTAAATCCCGAACTCGGCTTTCCCACGTGGTGTCTCGCTGAGCTGCTGTCACAGCCACGCCGCGCTCTCACAGGACACCAGAGCTTCTCCCCTGCCCTGCCAGGAAGGTACAAGGTGATGAACATTTTTAATCAAACCATATTTTCGGGACACCTCACTAAACTCCAAACTTGTGCTGAAAAATTCGCTCTCCTTGTGATCAGGCTCTTGTGTTTTGATTCCACCTGGACCGCGTGTACAAATAATGAGGGGATTAAAGTTCTGCTCCCCCTTCCTGGGTGCCCTCTAAAGGGATGGATGTTTGTCAGCGATTTGGGGGTTAATTCAGGCAAGTTTATTTCACATTCTGGGTCTGCACACACGCAAAGAGCACGAGTGGTTTGGGGTGAAGGGTTAGCAGCGTGTACAGGGGGACAAAACCAATTGTGGATATTAATATGGGATGTACTGGATGTGTGTCTAAGCATTAAATCGAGGGGGGGGGACTGGGTTTTAGGTGACTTTTCACCCCATTCAGAGACCACGGTCACAATGCACCCTGTTTCAACACTCACTGGGGAGAAAGGGAGACAGAGGGGAGGCAGGGCAGTACCCCGAGTTGCATCTGGTCTTCAGACCTCGCTGTAATCTCTAAGGGAGGCTGTCCCCAACCTTTAATTATTCAGTTTAAACAGGCCTAGAGCACGCCACATCTTTAAGGCCTTTTCCCTGATGTCTCTAGGAGGCAGCCTTCATCGAGCGAGGAAAGCAAATCTTGGCAAAAAGAGCACCGAAGGATGTGAACCCCTTGGAAAATTCCACTTCCTGCCCAGCACTGCGTGTCCTTGGGTCTCTCACTCATTCCCATGCACTTAACGAGGGATTTCTGCCTCAGGCTACCACACCAACTTTCTAAATAAATGCCGCGCACACCCGAGCTCGGTGCTCTGCAGTTAATCTCAGCCCAGCACCAGCTCCCTCTCCTCTCTTCCTACTTCCCTCCATTTTATTTCTCCGCTGGTTTTTCTCTTCAGCAGACTCCAACTCTCTCTCCTGCTGAACTTGCCGGGAACAAAAGGCTCCGTTCCCGATCCAGCCCGCAGTTGCCGTGAGAAACTTCCTCGCCAGCGCTGTCTGTCGCTCCGCTCTCCCTCCCTCGCTCCCTCCCTGCCTCGGGAAAATGGCAGTGCAAGAGCTTGATGAAAAGGGGGAAAAAACCTTCTTTCTCAGCGCCTGCCTCTCCCGCAGCAACCCCCCTCCCCAGTCGTGACGCCTGAACTCAAACTTCTCTAGAAATACACTTTAGGAGGGTAGATATTCACGAGAGGGGACCAGTGGGGTATTTTTTACACCCCACTGAAAAGAGGCGCCGAGGTGGGGGAAAGGCTTTTTCCAGGCAGGAGAACCTGCTGCTGACCCCTCCCGCACGGCATCGCCGGGTCCCAAGGATTTTGAACACAATAAGTTTTCCTTCAGTGGGAAAATCCGGGCCCAGAGTTCAGATCTTTCTCTTTTTGCAGCTTTAAAAGCCTTTTTTTTCCCCCTTTTTTTTAACTCTTCACAGTGGGGTTCGCAGCAGAACGCGGTCTCTCTGCCAGCCCACCCGAGAGCTCCCAAATCTGGTGGGATTCAGGGAAAACAGACGGTTGGCTCCGGATCCAGTGCAGGGGTTTTTGCAAACTCCGGTCCGCGTTTTGATTTTCTTTTTTACCCTTTTTTTTTTTTTTTTTAAGTAGATTTACTCTTCCTTCCCCGAGCGCACCGGAGCGCCGCTGTCCGAGGGCAGCCGGGGTGCACCCCCGGATATAGAATAAACGGGGGTTCGTCTTTCCCTGCACTTCATTATTGTTTTCCTCCCCTTCCCGATATCCCCCAGTTTTCCCTGGAATTACTAAATTCCATCTCCAGCCTTATTTTCACTGCAGGGTGAGAGCTGCTCTTCTCGCTCAGGCCCGAATCCGCACACATGTGCCCCCAAAACTTGCGCTGTCCCACTTTTCCCCCCGCTCGGGTGGCTCGGGGGCGGGCCGGGGGCGTGGGGCGTGGGACACGCGTGGCACCAGCCCCGGCTGCCCCCGGCCCGCGGGGGTCGCGCAGGATGCGCGGGGGCTGCGCTCCCGCGTCCCTTCCCCTCCGCAAACTCCGCTTCGCTTTTTCCTCCTCCTCGCCAGTGCTGCTAAAATAATGCATTTCCTCGAGTCAGGCCGAGTCCACTTTCCTGCCTTAAAATGCACCCAAAGTTTCGCAGCTCGCTGTCAGATGTCACCAGCGGGCTCTCGCGGGGCGGCCGAGCCGGGGGCTCGCTCCCTGCCCGGGGGAAACCTGGCGTGGGAAGCAGCAAAACCCCTGGAAAATCCACGCCTGCCTTTGAGCTGCTGCATTCAGTGAAGGGACAGAGTTACCTTCGGCTGGCACTCACAGCGCAGAGCCATTGTGTCTCCCCAGAAAGGGAGATTATACAATATTTTAGCATTATTTTGAAGTGGGTAAATGAGCGTTGTCTCACATGATGCCCAGCAAACAAATATTTCAAATAATATCAATCTTAGTGGTGATGGAGCCACGAGGAGAGCGCTTAACCCAGATACAACAGCAGCTAAAACACTGCAAGGAATAGGCTGGGCAAATATAAACATATTGACAGGAAATGTGATTTTCTTTAGCAAGAACCCTGTAAGAGAAGCTGAGGTACAGCCAATAACCCTCCTGACTCCATTCCATCTTTTGCAGGGCACCCCATGAGTTATAATAGATGGGTCTCTTGTTCTCGGGTCCGGCGTGCACATCTCAGCACTCTCGGTGCAATGGAAGAGCATCCTTCCCCACACAGCCACATCCATTCCTCCCCAGCTCCCTTCGCTCTGCCTTGGTTGCGCTTGTTCAGACTTTATCACGGGAGCTGCAGCCGATTCCGGCAGCCGGGATCCAGTCCGTGTTTGTAGCCAGGGAAAGGCTGGGATAATGATAACTTGTGTGTGTGCGAGCTGAGCCGAGGCAGCGCTGACTTTAGTCCGGTTTCCATGTCAACGATTCAGTCCATATTTGCCATCACACAGTTGGCAGAGCCCGATTTTTTTTTTTTTTCGTGGAGGGGGGAGACACTACTCCTGTTTCTAGTACTCTAATCTAGACCAGGTTTCCTAAACTGCCTTAGTGCTGGGTTAAATGGCACGGCCACCTTCATGAAGGAGACTTCCAGTCAGGAGGAGCCGGCGCGGTGGCGGTGGCCTGCAGTGCCATGTGAGCGCTGGTTTCCCAGCCTATCTGAGAGCCAGGAGCCGGGCCGGGCTGAGGGAAGCGTGCCCAGCACTCGGGGACATGGAGAAGGGAGCACGGCCGCCGCTGCCGAGCAGGGATGGCTCCGGCCGAGAAAAGTGTGGATGTGCCGCAGGGAAAAGTCGCTGCCGGTCCCGATGGATGGCCGCTACATCCCGGGACGGCGGGACTGGCGGGAGGATTTTCAGCTCTTAGGTGGCAATGTTGTTAAGAACTGTGCTGTCATCTGCTTCCCAGTCCTCATGGCTGGGAATTCACTGAATGCCTCAGTATTGAGTAAAGTGCCAGGGCCTCATTGATGAGGCGTATTCCAAAATCTGCTGCAGCTTTCACAAACATTTGGTAAAGTGAGTGTCTCCTCATTGTGTGGGTGGCTGGGGAATCCAGGCTGCTTTTCACATTACTATCAACACCGGGTTTCATAGTCTGACATAGCGCTCCTTGAAGGGGGTTCCAAAAGACGGACACAGGTAGAGAGATGTGAGCACGGGATCTTTGCCTGGATGCGCCCAAGCTGCTTCCCTGGCTCCTGAAGTGAAGTGGTTAAACTTTTGGTGATGCTCAGTGAGATGGTGGGGCTTTGCTCCCTGAAGTAGATGTAGCTTTGGGGTTGGGCAGGTGGGTGCTTGGGTTGGTTCTGGGATTAAATGGCAGAATTCTCTCCGGTTTGTGCTTTTTAAAGTTTAGTGCAAATGAAACACCCAAGGAACAGTGTTTTGGTGCTGTGGGGCACCATGGACATTAACAGAACCACTGGATTTCACTTTTGAGAGTCCAGCCTGATACTGGAGGAAAGTTTTCCCCCTCTTCGTCTTTGTCTTTCCAGAACCCAGGATTTCATCAAATAACTCTTCTGAAGAGATGATGTAGATCAATTTTTGTTCTAGCACATTCCACAATTTCCAAACACTTCTGAAGAAGAATATCTTGGTGTTTTTCCTTCCCTGTGGTCCACACACATACCTCACTAAAGCCACAGAGCCTCCCATGTGAGATTCTAGCATTGTACTGGGGCTCCAACCCTCGTGAAAGCCTTGAGCGCCATCACAATACCAGTATCATCATTTATTACCCATTTTTCCCTAATAGTTTATTTACAGCTGTGGAGAAGGACCGACCAGCCAATCTGCTGGATGGGATCTGCTCTGTGTTGCACCGTCAACTCTGCTTTGTTTGAAGCCTGAGGGGCAGTTTGTTGCTCTAGAAAACATTTAGAATTTTGCTATTTATCACCATATCCCGCCTTCCCTCCCACTTTCCAGCTTTGGAATAACCCCCTTTGTTCCACCACCTGCACTCTAGATGGCAAATATTTTATATTATAAGTTTTATAATAGGTGTGAGGGCTGAGTTGCTGTCAGTAGACACTGACACCTTCACTTGATCCCCAGCAGGCACACGGTGCTGGCAGGGACCCAGTCCCGCTGCCCAAGGCTTTGCCTCCTGCGCTGGACTCGCGTTTGCCCAGTGCCACCAGTTCCAGCGGGATTCCTTGTGGTGTGTCCCGCTGGCTCCTGGGCTGGGGCCGAGCCCTGTTTGTTGTCACTGCACAGGGGTTACTTCTGCCGCATTATCTGTTCTGCGGTGATGTTCTAAAATGGCAGTCTCAGACCTCAGAGTCTCTTTTGACTCCCCACCCACTGTTTTCTGATGTTTTCTCTTGTCTTAAAGTTGTATTTACTTCAACCTCACTTCTTCAAGTATTTCCATATTCCAGAGGAACACCAGTATGTGGGACCCAGGCCTAACCCATACCATGCCTGCAATTTTTACCAGACATCCATGTCCCAGTTTCTACGAACTAGGTGTTTATAACCCCAATAACTGATCTTTTTGTCCCTCCCACGGCCCGCTGCAGCCCTGCACCATCTGAAGGAAAACAGGCAGGTTCAGACCCTGGCACAGGTCAGGCTGTGACCAGGACAGCGCTCCAGGTACATTGCTCTCCTCCCTCCTCCCGCTCTGCCAAGGCCTCCGGGATGGAGGAGGTGGGAATCTGGGTCTGAAAGGGTTGCAGAAGAGCATGGCCTAATTCCCAGTTCACCTCTTGACAGCCGGGGAGCTCCAGCACGGCGTTAGGCTCTGATTGCCAGCGCATCCTGTCCCATTGCCCAACGTGTTGTGTCTAGACGCGCTCAGGTGGTTTTGGATCTGGGAATTCCTGGTTCCGTGCCCACCGCCCTCGCCTTGGCAGGAGCGGGGAGCCGGACTTTCTTGGATTGTCCGCGCGTGCAGTCACAGCCCTGGCGCGCCGCCAACGCCTTTTCCAGAGGGACACGGCCAAGCGGAGAGGAAATGACAACCGCTAACAGTTCGCAGAGGGCTTAATTCTAAATGGAATTTCTAGGGACAAAGAAGAGGCGCTTCGGTAACCCACGGGCAGAAACCCCAGGGCCGGCGGCCGCCGAGCGGCCAGCACGCCCCCGGAGGGCTCCGGCCGCGGGACATCGCCCGCTGGCCCCGGGGATCGCCCCGGGCGGCTGCGGCCGCGGCGGGGGAGCGCTGCCCCCCGGCCCCCGGCTCCGCCGATCCGCCGCGGGTTTTGCGGGCGGCAGCTCCGCGCCGGCGGCGGCCGGGGCCGGCCCGCTCCTCCTTTGTGACGGGGGGGAGGCTCCGCTCCGGGCCGGGCTGCGCTCCGCTCCGGGTTTGGCAGGCGGCCGCGGCGCTGGGTAAAATGGCAGCGCTGAGCCTCGTGTCGGACTGAGCCCGCTCGGCCGAGCAGAGTCGGAGCTCGCCCAGCCCGGCCCCGCCGCCGCTCGGCCCCGCTCCGGAGACGGCGCCCGCCCGCCCGCCGTGTCCCCCCTCCCTCCCTCCCGCCTCTCCCGCACCGGGAGCCCCGTCCCGGGTCCCCCCCCACCCCCCCTTTCCTCCTCCTTCCCCCCCACTCCCTCCTCCTCCCCTTTCTCCGCCGGCTGCAACCGAGGAGGTACAGCGGGGCCAGGCCCCGGGAAGCCCAGCCCAGCGGAGCCCTCCCCGCCTCGCCGAGCAGGCCGGGGGGGAATGAGCCCCCGCTGCCCTGAAGAGCCGCCCGCCGCCGCCTGAGCGGGGAGAGCAGAGCAGCGAGGCCTCACGCCGGCCGGCCAGGCAGGGAGCAGCTCGGGGGGACCGGTCCGGGGGGGTGGCCGGGTGGGGAGGGGGGGGATCATGGCTGCTCAGGTCGCCCCCGCCGCCGCCAGCAGCCTGGGCGCCCCGGCTCCATCCGAGCTGAAGAAAGCGGAGGCGCAGCAGCGGGATTGTCCCCCGGAGGAGGCGGGGGGTGAGGCGGCGGCGGCGGAGCGCGGCGAGAAGCAGGCGGAGAGCGAGGGCCCGTCGGGGAAGGAGCTGCAGGACGGGGCCGAGAGCAACGGAGGGGGCGCAGGGGCCGAGTCCGACCTGAAGAGCTCGAACGGGAACCCGGGCCCCAGGCCCGCCGCCGCCGCCACCCTGAACAATAACCTCCCGGAGCCGCCCGGTGGCGGCGGCGGCGGCAGCGACGGGGTGGGGGCGCCGCAGCCGCCGCCGCCGCAGCAGCAGCAGCCGCCCCCTTCCCACCCGGCCGCCTTGCCCCCGCCAGCCTACGGCTTCGGGCAGCCCTACGGCCGGGGCGCCGCCGCTGCCTTCCACCAACATGGCGGACAACAAAGCCCTGGCATGGCAGCGCTGCAGAGCGGGGGCCTGGAGCAGAACTACCCGGGGCCGGCGGGAGCCCCCGCGGGGCCGCCCCCTCCGCAGAACTCGCACGGCGCCGGGGCCGAGCACGGCTTCCCCAACCACCAGTACAACTCCTACTACGCGGCCGGGCGCAGCGCCGGCTCCTACCCGCCTCCCCCCCAGGCCTACGCCCTGGGCTCCCCCCGGGGCTCCGCGCCGCCGGCCGCCAAGTCCCCCGCGGCCGCCGCCGCCGCCGCCGCCTTCCAACAGCAGCAGCAGCGCTTCGGGGTCATGGGTCCCTCGGCCGCCGGCGGCGCGGGAGGAGGGGGCACCACCCCGCAGCCCACGGCCACCCCCACCCTGAACCAGCTCCTCACCTCCCCCAGCTCCGCCCGCGCCTACCAGGGGTACCCCGGGGGCGACTATAGCGCCGGGCCGCAGGACGGGGCGGCCGCCGCCAAGGGCGCCGCCGACATGGTCTCGCAGTACGGCGGGGGCAGCGGCCAGGGCTGGGCAGCGGCCGGCGGGGCCCCGCCGAGGAGCCACCACGCGCCCATGAGCCCCGGGAGCAGCGGCGGCGGGGGACAGAGCCTCGGCAGGAGCCAGCAGGTACCGGCCGGGCCGCGCGGGGCGGGCGGGCGGGGGGGGGGGAAGGTCCGGGCACGGGGCCGGGCGGGGGGCGCGGGGCTCGGGGTGGCGGCGGCGGCTCTCCCGCGGGTTCCCCCCGCCGGGCCGGCGCTGCCGGGCGCTGCCATTGTCTGTGCTGCTCGCTCGCTCTAAAATGGCTGCCTCGCCGCCTTCCCTTCCTCCTCCTCCCCGGCCTTTGTGCGGGGCTCCCAGGCCGCCGCCGCCGGGCTCCCCGCCGCCCCGGGGGGCTCTGCCGGGGGGCCGCGGGTCGGGGCGGGCGGCGAGGGCCCGGCCGGGCCGGGCGCGGGGGCCGGGGCGGCGAAGGGCGCGCCCGGGACAAACGCGTGGCCCCGGCAGCGCCGCCGCCTTCCCGCGACCCCCGGCGCCCCCCCGGGGGGGTCCCGCGGCGGGGTCCGGCGGAGCGGGCAGGGCTGCGAGGGGCCGGCGGGGCCGCGGGGCCCGCGGGGCGGGCGGAGGGGCCGCGGGCCGGGGCGGGAGCGCTGGCGGGGAGCTGGGCGATGGGAGCAGCGAGTGCGGATCGCTTGGGTTTGGGATTTGAATTATGGAGGTAAAATCCTTCTGTCAAAGCCAGGAGACAGTTGGTCTTAGGTTGACATCCCATCTGTGATCTGATTGGCTCCCCATCCCCTGCTCTTGGCCATTTATAATTGCCTCTGATGTAATGGTACAACCATCCTGATGAGCTCATAAACTTCCACACTCGCCTCCTCCGCCAGCCCCGGGACGGGGCAGCCCCGCGCCCCTCTCCGCATCCCCCCGGCGTGACCTTGAGCCCCGCATCCCTCTGCCCCGTGCCCCGGACAGAACGGGAGGCGAGGGCACTTTGTTTGTACCTTGGGTTTATTTTCCTTGTGATGTTGGGTTCAGCCTGGAATAGAGTCTGTGTTGTCGGAACGGTGGCAGGGCTGCTTCGCACAATGGGCTTGCTGTTTATTTTGGTTATGTGACTTTCCCCTTGGTATAAATGATTTCTTTGATGGGTCTGAGGATGCATTTGTTCCTGCCTGGTTTTGGCCCTTTTCAAAACTGGGGCTGTTTGGGTTCTTTATTAGATGGGAGCATGTGGGGGGTTCTGGGGTGTCTTACAGGCTGAAGAAGGAAAAAAATCCCCAAACAACCAAACAATCAGAACCTAACTTGTGGCCAAAATGCTGAAATTGGTCAGTTACCAAGAATTACCAATTTACAGTCAACAGAACTGTGATACAGGACAGGAGCCTCCAGCTGTGTGTCTTAGGGCACGTTTTGACTTATTTTGAGTGAGAACTGATGTTTCCTTCCCCCCCATAAATACAGGCACTTCCTAAAGACGTTCAGGTGCTGGTTGTGGTCGGGCTCAGCAATGTCACAACTCTTCGCTCTTCTGAGGAGTGAAACTAGGAACAGCAAGCCTAAGGATTGTCTTTATTGTTGTACGTGTAGAATTCCCTCTTTACTGGAATAGGAATGGCCGGGAAACGTGCAGAGGAGAAAGCAGTACAGCATCAGACATTTTAGATGCAGGGAGAAGACGTGCTGGTATCTTTATCTGAAAGCCTTGATTAAAACCAGGTTCCTTTCTGTGCTCAGACTTGCATCTCCAAGGCCTGTGGTGTCCTCGTGCAGGACTAAACTTCCCTTTTCATTCTGTGTACCTTGCCCCAACTTCAGGCCGGGGTTGGAGACATTTGATACCACGTAGGGTGACCTGCAGCCTCCAGGGCTTCCCTTCTTGCTCAGGAGTTCTGCACTGATCTGAAAACTTCTCAACTGTTTGTGCCTTGATTACCGAAGGCACCCTCTGCTGCAGCACCTGGAATGGCTGGATTGGCTTTTCTGTCAGGTTGGAATTCTGCTCTCCCAGAGAGCAGATCCGCTCTGCTGGGGCCATCAAACGTCCAGTGGTGGCTGCTAGTGAGTGTTGGAGCATCCTGAGGGAAGGTTTCAGCTACTTGGGAATATGTTCCTGTGTTCCATGGATGCAAGTACAAAGTGCTTACTTTGTATTTCCTGAGAAATCTCAATTTAGATAAAATGTGTACTAAAAGATGGAGTCAGGTTGAACTTCTCAGGTGTTTCCCTGCAGTTCACTTCTGTCAGTGCGCTGGTACAAATTTGTAAAAGGAGCTTATTTTGTCTTGGAAAATGAATTTCACTTAATTCCACGAGCTGCTGACACAGTGAATTAAGAATACCTGAGTAAGTAGTCCCATAAACTGGAATTATTAATGAATAGTTGTTCTGAGAATTAGTTGGACTTGAGGAAGGACAAACATTGAATGTAAAAGGTAAACCAGCAACTCCTTCATCCCAAAACCCAAGTGACTTTCCCCCAGTCCTTTTTGTGCCAAGGATTATTGGACTTAAACTGACAATTCCTTTTTTCTGCCGGAAAAAGAAAAGAGCAGACGTATCTAATGAAAAAAGCTTCCACGTGTCATCTGTGCTGCCCACAAGTAAATATTGATTAGTAATAATACTCCAGCCCTGAATTACAGCCTCCTGTGCTGTGTACTTCTAAATTCCCTGGATTAGGAGAATTTAAAGCTTTGTGTCTTCTCTTTGTCTTGCACAGTGATGAGCAGAGCGGGTACTTCCCACCCAACTCCTGAGAAACTCTGGGAGAGCAGAGCAGAGGGCGACTCACCTGAGAGAAACCTCCCAGGGAACATCTCCTGGTGCAGGCCGGGAGAAGAGGATGTGGGAAGAGCACACTTGGGTATCCTGGGAGTCACGGGACCTGAGTTTGGGGATGAGGAGCAGGATGAGGAGCCTTTGACCCCTGGTACTCTTCAGGAATTCTGAGTGATGCCATCACGAGGGTTTCGTCACTTTGCTCATCAGGAAAGGCCACGTAATTTCTGGCGTGAAAGTTGTTTGGGTGGAATGTTCCCTGCAGTGAGAGGAGTCTGTAGTCACACCACAGAGTTACACAGGGGTGGCTCCTGTGTGTAACCCTGATGGACGCTTCACCCCCAGCCGGTCCGAGGGAGGAGGTGCTGAGTGGGGAGCCCGGGGAAGACAAGGATGCTCTGTGGTTTTGGGGACTTTGCGTTTTTCCCAGATGATCTTTCTAGCTGGCGAACACAGAGCAGGATCAGGAGATCAGGATGGCTGATTTGTGGTGTGTGGGATGAGAAATCCATGGTTTGCTGTGGGAATGGCTTGTAAGAAGCTAGGCCAGGGATCCTGGATTTCAGTTTTTCCAGCTCTCCCATGGATTTGTTTCCACCTGCTTCCCCTCGGAGCATGTAGCAGCTCTTAGTAATACACCAGTTTTCCCAGGGCCTTGGGATTTAAAGGAAACTGCTTGGGAGAAAGGACTTCCCTGCCTTTAATAGATGGGCATTTCTCAGGCTTTGGCTACAACAAAGCGTCTCCTGTAATGGGAGACCTCTTTGGATCACATTAAGCATTGACATCTTGGATAACCTCCCCATAGGTGCCCCGGCATCTCAAGGCCTCTGTTCTAAGTTCAGTGAAAGCAGTTTAAAAATTATATGTTAATTAAAAAAAAAGCTTTTGGGCCTGTTGCCATACAATAGCTATTTTTTGTTGACTTTGATTCCGACTTTAGTAGCGAGTGAGGCATGAAAAACGTTGTTGGAAATATGGTTTTTAAGCTAAATTGGCACCAAAAGGCACTGTGCTGCCAGTGAGCTGTGATGCCTTGGAATGGGAAATTGGGACCTGGCTCCTCTTGGCTCGTGGTTTTTCCTTGCTTTGGATTGTAATGTCAGGAGCCCTCGAGTTGTGCGTTGTGCACTGGAGCTTTCCAACAAAAAGGAGAGTGGTGCATCTCCTTTCTCTGAATGAGCGATTTTAGGACTTGGCTGTCTTAGAAAAAGCAGGAAAATTGTGCTACTTGGATTTTGTTGGTAAAATCTTGTTAATTCTGGTGTGGACACTGGAGGTTTTGCTGCTTCATCTTTTTTAAACAGTCTGAAGTAAGCCAGGAGTTGCCTGATTCTCTTAAAATCTCTCATTTTCTGCACTACCATCTCCCTGATGCCCAGTTTGGAGGTGTCCAGTGTTTCCAGGCAGGATGTGTGTGGGATACAGGACAGTAAAACTCAATCCTCACTCTCAGCTGGGGCTTTTACTTTTCCCTGCCCTTATCACCACCAGTTTACTGGGAAACCTGGGACAAACCTCTTCAGTGTTGTGGTGACGTGAGGTCAGCAAGGCTTGCCTACAGTTTTTAATGAAGTTTAATTAAATTGCCCTGTGAATCCTTATTTGTTTTCTGGGCTAGGGGAGGGTTTCTCCCTATGGTGTCTCTCTTGTAGCCATGTTGTTGGTTGCAAGACAGAACTTTGGTTTGTGAAAGGTTTTATGTTTGACTTTCGGGCCTTTTTTGGGGGGCTAGAATAGTTAGTAGTTTCCTGAATCTGTCCAGTTTTATTCCTTTTACCTGCTACAACTTCTGTGTCCTGTTTCTGAAAACAGGAAAACTTTCTGTTTTCCCTCAACAAGCAGGCAGAACTTCTTCTCTGCTCTTAAATAATATTAGAAACTGGGGTGGGGGGAGGCAGGACAGTCAGATGCTCTGTTACAAAGCTCTTTGTACAGGCTTGGTGTGTTCATAGTGCTTTGGGTCTTTTCTGTTGTCTCATTTGAGGGCTCTGGTCAGTGATTCCTGTGTTACAGACGTATCACATGTTCCATGAGGGCTGTATTAAAAATCCCAGCAGCTTTCCTTCAGAGAGAAAATAATGTCTAAAATTAGGCTTAATAGTGCAGCTGTTGGTTTTATCTGTTACCTCATACATAACTTTTCCACCTCTTTTCTCCCTTACTCTTTTCAAAGGAACGCCACCAACTGGAAGTCCAGCTTTTACCCTCTGCATCTGTGCTCTGGATAATTAAAATATTAGAGGAGAAAATGCCCTTTCCAGTTCTTACGCTGTGTATTTAAAATTCTTGGGCTAGTGAGTCTGATTTCTTTGAATTGTGACTCCTGTGTGATGGATTGCTCTGGGGAAAAGCTTGCCAGCAGTGCCATTGCCCAATTCCTGCCAGGAATGCTGGAAACTCTCAAGGAGCAGCAGCAGCAAATGTGGTTTGGGGGGGATGGAAAAGATAAGCTTGTCAATATTTATCCTCTTGCTTTTTCCCTCTGGAATGGTCCTTAAACCATCAGTAAGGGTGGAAAACAGTATTTCCCCTTTTGTTCTGGTGGGAGAGAAAGGAAGGATACTTTCCTGCTGGGAAAAAAATGTTTTTGAGAAGTCCTACAAAAGTTTTTTTTTTTTGTTGTGTGCTGACTGCAGAAAGTTCAGTCTTTAATTTATACACGGGCAGTGGGAAAACTGGACTGGATGTCTGTTAGCCAGAGCCATAAATCTCCAGCTGGAAGTGAGTGACAGGTGGGATGGGAAGAAAAAAAGCTGTTTTTTTGGCACATTGGAACAGAACTGCTTGGGCTGTGTCTGGGTCCCTCCTGCCCGCCAGCTCCAGGGCGGCACCAGGGGAGCTGCTGCCTGCTTGGTTCCACTGGAAGAGGAGGGGAGTTCCTCTCCTGGAGATAAACCATGTGTCCTTTTTTGGGGCTCAGGAGGACCACCCTGTGCCCATCATTCGAGTCCAGGAAAATTCCAGTCCCAAACTGAACATCCTCTCTGCCGTCTGGAGATGCTGCTTAGGGCTCTTTAGGGCTGAAGCTCTGTCGGAGCTGGGTTTCAGGCAGCCTTTTGTTTCTCCCTCTTAAGCAGAGGTGGAACGTGGGGTCTGAATTCCCACAGTGACTGTTCCTCAGCAGCTGAGATGCTGCTGTGGGAACTTTGGGAAGAGCTGAGGCGCCTGGGCTGGGAAGGGTGGGGAGTGGAATCTGGATCCTCTGAGGCTCATCCTGTGTGTGACACCAGCTTCCCTCCCTGGCTTCAGCTGAACGGGTCGAGACCCTTTTGACGGAGCTCTGTGCTTAAAGCAGCGCCCAGGCCTGGAACAGGAGGAGCTGCTTCTCCCAGGACTGAGCTCCTGTACGTATTTTACCAGTTCATGTCCTGATCAGACATGGATTAATCATGGATTGGCACATGGGTGACGGAGGGGTTCCCATTCCTGACTCTTCATGCACCTGCACTCCCAGTGTTGTAGCTCAGCAGTTCAGTCCTGCAGCTTGAGCAGTTCTGGGGGTTTTTGCTCTACATCAAGAAGAGCATTTCCAGGTTTGCCACAGTGTCTTTCTGGAGTATTTCTGAGTTGTAAGTGACAGCTCAGTGAGTATTTACACAACGTGGGCATGAGTTCTCTGTAGTGAACTGTAAAGGATGCTGCATAATGACAGGTAAACTTAATAAAAGTTGCTTTGGAACTTCTCAGCAAATATTTTTTTTGCTCAAGATGTTCAGAGTAAAATGTAGCTGGAGTCTAACTTCTAATCATGTTCTTTTTATTTTTCTGGGAGAAAAAAGGGACAAAAGCGTGTAGGATCAAATAAAGGGATTGGTTAATTCAGTTAATATGGCAAAGAAATATCTTTATGAGAGGGTGAGAGAGTGGAGATAGTGTGTTTGTCTTAATTCCTATGAAATTCCGGTGAAAAATCAGTTTGTGTAAATACCTCCAAAAAAACTGCTGCTCCATTACAGTTGTTGGCATTTCATGTGATAACCAGCATGTCATTATTTCCTTAAGCCAGCTCTGGTAATTGAAACACTCTCAAGGACAAATTCAATTGCTATTAACTTTTCTTTCTTTTTCTTTTTTTTTTTTTTTTGAGTAACTTCCTCTCTCTCCTGGATAATTAACGTTAAGCCTAAATTGGTCCAAGAAGCTCCGGGTTAGACGCAGGCAGTCGTTTTTGGGAGCCCTGATGCAGCTGGTGGAGCAGAGCCTGCTCCTTGTGCTGGTTTTGTGGGTGCTTGGCCATGTGGGGAGCCAGAGGGGACCAAAGGTGATTTTGTTTTGGTGGGATGTGATGGGGATGTCCTGGATGTGGCTGGGAGGAGGCAGCGTTTCAGCGGCTGAGGCCAAAGGTGGCCCTTCCTGCCGCTTACGACTTTCCATCCTGAGAGATTCTGAGACTCTTTTCTCAAGGAGAAATTCTTGAAGTTGGGAGGGCTCTGGAATTTCCCCCCCGGGGAGGATGAATGGGTTAAAGAAGTACTTTCCCCCCCTCCACTCACTTGTGAAATTTCATTCAGGTTTGACTAAGAGAAACCCTGAAAATTACCATTTCCCTTCTGATGTCAGCACGTCCTGGCACCCTGCCTGTGAACAACCAGCAGGAATGTTTGAAAACCTGGGCCCAGGCCACAGCTCCAGCTGCACCTCGGGCCAGCCGGGGGCTCTGGGAGCGAGCAGGGGGTTTGTACCTGCTCACCCAGCACTGTGGACATGAGGCACAGGAGAGGGGAGGGACGTGCTCTGGAAATGGCCATTCTGGTTTGGGTTTCAGCGTTGAATTTGATCATTTTGGTGAGGAGAACGTGCAGTGTGGGCTGTGCTGCCTGGCAGATCTCGCTGTCGGTTCCTTGCCTGCGTTTTCTGTTTGGTGATGATGTTCTCTGTGTTGAACAGAGATCTGGAGGTGAGTTGGGAAGGTCACCAAGCCCCCGTGTCCTGCTCCAGGGCAGGGTCAGCTACACCTGGGCACAGGCCACACAAACACGGGGGAGCTGCCTCCGTGTCTCAGCGCTTGGCTGCCTGGAGCACTGGACATTAGGGGAAATAGTCCAACTCAAATCATGTTAATTGAATGTCTCTTGTCCTGGTCTCTCCAGGTGTGGAGAGCAGAGGCAAAAGTGCACAGTAACCCGCTCTTAAATGCGTGGCTTTGTGCCTGGCCCCTGTTTCCTTGAGATAAAATCCCTGGTTACGTTGCAAAATGTCTCTCTTTGCTTCCAGGTTGCTGTGGGAATTGTGTTGGAGGGGTTGGACTGTCCTGCTTTGCCACCTGAACTCTGCCAGGGTCCCGGGCTCACTCTGCTCTCTGTGGGATCCTTCCTGGAGGCTTGTTTGGAGCTTTGTACTTCAGAACAGTCTGGTGATGGATTTAAAGTCCAAATGAGTGTAGGACTATGCACCCTGTGCAAGTTTAGGAGGAGAGTCTGGTACTCATTAACTCTGTGTAAATAATTAAACCAGTGCCAGGCTGGAGGTGGTCTCCCCTCAGCCCTTGTGGAAGGCTTTGAACAAAAGTTCTTACCTCCGTGCAGGAGATCCATTGGAACGGTGAAAGTGAATTAGTTAAAACTTGATTTTCTTTTCTCTTTAGATTATCTTTGACTTTGGGGCTTGCATGGCTAATCAAGGAAAAGACTTCCCATTCAAGGCCAGTTTACCGAGTGTGATCATGTGTTCCAGAAACTGCCTTTTTTATGTGCTGTGGCTGCACGTGTTGTCTCGATGTTCTCAGGAGTCCTGCACTCCTGCCCCTCGGACTGCGTGGGTGGGGGGTTTTATTTTTTTATTATAAAAAACCCCAAACTCATTTACTTACTGTTCTGTTGGGCACTTGTGGTGATTGCAGTGCTTTGGACCTCCTGGGAAGGACTCGGGGCAGCTGCTGCGTACGGCCGAGTTGAACATTAGTTATTTTTTTTTAATTATACGTGGATAATTGGACAGTGTTTTGATAGGAGGCATTTAAGTATCAAAGTGTCTCAAAGTCTTTCGGTTATTGTGGCAGACCAGCGAGGCTTGAACAAGGAGTTTTCCATGTTTTGGAAGCCTTTCCCTGGCTCTGCACCCTGCAAGTGGCAGAGAGGCGCTCAAAACTGTAGCTCAGAATCCAGGTTAATGCCCTCACTGCCTGATCAGAACTTCTCTCTGGGCATGGGGTTACACCTAGAACAGTTTTCACAGGATCACAGCTTGGAAGGGGTCTCTGGAGATGTCCCAGTTCAACCCCCTGCCCAGGCAGGGTCGCCCAGAGCAGGTGACACAGGGTGGGTTTGGGATGTCCCCACAGAGGGAGACTCCAGCCCTCCCTGGGCAGCTGTTCCAGGGCTCTGCCCCCCTCATGTTGGGGTGGAACTCGTGTTTTATTTTATGGCCATTGCTCCTTGTCCTGTCACTGGCACCATCCCCTTGACAGTTTTCTCTGGTTTAAGGAAAAGTTGTCTTGATGGAAATGTGGTTTCCAGCAGCCTGTGGGGAGAATGTGGCTCCCCTAGAGCAGGGCACATTGGTGGGGGAGGGACTTTCGGGGAGAGTGAGAGTGTTGGCATAAAACCCACTCTTACTCAGCTCATGCTCCAGAGAAGCAAGAACCCTGACTGGCTGCTGTCTGCTCTTGGATGTTCAGGAGACACTGACAGACTGATCCTATCCCAAATTATCCTGTCTGCCTGTACTTGAAAGATATTTCTGAACCCCTTCCCTGTCCTTCCTGCTCAGTTCACAGGCCATGATGGCATTGCAAAAAGCTGCTTTCCACGTTAATTGTGATTGATTACCTTGCAATCTGGGACAAGATTTCCTTTGAAAAGCTATATGCTGATTTGGTGTCAGGAATTAAAATCAGATGAAGTGATTAGTGTTGTATGAAACATCCCAGAGCAATCGAGTGCTCCTTGGTTTTCAGCTGTGTTCTGGCCCTTAACCCTTCCCTGCCTTCTCCTTGGAGTGAGGTGCTAAATCTGCTGCCCCACGCTCAGGTGAATAACTCAGCCAGGGTGTTGTACCAGGAGAGCCAGCTGTAATTTGCTGATGAGCCTCAGAGCATGGATTTACTGGCTTTAGTGATGAATGTGGAGTGTGTTGGAAGTGCACTGTGCCAAGGCCACGGCGCTGCTCCCGCGGAGTGGGGAGAAGGAGTTAAGGTGAGCTTTACGTCTGATCACTCTGTAAATGGCAATAAACTGCTCAGAGTTGTCACTGCTGTCAAGGTGCAGTCATGTCTCATCTTCCTTTCCTCGTATGAGTTGTCTTACAGTTTCTTGTTATACCTGTTCCTGGAACCAGTGAAGACTTTGCAGCGTTGGCTGTTCCTCCTCCCCCCATGGCATTGGCACAGTTGGGAGTTCTTGTATCTTCTCCCCAGCTGCCAGCACACGCTCCTCTTAACTCGCTAAGCAACTCCCCACGTTGTTCGTTCTGCCTGGAAAGAAATCTGGATTTTTCTGGACGGAGATGAAATAAAAGCCCAAGGACAGATATGAGTGTGGGGCAACAGACTCAGGCTTCAGAAATCACTGTGAGCAAGGCCTGGTGGGCTTTTTAGAAAAGGTAATTAGTATTTTTAAGTGACAAGGACCTTGCGTCACTCAGGATGTCTGTAGTGAACCTGAATCACGGCGGCCTTGGCTTGGTGAAGGCTCCAGGAGTGTCTTCCCTGCTGTCTGGAGCTGCCTTGGCTGCAGCTCCGAGTTTCTTGCCCACGTAGACTTTCCATCTCCCCCAGCCCCCTCTTCCCAAGGCAGGCACGACAGCCCTGCTTTGCTGGATGCAAATAGCTCGTCTGGGTGTAAATACTGGAGATTGGTTGTGGCTTTGCTGTAGAGTTGCCGAGCCCGTCCTCAGTAAATGCAGATGGTAACTTGTCATTACTGCAATTTTAAATATTTTTGGTTCCGTGGAACTGAAGGGGAGGCTTGAAGGTTGAATTTTAAGGCTAAAATAAGAGAAGGCTCAATAAAATCCGTAAAAATAGCACCCAAATTTGTCAGCTGCTGTAATGACAAGGGAAATAAAGTAACTTTTCTGTTTCCTATTAGCAAAACAAAGCTTTGCTACCTTGTTTTTTGCTGGATACAAAACACAGCAGGGTCAGGAGGGATGAGAGGGGGTTTGGGATTTACTAGGTTGCTTCCTAACGAGGTGACGCTGGGGCTGGTGCCGGTGCCACGCACAGTGTGCAGTGACAGCTCCTGTATCTGAGGGACTCCTGGAGTAACCAGTGATGCTTATCCTAAGCTCCTGGCTGGGATAGGGCTGTGTCTTGGGGCTCTTAGAGCTGCCTGACCCACGTTACCCCATCCCAAGGCAGGGGTGATGTCCACTGTGGAGCTGTGAGTTTGAATCCGAGCTGTGGGAGGCGAGGATGTGATGGAGCACAGGGGTTTGTGTTGGCATAACCTGGGATTGCCTTTCTTCCACAGATTCATCCCCAACCTCAGACTTCTTGGTTGATTTTGATCTTCCATAATGCACAGTTTTAGATAAATTCAGTCATTCTGCAGGAGCAGGGGAGAGGCTGTGTAATGCTGAGACATGGCTCGGAGCAGCTGCAGGCCCCCACACGCAGCTCCTGTGGAAACCCTGGATGAGAGGGAGCTCTGGGATGAGGCACCTCCGAGAGCTGCAGCTCTCCAAGGACGAGTGTGGCCGTGTCCTCCTCCCTCGTGGTGCTGTGTGTGGTAGGAGAGGTGGGGCTGTGGGGATCTGGGGTCATTCAGAGCCCCGAGCTGATCCCGGGGGCTCCCCGGGAATGCCGATCCCAGCATGGGAAGGGGTCATGGGAGTTTGCCTGTCCAGTTGAGTCTGTTCAGCCACTGTTTATTCTGGTGTAAAATGAGATGAATTTGCAAAGTGATGAGATATTCAAATACAGAGCTTTCAGACAGTGGGTAGAAACCTGTGTTGCTGCATTTTACAGATGAAGATTTACCGGGAACGTGTTCTTAGAAAGGAACTCAGGAGGCTGTGCTGGAGGTGTCTTATCAACTCCGGAGTGTGCACGAGCACCCTCAGATTTCTGTGCAGAAAAGGCTTTTAATGAATTGATAAAACAACCTTTATTCTAGAAAGTAAACTCCAGTGAGCCCTTGCATTGGCTCCTCCTTCAGACGTCCGATTTTGGAAAACATCCCTTGTGTTCAGTAGCAAAAGACATCTGTCCGTGAGATCAGCAGGGCTTGTTTTAAAGGAAGCAGGGGTTACAGGGAATTAGCTGGATGACTGAAGTCTGCCACAGGTTGCATTGTCTGAATGTATTTATGGGGCATCTGGAGCCCTTTCAGGTTTTCAGCGCTGTTTGGAGCAAATATTTTGGGACTCGCTGGTGATGTGGAACAGCTGCTCTCGTACTCCTTGGAGTGAGATCACTTAAGCAGTGGTGACACTGAGTGTAATTCTGCTCCTCCATCCTAGCCCTTCCTCCTCCTGCTTTTTTTATGGCTTGCTCTTGGCCCAGTCCCATTCCTGTGGTACAACACGAGCTCAGTTGCTCCTTCCAGTGTGGAACGGGCTGGAACGGGAGTGCTGTAATGAGACATTTGAGCGTCTTTTTGTTGACTTGCCTCCAGTTCATTAGAGCAGAAGTAGGAGGTTGGCTAAACTTAAAGCCTGATTTAATATTCAGGAAGGAAGTTTCTTTCCATCTTAAAAGGAGCAGCACCTCATTACAACGATCACATGTTCCTTGGGATCATCTCCCATGGAGCTCAGGCGCAGTTTTCTTCACATCTTGGTGTTGCTTGGATTTTTGGGAGGAGTCAGCAGCGGCACTTGGGGAATCCTGGGGCGAGCTGGTTGGATAATGTGCTTGTAAAGTGAATTGAAGTCTGAGAGTGAGGGATAGATAGCTAGTTACCTAGTTCTTTGTATAGAAGGAAATTTTAAATGTAAGTAGGAATTATTGGAAAAATTATAGAAATCATACAGGGATCTCACAGTGTGAATAACAAACTGCATCATCTGACCTTGACTGCCCGGGAAATGCCTGAAAATTTCACTGGTCATCAGCTATTGTACAGGAATCTTAATCCTTTGTTAATTTTGACTGCATTTAAGTCAGTAAATGGTGTTTGTCAGAATGTCCTGCCATGGTGTAAGTAGTTGAGATGGAGGGAAAGGGAATGAGTCCTCTGGTTGTTGCCTGATTTTCAGGTGGTGGGGGATCCCTTGTGCTGTTTCCACAGGGATGTGCTCTGAGCCTGCAGACAGGAGAGGTGTCCCTGAGGAACCATCGTGGTGCTTGTTGCAGGCTTGGCACCTTCCCACCCTCCAGTTTTTAATAAAATAAAAAATAACACCAGCTCTGCTGTACTTGGGCATGAACACTGTGCTGCTGTCGGGTTATTTCCAGTGAGGCTTTGAGGGGTGACTCTCATTTCACTTCCCCACCACATCGCCTTCTGCTGATTGACTTCTTTCAGGAATAAGATGTTCCATAATGATACATCCTGTAATCAAAACTCTGGTCAGTTTTAATCAATTAGAAGAATATTAGTAAGAGCTGCGCTTTGGAAAGTCCTCTGAGATGTGTGGACTGGGCTCTTGCTGAGAAACGTTAATGGGTAATTACTGGATTGTGTTTAGCAGGGAGATACAGGTCACAGGATGGCTGCTGGGAGAAACTCACTCGTCTTCCTTCCACTGGTACAACTCAGGATCTGGATTGACAGCAGATCTCCCCAAAGAAAGTGATGTAATAAATGATCAAGGAGGGGATAAACATTGAGCAGGGCAGATTTTAGGCTTGCAGGAGCTCCAGATAGAAGCAGGTGACTGAAGTAATGCAGAAAGAGTCCTGTTCTCCTTCTGTGTTGGTGTCATGAGCTTGTTCCGAGGTTGGGGCGTTAGCAGAGGTTTAGAGGAATAGAAAGTGTCTTGGGTCAAACTCTGACCTACTGGAAAAAATCAGAAGAAAAACCAATCTCTTTCTGGTTGCAGAACTGAAACTGTGGAGCAGAGGTCATTTGTTTTGGCAGCCAGACTTTAATCTGCATCGGCCATTGATAATGAGATGATGATACATCACCTCCTGGTTACGTGTCCAAATCCAAGTTAGATTCTGGGATTTGTGGGGGGGAGGGGAGGAGTTTTATTTTTCTGTAGCTTATGTGAAAATGGATTTGTCCTGCACGTTTCCAAGGAGTGAGCATTTGTAACCGTGTACTGTATTCCAGAAGTGAGGTTTTGGCACTCCAAGCTTATGGGTGTGAGTCAGAGCACCCCCGCCTGCTTCCTGAATGGAGTGGGGTTCCCAAAGTGATGGGGCTGCCCTGGGGGGAAGGCAAGGAGAGTCCCTGGTGGCACCTGAGCAGGGCCAGCATGGGCTCGGTGTTCTGCCCTGATTGTGCTGAGAGACTGAAGGAAGTCGATGGATTTCTCAAGTTTTAAAAGGGAGGGGAAAAGAAAAAAAGGAACTGTGCATTTCTGTGATGATGTTGTCAGAGACTTGTTGTTTAAACTGTCCTGGTGAGGTGGTGGATACACCTCATGGAGTGTTTATCACCATGGGGTTTTCAAGGTGTTTCCTTCTGGGGGCATCTTCATGTCCTGCAGGAGGGTCTTTATTTTAACTTCAGCTTCCCCTGAACCTCCTCTGTCCCTCTTTAAAAGCAGACCACCATGGGAAGAGAGGCATCGGAGCGTGACCCGGGCTATAAAAGGCAGCGAGTTCAGGCTGGGGTGTTGACCTCGGCACAGCCGGTTACACCTTAAATAGATCAGATGAAAGAGTTCCCCACTGGAGGGTGAGCAGTGTTTGCTCCTGAATGAGGGCAGTTGTTGCTTTGTGATCATTCTTCCAGTTGTGCAGGAGTGGGAGTCGCCCGTGTGTGGAGTTTTGGGAGACACAGATGCGTGTGAGAGTGCGTGATGTGCAAACGCGAGTGACCGGCTCAGACTGGGTTTG
Organism: Corvus hawaiiensis; assembly: GCF_020740725.1. Lineage (NCBI taxonomy): Eukaryota > Metazoa > Chordata > Aves > Passeriformes > Corvidae > Corvus > Corvus hawaiiensis. The sequence continues at coordinate 7,293,944 of NC_063235.1, forward strand.
CTGGAGCCTCTCGTGTTGCCCATTGGGTGCTGCTGTGTCCCCAGTCCCCATTAGTTCCGCTTTTGGTGGTGTTGTGGATCAGCCACGGTTGTGGTGTTGTCACAGCAGAGGAGCTGCTGCTCTCAGCTGTGGAATCACTACAGCCTGGCTGGTTTTGGTGGATCCCCAGGGCCTCATGCCAGCTTTGGGCAATGCCTCCCTATGTTCGTGAGCCCTGTGTTTTGTGAGCTGGTACCATCACACCCAACATCACATGGGAAATGGGGTTTGTCGTGCTCAGGGCTTTGGTGCCTTGGTGCTGCAGGCAGCACAACTCTCACAGTGCCCTTGGAACATGGAAATAGGGCAGGGGTTTGGTTTAGGACAAAGGCTTAAAGGTGGGAGGTTGAATCCCTGGTCCCTCTTCGCAAGACCCATGTGCTTCACTCCAGTGAGATCCCCTGGGGATCCAGGCTGGCGGAGGTGAGCAGTTTGTCCCTGAGCCTGTGGGATGTGTTAACCACCATTGGTACTGCTCAGCGTCGTCTCAGCCTGGCCACTTCCACCTCACTGCGGTGGCCCCCGTTCTCCGGCCAAACTGAGGTGGCCGGGGAGCAGCTGCCACCTCCCTCTGGGTTCTCCAGGCTCCTCTTTGTACCAGTGCTCAGCAGCCAGACAATGGTTGGTGCTGCCGGGGTCCTTCCCATCTGTTCCCGGCCCTTTCTGGGATTCCCGGCGCGGGTCCAAGCCCTCGCAGGCGGCGGCTCCATGGCCAGGGATTCCGAGCACAACCTTCCTGGCAGGAGTGGCGTGGCTTTGCTTTTATGCAGATTAGCCATGTGCTTCTCACTTCAAGGCGTTCCACAGGAAAAGACGTTTCCTGTGTTTGGTTCTGGGTGGGCGGCTCCGGCTCGGGGCTGAGCTGGGCTTGGGAGAGGGATTACGGAGTGCGGCCCCCCCGTCCCCTTCCACCTCCAGCGCTACGTCACCACAACACAACCACACGCGCTCATACTGTTGGTGTCATTCATTCAGTGCCAAGATTGCTTTAAAAAATTCCCTTGGCCCCAGTTCAAACAGGAGTACAGCTGGGATGTGTTAGATTTTAGGCAGTCTGCCCTCAATTTGAGATGAGTTATAAATAGCAGTGCCGACTTCCTTAACTACCACTCTCTGAGGTAAAATGCAGGTTAATGACTGTGGGAATCAATTAGGGCTTCTCTCGGTTAAACAGCCAGGAATGCTTTTTATTATTTTTTTATCACAAAAAACGGACAATAAAGCTGGTCAGGAAAAGATTTCAAAGCCAAGGTGAGAGCTTAGGGCTTTTTTCGTATTTTTTCGGCCTTCTTATTTTTGGGGGGTTCAGGGGGGGGCAGCTGAAGAAACCAGTTGTGGCCAACACCCACATTTGCCAATAATTGAATGACGCTGATTTGAAACTGGAGAGTTCAGTGAATGACTCTCCTTCCTTTTCTTCCTCTGGCCTAATAAAATACAAATATGTAATAAGGTAATGGGGAAGGTCAGAATTCCATTTTTCTGTACAGCAGTGGAGGGTTTGGCTCTTGCTTCCGAAGTGGGATTTGCCTCTTCCCTTTACTCATTTTCCTGACAGGACCAATAGCAAGTCCCCTCCAATTTAACCAAGCTATTCATTCAAGAGGCCAAATTTCTCTTCCACCGGACAAAATCTGAAAAGAATTGTTCTTGGAATCCTCTTGTCTGCTTAAAGCTTTTTTTGTTTCTTACGGAAAACCCCGGTGTTGTTTGGAAGAAGAGCTGGTTTCACTGCACTGCCTCATTATAGGGGCCTGACACCCTTCACATCACGCAGAGTGATTTGAAGAGCTTTTGAACTCGGCAATTTAAGCTCACTCTGGGCTTGCTGTTACAAACTCTTAGTCTAGAAATATCTTAAATTACCCCAAAAGCTCCGCAGTTTCTCTGGAGCACGGGCTTATGGTCACTCTCTTTACACACCAAACCAAGCAACTTTGTTTTTGGAAGTTTGACTGGTGGCAGGACAATGTTTTGCCGAGTTTTGGTACTTACTGGTGTTACACAACAGCAGAGATAGTGGGATTGGGGGAGAATAGAAGCAATTTCTGTGAATGCAGGGAGGTGTAAGCAGGGGGTCTGGACTTCAGTGATCAAGGAGCAACACTTTCTCTCAATTATGTCTCTCTGTGGCAGGGCCTTTGCTTTTGAAGTGTAATCACAGTAATCTACTCCTGTGGTTTCCTATTGAAAGGATTTCCCATGTATCAGCCCAGAGAAGAATTTCCAGCCTTTTGCAGTCGGGGTTTGGTATTTCCTTATTTATCCTGACATGTTCTTGCTTCCTCCCAGCGTGCCCATCTCGTGTGACACGGGTGTGCAAAGGGGCTGTGCAGCCTCTGCTCCTCCCAACATCCTCACATGAGCCCTTGGATCAATCCCTGCATTTCATCTTTGTTCTTTTCTTGAGGCATGTGGAGTTAAACTCCCTGAAAGGGTTTTGAGGCAGCAGATTCAAGGAAGTTTCCTGATGGTTGACTCTTTGAGCCAGAGGAACAATACCAAGTCCAGAGCAGTTAAAGCCCCATCAGCAACAGAGATGTGTGGGATATTCTGAATTAATGGATATTTTGAAGGAGGAAACAACACATTGCAGCATTTGAGATGTACGTGGCAACCCCGGGGAGCACAAATTAGCCTTGCTACGAGTCAGGAGTGTGTGTCTGAAATAGTTCCTTCATTAGGGGTTAACTGGTGTTTACATTTCTCCTGGTGATAGAATTTTATCCATAAGGCTGCAATTTAGATGCTCTTGGTGTTTGTTTTTAGCACCCTCTCTGTGCTAGGGCCTGGTGGAAGGGTGGCAGTTTGAGGCACGCCGTGTCCTCCTACGCTGAGCAGTCAAGGTGACTTGGTCACATCCTGGAAAGATGTTTGGGGTTTGTGTTTTGGGTTTTTCTCTTTTCGCTCGCTCTCTTTTTTTTTCCTTTTTTTTTTTTCTTTTTTTTTTTTAAATGGCTGCATAAACAGTTCCAAATGTTTCTTGGAAGTTTTTTAGTAGTTGTCATGCTTCCTGTAGGAGTCACGGAAAAGTGAATCTTCACCTTGTTTTCTCCTCCCTCAAGAGATGGTTGGTGTTGTGGGTGACCACAGACAAGAAAATCAGTGCAGGAGTGGCAGCATGTGGTGTGAGTGTATTTAGAAAAAAATAAAGAAAATAAAAAGAATGTATTTGAGAAGCTACCCTCGGTAGAGGGCTGCAAAGGTGAGTTACAACCAGGAGGAAGCAAGTAACGAACGGAAAAGATGCTGAAATATTCAGTCAGTAACCCCAAAGTTGCACTTTGTCAGGTGGAAGGAAGGATGTGAGTGCTTGGGGGTGGTGAGAGCAGGCTGAAGTCAAAAGCCAGGGGCTGGCAAAGCTCCTGGTGGCCCTGATTTTACATACCAAAGGAGATAATGTGGGCAGCGAGAAGATGTCAGTAATGCAAGGGGATACCCACAAGGCAAGACTTGGGAAGCATCAGGGACAATTGCTGGGAAGATGTAAACACAATTTGCATCCTTTAGTGTGTATGGGAGCCCCACATGGGTGCTCCATTCAGGACTGAGGCCCTGCAGCTCTGAGGGTTCCACCAGAGCCTTCAAAGATCTCTTTTTTCTGCCCCCACGAATGGAAACTCCTTTTCCGAGCTGGCACAGGCCCCGTGTGGGTGCCTGGTGTGGGCTCCGGGCACGGCGTTGCCAGGGCAGGGATCTGGGGCTGCCTTGGAGTCCTGCAGCCTCTGCCCGTGCTACTCCCCAGCAGCAGCATCTGTGATAGCTTGAACATAAAACGTGGAGTAAAACTTGTTCAGAATTGGTTTGGTGTGAGCATGGACGAGAATGGGAACATCCAGCACAGCTGAGCGTGGGGAGGGTGTCCAAAATCCGCCTCTGCAGGGAGAGTCACTCCGGTGCCATGCGCGGGGTCGGCTGGGAACAGCTTCCACAGGATGGCAAACGCCGTGCTGGCAGAGGGCTTGGCTTTCCCCAGCCTGCCAGAGCTCCAGGAGCTTCTGGGCAACGCTCTCAGGCACAGGATGTGACTCGAGGTGCCCTGTGCAGGGCTAAGAGTTGGACCTGATGGTCCCTGTGGGTCCCTTCCAGCTTGGCAGATTCCATGGGTGCCCTGAGCTGGGGTAGAGCAGAGCACCTGGACTTTGTTCTCCATTGGCTTGTGCCGTATTGACACAAATTTCTCTCAGAGAGCCCTGTTCAGCCAGCAGCCTCTCCCTTTCCCAGCAGTGGGGCTTTTCCTGCCATCTCCATTCAATCCCAGCCTCTGGTGCTCCAGCAGAGCCCCACGAGCTGCCTGTGGTGTCCCTGTGCTCGGTGCTGGCTCGGGGTTGAGCCTCCCTGGCAGCCACACTCCACAGACAGCTGGGCACACAAATGTGTGCTGGGGCTCCAAGCTGTGCTGGCTGCTGGGGAAAGCTTTTCTCAAGTGCAGCATACTGCAAGAACTTCTTCCCCCCCCACCCCGAGAGGGTGGATTCTGCAAACATCAGTGGAATCCTGCTCTGGTCTCCGGGATTCTGTGGGGTTTCCAGCCTGAGCTGTGTGTGATGTGTGCTTGTGCAGACCTGTAGTGCCACTCCTCAAGCACCTGAGCTCAGCAAGAGAGGGTGGATCTGTACAAACACCACCCCAGGGCTGGTGGCAGGAAGGGATGGTGTAATAGAGAGTCCATTGTCATGGTGATCTGTGGAAAACATCTAATTGGGATTAGTTAGGTCACCAGGAGCTCAGGGAAGGATTCCCATTCAGTCCAAGGGATGGAGGTTAAGGACTGTGCTGGGATTCATTTAGAGGTCACCACACCAGAACAGCCCTTTCTTTAGTGGGGGAATAACTGCCAAGGTGAAAAAGCCCTGGTTTGAGGTTTAGTGTTGAGGTTTATAGTGTTTTCAGGAAATTCGATTGACTATTCCTAAATCTTGGCTCCAGGCAGCGGTAGCACAGATAAAGAAGTCCAAGGAAAGTTGCATTTATTCACTCATCTCATTGTCTCTGCTCTAAAGCTCAGGGACCTGACTTTCGAGGTTGACAAATTTTTTTACGTGCATCTGAATAAATTTGATTTAGAAACTCTTTATTCTCCAAAAGGCAGCAGACACAAAGCACATGTAAAAAAAAAATATTCAAAAATGAAAACGCAGTCTTGAAGACTGTGGATGTCGGCAGCGCTGCCCAGTGTTACTGCGTCAATGTGCATTAATTGAAATGCATAAGTGTAAATTAACAGCCTGTAGTGTTTTGGGAGACCTTGTTATACGTGAAAGAAGCAGTGTTTCTTGTGAATATTTAAATTTTCAGCCTAAATTTACCTTGTTGTGGAATATCTGGACATTAAAATACTACCTACAGTGGGGAAAAGCCACTTACACTGATAATTGATCTGTCTTGATGATCCTTCCCCCCTTCCTCCTGTCCTACCACAGGAGAGATGTCAGCATTAAATGACTCCCATTGGGCTTGTTCTTGGTGGAATGGTGGGTTTGGGAGGGCAGCAGGAATCCTGCTGTGTTTCCAAGTGTAACCTGGGGTCCGTCACCTGGGAAGAGGCAGATGAGCTTCTCCTTGGTGCCGACTTGTTGGAGTTTTCTCCGGGGGTTTTTGGGAAGCTCCGATGTTGAAAGGAGCAGTTCCTGTGTGTCTGTGGATGTGCCTCACGTGTCCCGTGTTGCCTTGCAGCCGTCGAGCCCGATGGATCAGATGGGGAAGATGAGGCCTCAGCCCTACGGAGGGAACAACCCCTACACGCAACAGCAGGGACCTCAGGCGGGGCCACAGCAAGGACACGGCTACCCCGGCCAGCCCTATGGGCCACAGACCCCCCAGAGATACCCCATGGGAATGCAGAGCAGGACGCAAAGTACGATGGGCAGCATCTCCTACGCACAGCAGGTACAGCTTCCAGAGCTCCGTAGGCTGTTACAGCAGGGACAGGGGAGAGGCGCAGCCCTGAGTCCCTCCAGCCAGGCTGGAATTGGTTGTTTACGTAAAATGGCATTTCTTCAGGCTGTGTTTTGTACCACACCTGCATCCAGGTGGGATTGATACCCTGTGGAATCTTTGTCTCCGAGAGAGGCAGTGGCAGAGCAGTGACTCCAACAAGGGAAAAATAAATAGCAGGGGAGGGAGATCCTCTTTCTGCTGTGCTGTGTTAGAGACACAGCTGTTCTTTGCACAAGAAATGACTCCAGGTCAGTTTTGGCTCATTACATGATCCAAGTGGCGCCTGCTGGACTGTTTGCAGGATTCAAAAAGCAATTTTTTTTTTTTGTTGGAGCAAGCAGTCTTTCCTTTCAATGTTACTTTTGTTGAAGGGTGGTCAGATAGGGATCCCTAAAAACTTAGCTATGATGCCTGTTAAAACTTGGTTACTGCCAAGAATAATGTCACACACGAGTGACTTCTGCTGTTGTTTGGGAAGTATCTAGGTAGTGGCATTTCCAGCACATTACTGCTCTGCACAGGTTTCTGAATTTCTGCTTCTTGAGCAGAATCTGTGTGAGTGAGAAACACCTTTGTGACGGGCGCAACTCCATCTCTCCCTCTGCAGATGCCTCCGTACGGGCAGCAGGGCCCCAGCGCGTATGGGCAGCAGAGCCAGACTCCCTACTACAACCAGCAGAGCCCTCATCCGCAGCAGCAGCAGCCTCCCTACTCGCAGCAGCCTCCATCCCAGACCCCTCACTCTCAGCCTTCGTATCAGCAGCAGCAGCAGCCTCAGTCGCAGGCGCCGCAGCTGCCCGCCTCGCAGCCGGCGTACTCGCAGCAGCAGTCGCAGCCGCCCCATCAGCAGTCGCCCAGCCCGTACCCCCAGCAGCAGCCCTCGGCGCAGCAGCACGCCCAGAGCCAGCCCCCCTACTCGCAGCAGCAGTCCCAGTCGCCGTACCAGCAGCAGCAGGCGCAGCCCGCAGCGCCCTCGGCCCTGTCCCAGCCCTCCTCGTCGTACCCCCCGGCGCAGCCGCCGCAGCAGCCCTCGGCCTACTCCCAGCAACGCTTCCCCCCGCCTCAGGTAGGCTGCCTCCTGCTCTGCTTCCTTCTCAAAGCCCTTTCCAAAAAATATTGGGGCACATCTTCTGTTTCGTGCGTTGAAATCAGTTGAACTGCACGCAGCAAAGTGGGTGGGACAAAATGGTCAAACCTGGGGACTTCTCCTGTGGCTCGCAGATGTGGTAACCAGCAAAGCCGGGCTAATACTGCAGCTTTAAAGGCTATCATTGAGAAAATGCTGCTGGCTGGCAATTCAGGAGGAGTTTCTTTAAGGAAAGGCTGGTCAGGCGTTGGTAGGGGCTGCCCAGGGGGGTTTGGAGTCCCCAGCCCTGGAGGTGTCCAAGGAAGGACTGGACGTGGCACTCAGGGCTCTGGGCTGGTGACAAAAGATGGGGATTGGACACAGGTTGGACTTGATGGCCTTGGAGGCTTTTTCCAATCTCAGTGATTCTTTATCAGTGTAGAGGATTCCATAATGGAATGGTTTTCATGCTGCTCTCTAGGGGTTCTCCAGGTGCTCCCAGAGGTCCTTGGTTTAGCACAGTTTGCAGAGCCACACGTGGAGGGTAAGGGAAGAGTTTGCTCTTAAGTGTAAAACTTGGCTTTGGGGAGGAGAAACAAAGCTGGCTGGGAGCTTTCAGCAAACGCTGCAACGCATCCAGGGCAGCTTTTGAGAAGTGGAAAGTTTTACTTGACTTGCCTCGTTTGTGTAACGAGGTACTTGGAGCGAGGGTGAGATGGTGAAGGTGATGAAGCAGAGCGGGCAGATCCAGGACAGGCTGCGATCTCTGGGATCTGCGATAAGGGAAAGCTGAGAATGGCTGTTCTGTCATGGCCTGAGACCTGTACTCCCAGCTCCGAGCAGCAGCTGGGCAGTGTTTGTGTGTGCTGGCTTTGAGTCCTGGCTCTCACCTCCTGTTTTGGGCAAATGTCACCAAGGGGACATAAATCTTCCACAATGTGAGAACATCCCAGAGTCATTCCAACAGAGGCTTCATTGTATTCCCATTTGTGATTTTTTTTGTGTGTGTTTCTTGATGTTTCAGGAGTTATCTCAAGACTCATTTGGGTCCCAGGCATCCTCTGCTCCCTCAATGGCTTCCAGTAAAGGGCAAGAAGACATGAACTTGAATCTTCAGTCCAGACCTTCCAGCCTGCCGGTGAGTGGGGCCTGGGCCGAGGGCAATCAGGAGCACAGCAGGAGAAATGAGCACTGGTAGTATTCCACGTGGAAATGGGAATGGTGGAGGCTGCCTGTGCTTTTTACTAAGTCATTAGCTTCTGGCTTCCCACTGGAGATTGAATGTAATTTACAAAAGTAATGGATTTGAGAGGAAAGTTTAACCCTGAGTGCTCTGGTCTGCAGGTTCTACCTAGAGCAGTTCATTCTGTGAGCTCTCTGTGTGCCATGTCTGAGGTACCTGACTGCTGTCAGAACAGGCCCTGACCTCCAGGGAAAATCCTCATTTTTGCCTTATTTTCCTGTTCCTTGTCCAACTGTGACACTGGTGGTTGGCACTGGAGCACCACTGCCTTTCTGTCTCATTGGATCCTTATGCTGCTGATTTAAGCTTCTCAGATCCAGTCTGACTGAACAGTTGATGGAAAAGACAAATTGATTGGTACCTGGAGTGAGGAAGATCAGTCCCATGTAGCTCCTTCCTTGGCAGATGGAGAATTATATTTTCTTTGGCATCCTAAATCTGCTTGCTGGATGTGCAGTGACCAGTTGGGGATGAGGTTAGTGCCCAGTGTTCCAGCAGGTGTTGGGCCAGAGTAGTTTAATTTTGTGTTCAAACATCAAGAAAGCAGAAAAAGATTGAAAGTTTAGGTTAGTTTGCGCAAGCTGGTCTGTGCCTCTGGCTTGGAAGAAAAGTTTGGAGCTGCTGAGTTCTGATTTTGCTGGTAACTTTTGTTCTAACCAGTAGGAAGTGAGTGAGCTTTTATTTTTTTCTTTAGCCACTGGCTAAGTCAGTGCTGGGAGCTGCAGCTGGATTGGCCAGAGGAGTGAGCTGTGTGTAGAACTGAGTTATTTTTGCTCCCAGCAATGAGAACAGCTTTGTTATGAGCCCCTTGAAATAATGCCTTCGGATCGTGGGTACAAATTGTCACCCAAAATACAAAGTGATTCTGGTTCTGACCACCTAATGGGAGTAGTTGTGGGTTGTTGCTTTTTTCTTTCCTCCTCTTTTTTTTTTTTTTTTTTTTTTTTTTCCCCTTTTGGACCCTGATTACAAAGATTTAATTTGTTCTGAGGCCTGGGGAAGAAAAAATCTTTTTAAATAGCATGTTTCTTTCCACTCTGCCTCTCCACAAGTTCTTCCATGTGACCCATCTTCTGGCAAGCAGCACAGGAGAAGTGAAGCCACTGAAGTAATTGAAGAAATTGCTGCAGCTCAGAACGGTGGGAAGTCCTTTCAGAGGCACTGCTGATGGAGCCTTCCTGAATCCTACTGATCCCT